>NC_091826.1:61443473-61764307 GCF_038994185.2 Dermacentor albipictus | reverse complement strand
TTTATGTTGTTTTCAGACAAAGGGACTAAATATAGCCCTATGCAAAGGAAAAGTCAGTTTCTAGCGTTGTTCTCACCACTCTGAAAATTGCAGCCCTGATCGATTGATCGGTGCATATGGAAAGGCAACGCGAAGTTCGCAGGTGCGAAAAGCGCCGTTCAGTAGCTTAGCGTGCGAAAACCACTTAAGCGGCGTTGGGACTTATGCCAGAAACATCACGGTTACTGCACCGGCCCGAGCCACAAATTGTACCGAGCTGTTTCATTGTAACACACACCTTGACTTGTATTAATGAATGTTAACGAAAACATTGCTAGACATTGGACTTAACCTGAGCGGTAACCTGCAATGTTCAACAAGCATCAATCCTCTCCTCACAAGGCGTTTAATAGTGCACGATACTTGTGTTTTGTGCACCTTAAGCACTTCGTCACAAGCTTCAGTGTTTCTGTCGCATGTATGGACTCCAATGTATTCTTGTCTTGCCTTTCTCTTCTGATTTTCCCGTCCCCGCGCGTAAGGTAGCGAATCCGACAGTCTCCTGGCTAGCGTAATCTCTGCCTTCTCCCTTTCTTTTCTCCTCTTCCTCCTTCACCTGGCCTATCGGGTAAGCTCCTTCATTATCTGCTATGGATTACAAGTTTTGCATCTGACCCGGCCAGTTATGCTGAGACGTTAGCCTGGAAACAACAGAAAATATGCAAATAATGAAAGGCTACTCAATTAAGTTCGTTAACTCAAAACAGAAAGAAGCAAATAAAATTACATAGGGCTATAGGCACGGGAGGCCAGCTTACAACCTGCAGCCATTGTACGAATCGAAAACTTATCCTGCGCCCGATATTTGGTCGATATTTGAATAACCTCGAGATCTACACACACGAGAACAAAGTATAACAGCGAAGTAAGAGAGTGGAATGAAAACATACGAAGATGGGGAAAAGGACAACCTTGCCGACTCGCCCAAATATCTACTTTGCGACAACGTGTAAATCATGCGTTCGCAAGTGATCCTGCTGGCGTGCTCGGACGTTGTTTGGAAACAGAAAAACGCGAATAAGGGTCACATATGGATAGACATAACAGTAAGAAATTTGTAGGCATAAAACACAGTGTCAGCTGGTGCAAGAAAGGGGTATTTGTAGAGCCCTGGGAGAGGGCCTAGTTCTTCAGTAGTATAGTGTAGCCGTAGACAAAAAGTTGCGCGATGATGATGTTGTTGCTGCTGCAATGCTGCTGGAAATGGTAGAGGGCTGACTCCAGTGATCCAAGTTCTCGTGTTGTGTACCACTCAATGAACTCCATTCGTTACCTCCAAATTTCCTTACTTCTGCCACACCAGCATAAAAGTAAACTAGTGGCAATGGTCATTGTAAAGAAGAAAAAGAAGAGGAAGAAGAAGAAGAAGAAGAAGATGATGATGATGGGTAGGCAATTGGGATTTGATGAGTGGCTTAATTTACAGTACAGCGCTCCCTCTGCTTTCGTGCCATGCTTTTCACACTGTGAAGTTAATTAAGGACTAATATGATAGCATTGAAGTGGGAGCCTTGAATATACCACGAACTGGCACCGATATATTATATCCCCTTGTGCGTCCCCATTGGCCTTGTTTCAATTTTAGCGTTGCGTCAGTGAGAGGTTCACATTGATGACTTCAGATGTCTACGTCTTCAAATATGTTTTGCCCACCATTTCGAATGTTATTGCAGTATTCAAAACCCATGTCACGATGTGAACATGCTTGTTCGCCGCTTCAACAACTACAAAAACTTCTCGAATGCATGAAAAGCCAAGCGAAACATCCTTCTGCATTCCTGAGAAATACGATGGCTTGTACGCAGCACTTTACTTTGAATGTAGTACGCAGTTTGTTAGTTTTACCAACAGCGTGCCTCATGCATCGTAAAGTTAGATTTATTCCAGAAGGCTTAGAGGGTTCGAAAATTTGAAACTAATTCGAAAGTTAACTTGTTATATCGTGCACCATTATGTACTGAGAAGACTGACGGGGAAACGTTATAATAAAACATAGCTGTTTATCGTATTTGTAATTCAAAACCCCACTTCCTCAAAGTTCAGTGAAAATATTTTTGACTGGGCCACAGTAATGGAAAATACCAAGAGGGTTGCTACATTTGCCTTTCAAATTTTTTTACTCAATGCATGCGCTTA
The DNA here is from genome assembly GCF_038994185.2 of Dermacentor albipictus. Lineage (NCBI taxonomy): Eukaryota > Metazoa > Arthropoda > Arachnida > Ixodida > Ixodidae > Dermacentor > Dermacentor albipictus. The sequence goes on along the minus strand of NC_091826.1, from coordinate 61,762,132 downwards.
CACGACAAAATTTTCATGACGTAACGACAGGCTTTTTTGTAACGTTTTTTTAAGTTCCGTTTTCTTTAGCTTAGACCGGCCTCCGTGTTCAGGCTGCTTTTATTAGAAGCATTTTATTTCATAAAAATAGCGAATGCGATAACAATGGAGGCTGATGGCTTTATGAGACGCTTATACTGTTTATATTTGTGTGCATTGAAGTATATATGTTGATCTCTTTAGCATAAGCACCTGTTATATCCTTGGCTTGATTACTTATACCCTCGATTCAGCAGTTCATAATATAGGTCCGTGTGGTCGATATTCAAATTCGAAGTCCTAAGTAAGTGAGAAGAATAACAGAGCGGCCATTCTTCAACATTATTTGCATTGTACATGGGCACAGGCCGTTGCTAAGATTAAACTACTGTTGATGTCCAGCAAGGTTTCGAGATATTTTGTACTGTTGTAACTTCGATTGAATAAATTTTGACCCCGTCGTATCGGCAAGAGCATCGATACTTTCGCAACTAAAAGGCTGGGTGAGCCTTTTTATTAACATGTATTGCTCTAGTTATATGCCCCCATTCTTACGAACCTTCTCTTATTATTGTTACGTGCTTGGAGTTCGCAAAATAGGAGGACGCTCTGTCTTAGGCATGGTTAGCTAAAATATACTTACTTCGTAAGCAGCGCATTGCGCCTCATAAACACGGCAATAAGTACACACAACTGTAATTTCTGTCAGGGCGAGCACTTTGGTCGCTTAGGTTAATTTCCTCGTACATATAACGCGTGCAGGTTTTATATAAGCGATGGGTATGTAATGAATAAAGAAAAAGTTATTATCACAGTTTTGAATGAGAGAAACGTGGTTTTTGCACACATTTTCGAAATTGTGATCAAAGGATGATGGCAGCGAAGTGATGAGGAAAAGCGTTTCATCCTTTAGGTGCTTTGCAAAGAAGAAGAGTGAACATTTATTTTGCGTTGTGCTTTCCGACAGGCAGAGCTTCTGGAGTCACGTAATTAGACGAATGGAGCGTTTCATGAAACTTTATAACATCTTTAATAAATTAGTTGGGCACAGTTAGGTCGAACTAGACCCTGTTTGAACGATACGTGAACGGGTTAATTAAAAAAAAGAAGCCTTTGGCTTGTTGGTTCTGAAAGCTTTAATCGACAGCTTTAAGGTCCAGAGATGTCATTTTAAAAGCACGTTTTATCAATGTTTTTAAGTCATAGCAATGATTATATCTCGCTAAGTCTGGCAATCGAACTCTCCTTATTAGCTTCATCGGTGCTTTTCTGTGATTTATTTCCCCATGCTCAAGTCACTCTCATGATTGCCTTGATTTCACCGCCTGTTTGCTTCACGTAATTACTACAAAAAAATCGCTGTAATGCGGGAGCGCCTACTTTGGCATCTTTGGTGAGATGACAGCGCGTACGGAATTTCGCTGGCCAAGTAACTGGCTCGGAAGTTCGCGTACTGTGGCACGGCTGCGGTTTAAAGGTATCCGCCGCCATGGCTGCGATTAGCGCTGGCTCATATTTAGTCCCAGCGCTTACGCTGCATTATCGGCAGCCTAATGATGAATCTGCAGCATCGTTGGGCGACATAGGGTACGAGCCAGTCAGCATCCCCTTGCGTAACAGTAATGTCGCCATAAGAGCGGGAACGCCTGCGCATGCACCAGTTTCCCCCACAGCTCAAAGGCAAGAAGTTTGTGCTCCTGAGAAAGTGGCATACGAGTAGCGGCGTACCGAACCAGCGTCATGCAATTGGTCACTGCCGTTGTCACGCCTTTGACGTCACCATCGCCATAACGCCACCGTCGTCGCCGCTGTCATTATCAAGCAATTGCAGTCATCCCATAGCAACGCGTGGTCAAAACCGTCGCCATGGTAACTTCGTCACAACCGCTGTCATGCCTTCGTGGTTGTGTCTTCGTATGGTCGTTGTCACCACATGCACACGCACACGCTCGCACTGCTGACACAAATGCTCGCAGTTCAAGAATAGGTTGTGTATTCAGGCATCCCTTTGCGCAACACCAAACTAGGTTGGATAGCGAGCTACCTGTTATATGCAGCGCGCAACATTTTACAGCGTAAGCTGTTATGGGCCCATTCAAATAGCCTTTTCGTTTGGCGATGGTGTCCGCCGTGGGTGGCCGGTGTCCACAGCCGCTATCTCTGGGAATCAGAAAAAAGAAAAACATTTCTCACCGGGCTCGAGCGTGGCCAGCTACGTGGTAGTCAGCTACTGTACCACTGAGCCATGCCAGTGCTTTCTGTTTAAACATGGTATTTATTACAATAAATTAAATTATGTAGGCACAGGAACTATTTACAATATTATAAGCACCTGGTGGTCTTATGTGATCACAGGCACACGAGTGGCGCATACACAGAAAACGTCAAACAAAACAACATCTTCCACCACAACAAAAACTTGAATGAAGAAGTTAAACACCTAATCACAAGTTGATACCAATCCGGCTTACATTCTTCTTGATCGTAAAGGTCCTTTAAGTGCGTAATAACTTGAGCGAAATGCGTTCTTGAGGAAATTTTTCTTTCTGCATTTCGGTCTTGCAAACGAGTTTTCCATAGGCTATGCACGTCTATCAGTAAAAACATGTGGTTCCTCATCGCACGGAACAACATGATATCGGATACTGTGAGAATTTAGCTTAAAATATTTTTGAAAATTTCTATGCATGACATCCCAGAATAAATTGCCTGAAACTACTAAACACGGCTTTATGGGCTTGCTAACATGCAGTGGAAAAATACTCTATAAACGCGTCCTAGCACGCGAGCAGACATGCCATGTGACATGCGTGCCGTGTAGCGTGGATACGTGCACATTTCGCATTGCAGTTGCATTTTATTACACCAGGTAGAACGCCATGTAGCAGGTACACAGGTAGCGGTACAACGCAGTTGAAGAACGTTTGAGGAAGAAAAAAAGGAAGTTTAAGGAGATGTACACAACAATGCTAGAAAAAATACATATTGCGCACCTGATTAAATCAAACTGTCTAGGTGACTATGTCAACACTGCTTTTCAAAGGGGATGCCAATATCATTATTATCGTATCGTGACATTTGCCTCGCGATGGGAGATGCGCGCCGGGTAGCGTCTATACGTGCACCCTTCGCATTGCAGTTGCGTGTTATTGCACCAAGTGGCACCCCATGTAGCAGTTGCATAGGTAGCGGTATAAGGTAGATAGAGAAATCTTGATAAAGAAAAAAAAGATGATCATGGAGATGTGCGAATATTTACGTAATGAAAAACATGTCTGAAATACCTGATTAATTCATGCAGGCTAGGCGACTGTCAGTATATGTCTCGCTTCAAATATAGATGCCATTGGGTATTCATCATCATTATCATCTTATCGTGACATTTGACACGCGATGTGATATGGGCATCACGTAGCGTCGATACACAGAAACTTTGCACTGCAGTTCCATTATATTCAACCAGGTGTCCCGACATGTAGAAGTTGCAAATGACACTTGAATGCTGTGCGTAGCAGGCCCTGGTTAACTCATGCAGACTAGTTGGCTATTTGTCACCACCGCGTTTCGCAGGGGATGCCAATAAACCGTCGTTATCATCCTCATCAACAGCAACGTACCGTGCCACGGGTCAAGGGAAGCGATACGTGCACCACGTAGTCTGGGCACCCTGCGTTTACTCTTCGGTGCACGTCACGGCGCCTCCTGGGAAGGTCCGCACCACTGCCGAAAAATCGAATCGTAGAACTACGCGCGCGGCTACAACGGGGCAACACCGGGCTCAGCAGACCCCAGTGCAGAGAGCAGGACAAAGCCGCAGCACAAGTCGCAGCTCGCCGTCGACGCCGGGCGGACAGTTCAGGTCGTTCTCGTGAAACCGATGCGAAGAGACTTCGCCGCGAAGACCCTGTAGTACGTGGTGCCGAAAATGGAGCTCTTATGGGGCCGCTCTTCCAGCTTACGCTGTGACTGTGCTGCGTGTGCCACGCAGGCCTGTAACTTTTTTTTCAAGCTCTTCTTTCCGTCTTTACTTCCCCTTTCCCTTCCTCTAGTGCCGGGTAGTAAACCAGAGGTTTTAACTCTGGTTAACCTCCTTGCCACTCTGTGATTTGCATCTGTCTCTCTCTCTCTCACTTTCCCGAGTATGTGTGATCTGTATACAGTTTTTTCTGCATGCGTCGTTCAGCAGAAGGACATGTAACGTTGTACATTTGACATAACGACACTATAGGAATTCAACCTATTAATTGCGACAGACGCTGCAGAGTTTCAGTAAGCGACGCATTACTTCATTTAGCTGCCTGGAAGCAGTAATTTGTAAATCCCTGTTATTTTTTTCCCATATTGCAGTTTTGTTGTAAAGCGAAGTTCGTCGTTATCATACTGCCTACTTTCAGCCTGACGGAAGAGAAAATTTGAGAAAACTTTTGTTCTTCGGGGATTCCAAATTTTATATGTGAGTCAGTCGTCACTTGATGTAGATGTTGAACAAAGGAAGTAATGTTACTGCGTTGAAAAAGAAGCGTTAAATTTTAGGGACGCAGTGTGCAGATCACCTGTAATGGCGTGGACATTTAAAAAGACAGAATGTCGTAAAAAGCAAGATTATTGAGTAATACTAAAGAGAGGTACTAGAAAAAGTCATAAAAAGGATAATAAAATCAGAAAACCTGAGATGGAGTACGAAAAAAAAGTTAAATATTCGGAGAACATACAAAAAAAAAAACAGAAAGGAATGATATTCAGGTCTCTCAATCTCAAATTGTTGCCTATGAGCCAGATTCTTCCTTTCCTTTTATTTTCTGAACGCAGGGACTGAAATGCGACGAATTGGACCCCCTCCCCACTGCCCAAGCTCCCAACAACCATTAAAGATAAGTGGCACGCTAAAATATATTTTTCTTCGTTGCTTCCTTCTATCTCTTCTTTTGTTCCTTTTGTCTCCTTTTACATCTATCCATCACTTTCTTTCCTTGTTTTCTTTTTTGTCTCGTTTTTTTCGTTTTCATTTTGGTATTCCTTTGCATGGAAACGCGAAAGCATGTTTGGTCTGAATGATGCGGCAGCTACAGGAAAAGCACATCTCGTGCATCCCTTGACACTTGGAGCGAAGCGAAAATAGACGCCGCGTTTTTCAAGAAAACAAACTGGAATGACGAGAAATGGATGGGCAACAGGAGAGGGGCATGTAAGGTTTACTTCATGGGTCTCTCTCTAAGGTGCCATTCTTTTTCCTTGAGCTGTCAGTTGCCCGCTCTTTATGTGGACTTCCGCATTCCACATCCTTTGCCTCTCACAGACTTCTGATTTCTCGCTCGAACAAACAGCTTCTTCTGCAGCACTTCGAAGTGCTGGCTTTCAGTTGAAGGCGCAGGACTTATGATACGGGCTGGAAACTCTCTGCTTTCGAGAGTTTCGTTGTCTTGCTACGCTGAATAGCATGACGCCTTCTTTAAAAGAGGTGCCCGAAGGAAAAGTCGCACAGAGGGCGCTATAGGTTGGCGCGAGCTTCTGAATGCATCACTGCTCACGCATAGAGTAAGTAAAATACAGTCCTTACCAACCAAGTAAATTTGCATACGGAAGTCGTGGGGAGTTTTCACGTCTTTGCTTAGAAGGTACGATGCTCTTACGTTGCCTACAATGCGCGCTTTTCTGCAAAAAGAGAGTCCTTAGCGGGGATAACCTTCTCGCAAACGGAAATTCAAATATTCCTTGTGTCACAAATGGAATACCGAGTAACGCCACATTTATAAATAAACAACGTTGTAATTTTTTTTCTTTAGATCCGGCCACAAAAGTTTACGGACCACGGCATCTCGGAAAACGTTCAATTCCCGAGCAGCCTGTGGTAGTAGCCAGTAAAACGGTATACGACAATTTTGTTAGCATATCCCAGTCGGGGACCGAAACACAAATACCAGGCTTCGTTGTGTGGTGGCGGAGATATTCAGCTTTTTCTGGGATTTCATGGTCCGTAATATTTCGTGGCCGGGTGTACGTACAGACGCGGACAGAATTTTACGGACCATGAAATCTAAGAAAAAGCTGAATATCTCCACAACCTAACAACGCAATCTGGTATTTACATTTTGGACCTCGACTAGAATATGCTAACAACGTTGTCGTGGGCAGTTTTACTGGTTACTGCTACAGGCTGCTCGGGAATTGAACGTTTTCGGATATCCCGTGGTCCATTTTATTCTGTCCGCGACTGTACATTCCAGTGTTTTCTCACAGAGCGCAATTTTCAGGTTGCCTGTAGTGGACTGATTACCAGCTGGAGCTCTGCGCCGAAACGAAAATATTTACCCAAAATGTACAGCCATAACTGCTTAGTGCAGACTGGCACTCTAATAATGAGTCCGAAGGCGGGAATGAACTTGCATTTGGGAAGTATATTTTGCTGAGCCATATCACTAAATCTATTTTGAGGACAGCAAATATGTACCTAATGCCTGCTGTCCTGGAAATGTAAGTCTTGCGTTTTAACGCGAACGCGTTAAGGGTCCCGGGTCGCAGAAAATCCGCTGTCACCATCCAGCGCCGGCGCCCCATGAGCAAAAATTCCCGCATATATTTAGGTGTAAGTATATGCCACGCCTTGCTAATGACATGCGGAAAATGCGGGTTACACAGGGTGATAAATTTTAAGTTTACAAAGTTTTAAAAATCGCCTGTCCCAGATAAGGGGATTGTCATCCTCGATATGGACCGTGCTCGGAGACGGAACTTACTTGCAATAGAAATCCAAACAGACATTCACCCGCCGTAATTGCTCAGTGTCGGGCTGCTGAGCACGAGGTCGCGGGATCGAATCCCGGCCACGGCGGCCTCATTTCGATGGGAGCGAAAAGACCGTTGTACTTAGATTTAGGTGCACGTTAAAGAACCCCAGGTGATCGAAATTTCCCGAGTGCGCGACTACGGCGTGCCTCATAATCAGAAAGTGGTTTTGGCACGTAAAACCGCATAATTTAATTTTTGAAACACATGCTCAGCTAATTAAGGTAAGTTCACTAGTTATCTTCTGATTTAATTACCGTACGGCACAAATTGCAGTTTACGGACTGTAACCGGTAAGCTTGGAATCCGTACTCGCCTGAAATGGATTTCCAGAATGACTCCAGTTTCTAAATATGCGCCACCATAGCTGCCGTAAAAACGCACTGTTGCTCCACTTACTTTCTTTAAGAAAATGCTCTTTTATGCATCGAAGCATGAAGAGTAACTAGAACGGCCATGTGGGGTAATTCTCTGTGTATATACGCTTCCCATCACAATCTTTCTTTTCAAAAGGCGTCATACTCCGTGACGTCGTTTTATATATGTTTCTCACACCACACGTGCATCCGCTTGACCTTGCGTTTCGGCACAACTTGCGAGCGGCGTAGTTCGCAAAAATTAAAATTTCACGAGATTAAAGCTGCAACTTTTGCGGTGGGCAAGCACTAAACATTTTGTTAGGTTGCATGGCGCATATACGAAGAAAGTAAACACAATAGCGCGCGTTGCCGCTTGCTATTGCACATTATATTAAAGCACACCGCTTGGCTAAAGCATCGCTTCGCATACGTTTCGACATGCGCATTGGATCTGCATGATTTTGCATGCATTCGCCCTGGCTATTCCATCTTTGTGTCAGAATAAAAAGGAAGTTTGTCCTTGCAAAATCGCGGAAGTGAGAAAAAAAAACGAAAAGAAAAATACAGGCCACAGCAAAATCCAGTCACTCAAACGGTGTTGAAGAAGCCGTTCCTAGGGGGATGTTGAAGGCAGCTGACATGAAACGCACCTGGCGCTTGTCTCGCGTATTGAGCATTCTATGACAAAAACCGAATACGTGGCTACCTGTAACGATGTACGCGTCGGGAGACACGCTGAAGAAAGCAGCTCTGTTGAACCGAATAGCGTAGCAGCGACAGCTTACTGCAGTTACTGGCTCGTGTGTACCTTTGCCTGCGCCTTTTACTTCCGCGTGCTTCGTCGGTGGTATAGAATATGCAGCTACGTCATGCTTTTCTTTGCGTAGCAGTGCCGCCAATTCGTCTTCATGGTCAGTACCTAGGATGAGCTAAGAGTTTTGGCCGAGCGCGGTGCTTTCTCCGGCACAGTATGGAATTCTTGCAGGGGGATTCGATGCGGAAATAGGAATCCCAGCTTTCTGAAATAAGCACCTGAGAAAACTTTCGCACAAACTCGGAACGTCAAACGTACGGAAGATTCGCAGTTTGGCATTTTTTAAGAGGCTTACCTTGGGCGCTTCTTTGTCCAGCAGCAAAACACTGGGTTATCGTGCTTTGAAAGCAACAATTCATTCTGCTCGTCATACACCCCTTTCAGCTTGTTTGCGAGAGAGCTGTGTGCTGTGCGTTTAAAAATAGTGCAAAAGTTTGACTTTCATTTCACGAGAAATACGAAGAAATGCAAGCGTTTCGTGCGCTAAGGGCTTCGTTCAAGCAGCTTTTTCAAAACATTAACCTTCTATAAACGTCCTTCTTTTCTTAGCGGCTTGCATCAGTTTAGCTTCGAAGTCATCCGAAACAATGCATAGAGGTCTTCAGAAAAAAATTAAATACTGGCGAAGACTTCGAGAGGCTCCGTAATGTAAAAGCAGCGAGAACAGACATGTGCCATTTTCCTTCCTCTGCATCGTGAAAAAAATGTGCTGCTTTTATATTTGTATAATGTCAGTACACTCACGTCTACCTTATGTTGCAAAGAAAACTTTAGGAGCGGGGGCTCATATTCAAGTATGCTTCGGAGTTCCGAATTATATTGAAACATAAAACAGGGAACAGTCCGGCAAACCTTCAGCCGGCTCAGTTCAAATCAAACGCAAAAAAATAATGCGGGAAAGAGAGAGAGAAGGAGAGGGAGAGAGAAATGCAAAAAGAAAAAGGAAGTTGCAGTATTACTATAACTCGAAATCTGTGTAAGGTTGAGCCAAACCACGCAAAGTTTTTCACACAGCTGGCGCCTTAATGTACGCTTTGTGAGCGTTCAAGGTATACACATAGTAAAGGTACACAAACATTGTACTAAGCGAGACCGGCAATGCTGCATGAAAACCAAGAGGTAACAAATACGCCAAACACATTTCCGAAGCCAGAGAGATAAGTACGCAAGTTAACTAGAACGTCCAGACTTAAAAAAGGCGTGTTGCTAGGTTAGTTGGTTTATACTTGCATGGAGCACACGTTTTACTCATGCCCGAAAGCTCGTCGTCGCCTAGAATATGCGCTTGTACAATGCATAAGAAATTTTTCCTGGCAATCGCATGTCCCGTCATAACTTTTTCTTATTGCACGTGTTGAAGGTTCTCGAAACAGTTGGCTAGATGTCAGACGCTCGTGTAACAAAAGTGATGACGTTCATCTAGGATGAATAGTTATTTTGTGTTGAAATTACCGTCGCGATATCCAAGTCATGTGAAATAACCATGCTGCACGTATACGCATGATGCTGTCAGAGCAAACATTATTAGAATTACCTTTATAATTGCCGATGTCAAAAACCATTTATTGCTTATCTTTATTGAAGGGGCTTTTGGAGTGTTTCCACACTCAGATGCGAACTATTTCGCTGGTTATGATGTCATCCGCATTGCGTTCACGCGCAGGTATGGTAAAATATAAGCACATATTTTCACTGCATTTTATCAAGGCAATAATGCTTAGGAGAAATTTTATGAATGGAACCAATTCCAAGATATCCGAAGCTAAAGTGTTCTAAGGAAAACATAGGCTTTGTAGATCAACAGTTCTCAAACGCTTTCATGCAGAAGTTCGGGCCAATTTTAACTGGAGACGCCAATACATCCTTGACTGGATTTTGACAACAAATATCTCAAAAAGAGATGCCTTTCAAAGAGATGCCTGCCATTTCCCAAGCCGGCATCAATTTGCTATTGCTCGGTGTCAATTTTTCAACTAGAGGACGTCTCCTTAAGTTAACATTTAAAAATCTAGTAAGAGAGTCATTTTAACATAATCACCGAAATCTACATATAACCCATATAAATTTGCTATTCTATAATATACGCTCAAAGTTCCGTAAGTACTATTATTTTTATCCAGGCTCGTTGTTCTGTCACGCGAGCTTGTGTAATCGAAGATCATCATATGATCCCATAATTCGACCGTAATTTGTCAACATTCGCTAGACGTCAGGGTCACATGTGTTTTATGACAATTTGATTAACCGGAGTTGTCCACATGCTGCCTTCCACTAGTCTGCCCTGCCACGTATGTTCAAAGGATGTACAAAAGCACAATAACTACTTTTCATTGCCCATGAACATGCCCTATACACGGGTGGCACAGCTATTACTATGCAACATACCATGCAGCTATCGATATAATACCACAGCATGACTCTAGATGCCCCTCAATAGCTACTCACCTCATTCCCGTGGATATAGAAACCACAACTGTAAATTTATTATACCCCTCTCCACATATAGCCATCTCTATATGGGGGAGAGCACTGCGCAATGGAGAGTGCGCGTCGTGAAAGTCTGTAACCGCGGCTGTATCGGCTGTCACGTGCCTCACAACATTGCACCTCTCCGTTGTTCGTACTTAATTGCTCCATAATTTAATAATATTCCTGCCCGTGGCTCATTTTCCTTTTGTTAATGCCGTCACGTGAAAGTCAATTTGGATGTCGATAACTATTTCGTGCAAGCCAAAACAAGTTTCTTACTGATTTAGGAAACAGGAACTGCACAGGAACGTGCCAATACTTCTTCGACAAGGCCTCTAGCGACAGTTTTAAAGGAAGAAAAAAGTAATCTCCATGAGAGTATTACCTGTTCTTTCCTGGAATGAACATGCGGAAACATATACAGGGTGTTTCCGAATGATTTCAAAAATTTTGTTAAGACCGCCTGTGGCAGACAGCGTAATTAAAGCCCATGAGCTGGTCTACTCGAAAAGGAGGACATTACTTGCACAAGAAAATGAAATGAATAAAAATGGTCTAATTAACAAGAATCACTTATTAAGCTCTTAATTATATACCTTATGATACCTATTGCAATGTCCTCATTTTAGCCGGTGAGACTACAAGGCATATCCACTTCAAAATAATTCTGTAGATAATACCATTTACGAGATCTGCGCCGTCAAACTTGCGGTAAAAATGCTCTGTCGTTCCACTTACGTTCTTAGCAAAACATCGCGCTATGTATTCAAGCACAAAATTAACTGGAAGGCCAACGCACTTCTAGGCAAAGTTCGGAGATTAGGAAGAAAGTTCTTGCTGCGGATCCCAATATGGAAATGCATGGGCAACAAATACCTGTGAACAAAGAGCAGAAAATTTTAGGCATCATACTTGACTCTAAACTTACTTTCATTCTACACATAAGATATCTCAAAGCGAAATGCATAAAAACAACGAACTTACTGACAATTTTATCTTCACACATCCTGGGGCAGCGAGAGGAAGTGGTTAACGAATGTTAATGAACTCATCTGTTGCCGCTTGCAGTCTAGGCAAAGTTCGGAGATTAATATCTCGAAACAGGTGCCATCCTGAGAATTGGTTCCAACTGGATCCGGCTTGCGAACTCCCCGGCTAGAATTAGTAAACTGCAATATGTACCATAATGTAATTAGTTAAAAACTAAGTTAGCGAGTATTTCTTAATTGGTCGACTATGCGTTTAAAATTCTCGTGCAAGTAATGCCCGCTTCTTTGAGTACACCAGCTCATGTATTAGAATCGCGCTATCGGCCACAGACAATTAAAAAAATTGAAAGTGTTCACTGAAGCACCCCGTATATCTGCAGTCGTAACGAAAATGCAACCGCTTAGGAAACCCCAGACGTGGACGGCGGGGTTTGTAAACGCACACTTCGGTCCCTCCGGCAATTGTTGAAAGTGGTCTCTACGATCATGGACCCGGATTAATTTTACTGCACTTTGCCTCCCCCAGAAGGTTACTGAGAACTGGATTTAAAAATTGCTTCCCCTGAGGGAATTAATATTAATATTATTAAGCGCTTCAGAAAATGTCACGAGCTCGACATGGCACCGAGCTCTACCCACATTGAGATTTATTAGGCGCTCTCTTTCTGCTGTTTACGTTTCTAAAAATATCGCATGACAGAATTTGCGCAGAGGTTGGCCTAGATGAGAATATATTAGTTCTCAGGAAATAAACGAGACTCCTGCCAAGGAAGCACGAGCGGCTGTTGGAATGAGACGCGTTTAGAATAATTTGAGCGCTGCAAAGCACGAAAAAGATCTAAATATAACTGATCATGCTGATAGGCCATAAAACTCTCTGTGAAATACATTGAGCTTCGATGCTTTCTTTAAGATAGCTAATATACATTTACTGACAACATTATTATTGAGAAAGCACGAAAATAAAATACAATAAACGAACTGCGGCTCCCACGCGTGACTGAAGTTGGAATGTACACTTGGTTTAATACGGCCTAACGAACTTGCTTTTACGTTTTGATTTGTTATTCTTGTGTGGCAACAATTTTAGCGCTTCACGAGATTTGGGCATAGGTGCCGCTTTCGTTTCGTCCAAATAGGGGACTTAAGGCTCTATAGTGCATGTAATAACACGAAAAATGCGTGAAAATGAAACATGGAAGAAAGGGACCCATCGAATTGGTGTAGAATTATTTACGGGGCAGGAATAATTGCGTAATTAGCATAAGAAGGCTGGAATGAAACCCAGATTCAAAATGTTCTTTCAAAATGCGTGCGCTAGCTAAGACTGAAACCGGAATTCTAGCTTTCCTCAACGAAAAATACGGAATGATATCGGAGACAGCGCAGTCTAAAAAACGTTCGTTGATCCCGAAGGTAGTGGGGAAAAGAAGCGTTCAATGAAAAGTGAAGTAATGTAAATGGATAGTACGGGACCCTATGCAAGAGAAAGATGGCATTAAAGCTGAATAAGGTATCGTAGGAGAAGTCAAGGCTACTAAACAGCGAGACGGACCAAGCAAACTGTCTCTTGTGAGGAGCCTACAACAGCGCTGTTGAGCTCTCATTTCAAGTTAACACTGACGGCCTCACTAGCATGGGAATACACAATAGCTTCGAGGAACACGCATCAGCTGTACGAATGGTGCAGCGGGAGTGACTCACCAGCCCGCGGCACAAGGAAAGGTCCGTCCTGGAACGATTACACCAGCCACTGAACCCCGAGCAACTCAGCGGTCCAACACAGATTCTAAACAAAGGCAACATAGACGTGATTCGCAAGACGCCCATCCGCAAGAAGATGCAACGTGGGACTCGTGCGGGGAGAAGACGAGCGCGTGTCTTAGCTGTACGCAGAGAATACCAGCACAGTGCCAACACCGACTACACGGACGTGAGCCGCATCTCGGGCAAAAATATTGCTGCGCGATTCTAGTCACGAGACCCCACCGGTTCTAGCAGCCACAGTCGAGACGCAATCGACAACCACCGCAGAGGCGGTGGCCATTGCAAACGGCCACAAACGATGCAGGTCGAAAAGAAATACCCGCCCACGTGCCAGCCGACTCTCAAGCGGCATTCGGGGCCCATCTCAAGGGGCTCATCTCAAGTATGGCGCACCATACTTGGAAGCGATGTATGTATGTTAGAATACGTTACCATGGTAACGTGTTCTAGTCCAACGAGTCCTGCTCGGATCACGATGCTTTAAACACCAACGGTATTCTCGGAAATTTGCGCATGCGGAACTCAGGAATGTAACCTGTCAATTTGGTGGCGCCGATGAACTTGGGTATCTACTATATTTTGCAACTGTCGATGCATCACGTCACACTAAGGCTCGGTGTCTGCGCTGTATCATTGGAGCAAGATGCCTAAGGCTGCACCTTTGCTCGAAAACCCCAAAAATGGTCTTCAAATATTTCTTGGCCATACTTAACTTCACATCGTTATGTCTGTCAAGTAAAGTGTATGAAAAACCACGCGCTAGCTGCAAAGCCTTAATTTGTTGGGACGTCATAAGAAAACGTTGTTAGTGTACCGGCAACGCAGCATGACAAGTGTGCCACAGAACTCCTAATTCAGCACTACATCACATCCCAAGCGTGTATTTCCGTGTTTCCTTAGTATGAAGAAGACGAAAAACAGGATTGCTTACTTTTGTATTTTAAGATAAATTCGTCTATGAAAATAAACAGGGCGAATAGTTTTCGTCAGATGATTGGGGAGACGAGGGTTATAACAATAACGTGCGCATCGAACACAAGAAATGCAAACTTTCAGCCTCTCGAAAGATCTGTAGGGATTTGTGTGTGGATGTGTATGCATACACGTGCGGTGCAGTTCGCATATATGGAGTCTCCTAGGTATATACAAGAATAGATTATCCGCACCTTCAAAGTGAAATTGAAAGGAGCATATCGGAAGGAGTAAACTTGAGGTGAAAATGAAGACGCGCCTGAAATAGTAGGCGACTATACGAAGGAGAATACTGTTTCAGTAGAAGATGTGTTTCAAAGGAGCTTTCATAAGAAAATGAACTCTGTAGTGCCATATAGTGAGGAAATAACTGAAAGGCTGTATTGGTGGCTGATTACCCTTATTAAACCAGTTGTAAGCCATTGTAGAACAATGGACGGATGGATGCAAAACTTTAATAAGGTCCTGAGGTACGCGACTCAGCGCGCTGCGGGCCGCTCCCACGTTGGGACAGTCAGGCCTTGCCCGATGAATCCTTTTATTTTAGAAATACGCGACCAATTACTATGTTACCATTTGGTAACATGTCTCTTTACTGTAGCGCAAACCTATGCTCGTCACTGTAACTAGGTATGGGCTGCACGCATACCGATGACCGTTATTAGCAAACTTTGCTATTTAATTGTAAAAAAGTATGAAAAACCAATTCCTGTTGCTATAAGGGAATGCGTTTATTGGTGCCACTATATTGCACTAGACGATGAGCAAAACGTGTACAAGGTGAATGCAGGAGCCAACGTTTCGACAAGTGGACTTGTCTTCTCCAAGGCGATGTATCGTCTTGAATTTCCATCTCCCGCATTCCCCGTCTTTTCTCTGGATCTTGCACTAGGTGCTATATGAGTGATGTTATGATTTTTATAGGAGGATGGGTATATTATTTATTCGTTTACTGTGCAGACGCTGCGCGGGGTTCGTCGCGGCTTGTCACCCGTTCACCGTCGGCACGAAGTCGTCGACGGTGTATACAGGCCGGGTGGTCGTTCTCTATTCAAGGGAACACAGCGAAAGAGTCAGAGTCGGAAGAAAGAAAGAAAAAAATTCCTCTATCGACTGACAACGACACACAATTTAACCTAACCCAACAAACACAAGAACATTAACACACATGCTGGTAATCTAGATCAATGATGAAGACAAAATAAATACAACGAAGAGTTAGCAGTAAATATAGAAATTAACACTACACAAAGCACACTTAACGGTTGTCAACTAAACAGAGTTCAAAAGAAAACAAATATGGCGTACGCATGGCCGGGCAGCAGCAGCAAGTCCATAAAGCGTGAAGTCGACGGCAGAGCTTTCCCGAAGAACGCTGGCAAGCCGACCTCGGGAGTCATTCATCGAGTTCTGCAAAAGTTTGAACTTGATCATCTTTGCTAAAAGTATCAAGAAGAGCAAAGAAAGCTGTTTGACTGCGTTCTTTACCGCGAAAACGCACAAGCCCGATATTCCTTTCAGAACTGTCGTTAGCGAGCGCGGGGCGTGGCAGCATTGCGTGCGCCTTTTTGTTTTGAATAAGCTTAAGACGCTACAAGTACATGCCCCTTTCCGTTTCAAATGTTTTTCGGAGGTTGCGCAATTTGCTAAGTGTAACGATGGTATTAAGTATGTTTTTTTTCTGTTCACGTAGAAGATCTATTCTACTCAATTCCGCAGGATAAGCTTCTGGTTTTCTTAAGGGAATGTATTGAATACAATGACGTGGTCGACTTCCAGAACTCAGCGGGCCTTTCAGTGAAGAAGTTTTTAACATTGCTCGAGTTTTATTTAGGTGTGACATCTATTCTTTACAACGAGCAGCCATATCTGGAGCGCCGGGGAGTGTGTATAGGGTCTTGTGTTGCTCCTATTGTGTGCGACATCTTTTTGCGTATTGCTGATAGATCTTTGGAGCAGGTTTTTATTGAGGGACAGGTTTCGAAAGTATTTAGGTATGTTGATGATATTTTAGCCCTTTTAAGCAATAAAGGTGATTTTATATCGCCTGCTTTTATTTTAAAAGCTTTTAATAAACAAGGCCAACGGCTCGTTTTTACCCATGAACTTCCTGAAGACACAAGCCGGCAGTTACTTGATTTAAAACTGTCTTTTGAAGCTGGCCACGTCCGCTAGGCCTATCAACCGTGAGCCATGAAGCAACTGCTGCCGTAAGATTCCGCACATTCTGAGGTGGCGAAGCAAGCAGTTGGTAGTCTTTGCTTGAAATCGGCTTTGCGGAAATCGTGCGTACACCAAATGCGATCTAGTTGTACGTACCATGTTGGACGCCTTTTGGCAGCTGATTTCCCTTCGACGGTCATCAACGCTATAGTAGAGTCTCTTCTGCAAAAAGTGAAGCTTGGAGCAAGACGGGCGAGAGCAGAGGTCAAACGACCAAAGCTAAAAATTAAATTATGGGATTTTACATGCCAAAACCACTTCTGATTATGAGGCACGCCGTAGTGGGGGACTCCGGAAATTTCGACCACCTGGTGTTCTTTAACGTGCACCTGAATCTAAGTACACGGGTGTTTCCGCCCCCATCGAAATGCGGCCGCCGTGGCCGGGATTCGATCCCGCGACCTCGTGCTCAGAAGCCTAACACCATAGCCACTGAGCAACCACGGCGGGTAACCGAAGGTAAGACCAGAGGTTATACCCAGCGTGCGCAGGGTGTCGCACAACCTTAAAAAGGTTGCTAGCCGTAATGGTATTCCTCAGTTTTTTTTTCTGCGGCCAACAAACTTTCGATGCTTTGTTCTCGAGTTTGCTGTGAGAGCAGGCGGGGCTGCCGCACGAGGCATGAGAAGCCCTTTGTTGAATGCTCCAGAGGGGTTGTTTATGCAATTCCCTTACACCATTGTGGGTAGCTCTACATCGGGCAAACCGAGCGTTGTGTAAATGACCATTTAAGGGAACATGCGCAAAAACTAAAGAAAAAGGAGGATAAGGGCGCACATTTGGTGGCTCATGTTAGCGCGTGTGGTTGTGACGGTCGATTTTCTGCGACTACTATTTTGGGCAGGAGCAGCGACGCCTTTTCTAGGCTCACTCTTGAGGCCTTCTTTATCAAGAAGAATAGAGATAGGTGTGTAAGTGAGCATTCTATCACATTACCAGATGCCGAATTTAACTTCTTGCGCATCCGCCTATAATGTGAATGTACCGGTTTCTCTTTTGCTTGGTAAGCGCATGCGTGACAAGAGGATATATATGTACTTTCCTTCCTTCCATTTACCAGTTGTGAGTAGCGCTTGTCCTTGTCCGCCTTTCTTGTTTCCGTGTTTTTATCGCGCTAAGTTACTACTTCAAATATGGAAGGCCAACTAGCCCAGCAGTCAACTCTTCTAGATGTGAATATTATTTGAAGTTATATATATGTATAAATATTTATAGCGCCTTCCATATAGACCTATCGAAGGCGCTGTGCGTCCCTTCGTAAAAACGTTTTGGTGAAAAAGCACATATAATTTGACTACCTCCTTGGATTTCTTGATTTTATTATATTTGGTTTACCCCATTCCTGTACCATTGCATATACGCGTATATGCCACTGGGTATCAGTCTATTCCTGACAACTATTTTACAATGGCCATGTGCCATTGTGACTGAAGTGGTATAGAATTCCGAAGTGTATTTAGATAAAGTGTTTTATGCGTCTAAACACCTCTCGCCGCAGAGCATTTCTCAACCAGCGCATACAACAGCTTCGTCCACATGACATCTGTGGCTTGACGTCTCACATTTTGGATCCGCCTAATTTAGTGTTTGCATTTCGGCATCTCCTGTGAACGGTAAAATGTATAAAGGTAAACATTGGATGGTATGAAAATTCTGGTCTGGGTGCAGCATATACATAGATATCGGAAATCATTATATGCTGCATAAGATCAAATGAACACATGTTTTACACGTCGGGTTTAGGTGTATAACAATAAATGAGTTGTTTCAACAAAGCTTACGTTCACAATTATTTCAACATGTACGTTGAATCTGGACACTTTTTTTTAATATGAGCCTTAGCGTGTCCTATATCTGGCTGACGTTCGCTCAGAGAGAAAGCAGGTGAAGTGAGCGTTCTTCTGCTAGAAAAATTTGTGCGCTTATGCGAATGGCCTGAACGAAAACAACGTTCGTGAACAACAATGTACAACATGAAAATTTCAATAAAATGCGTTTATCTAGTAATGCTCCTTAGATCTCTACAAAGTGGTTTCAAGTGCAATATACGTAAAAGAGTCAATTGTACGAAGTGCCACAGAGAACAGCCAGTCTCCCGGCTTCTTTAATTTCGAATGTTTGTTCAAACGAGCAGACCGCCAATCAGGAAATGTGTTTGCTTTCCGAAGCGTCAGAGCTACAGAACTTTGTTTCAATAGTGTGGGTCAAATTCACGTCCATTTCTGGGAAATTCTGTTACAAAGAGAACAGAGCAATCATTCAGGATAATACTTCCAGTTTTAACGAGTCTCGTAACACTGCGCCATGTGTGAGCCCAATTGCGTATATCTAATTTTAGGATCTTGCTGCGTGGCTGCGTGTGCTTCTCAATGCCGCGTAGTATTTACTGTCTACGAGGAGAGAGTATGTTGACTAAAACAGAGCAAAGAATGCATGCGACGCTGCCCAAGGAACAGAAAAAAAAGTGTTCATGATAGCTGAAAGGAATAGGTCGAGAACACACAGGCACAGAACAGCACAGCTGAACACCACAGCGTTATGGTTTTAAGTTCTGTCTCTGTGTTTGTCTCTTTTCGTGTTTAGCATCGCAATATGAACAAACCCACTCTACAGTGATCAAGCTACATAAAAAGCGTGGGATTCTCATAACATCATTTGAACGAAGTGATGTGTAAGCGAGCAGCCTGGCTATCAGGAGGTCTATGTCCAGGGTCCTGCGCGAGTCCTGCACCAGGTTTTGCATGAGGTTACGTCAGCGTGTGCAAGACAAGTTGTGTAACATAGCTTTCTGGATCATTTGGACAAATCGCGGTCGTTGCTCTTTCTTCTTTCGCGAACATCTCCAATTGCAAACTTCAAGATTGCGCACGGAAATGTGGAAGAACAAAATGCAGAAATAGCTGCTCTTTGGAGTGGAAGAGTGGGGAGTTTTACCGTAATTTAAACATCAATAAAAAGTCATTAGGCGCTAAACTTAGCGCTTGGATATATGGATGGATGTTATGAGCGTCCCCTTTGGAATGGGGCGGTGGGTTGCGCCACCAAGCTCTTACTATTATACTGTCTAATGTACTACCTAGGTTAAACAATAAAAAAAACACACTATCAATTACCATGCCTAAATTTTCTGATCTCCTGTTGCGAGCTGTGCTTTTGTACGTCTCCGTCTTTTGTCGTTCCCCTACTTTTCTTCCACCAATCCTCCAATCGCCTCTTACTAATGCCTATTGCGGACATGTTTGCTTTAGCACTGCTCCCGCTGAACCCAAGGGCTTCAAGGAGGCCAGTGGTGCCTAAATCGACCGCTGGGTAGACATCTTCACATTTTACTAAAACAGGCTCCGTCGTTTCCCAAGCTTTACCGCAGCAAGCGCATGCATCTTCTTCCTTCTTATATCTCGCTTTATAGGTGCGTGTTCTAACTCATCCCGATCTCGCTTCGAAAAGTAATTAGTTCCCTTTGAATTATCATAAATGGTTTCTTTCCTGATTTCGTTTTTTTTCCTCTTAAGTAGTTACTCTTGGCAGGTTTCTTTTCCATTGCCACCACCCATGAGATTATTTCAGCCTCTCTGACTTTCCGCTTGACGTTCTTTGTTGCTGTGTTGCCCACCATAAAGGCCGCATACTTGCTGGTAAGCTTCCTAGTTCTTTACCTCCACTGTGAATCAATTTTTTTCCTGTACAGATACCTGAACACCCTCCCAGCCCATTTACTTTCTTCCATATTCCTCAGCCGTTCTTCATACTCAATTTTACTGCGAGCGTCCCTCACTTCAAAACTAGTCCAGCCCATATCACCCTGCACAGCTTCATTTGTAATCTTCCCGTGAGCGCCCAAAGCGAGGCGACCCACTGACCTTTGGTTCCCGTCGAGTCCTGATTGTACCCCTGATTTGAAGCATACAACTGCATTTCCAAAAGCAAGTCCTGGAACCATTACACCTTTCCGCATACCTCGGAGGACCTCGTACCTATTGTATCCCCATACCACTCTGTGCTTCATTATGGCTGCATTTCTCTTCCCCTTTACTGTTATGGTTTTTTTCCTGTGTTTCCATATATCTAACGAACAGTACAAACAAATGAAAAACAACTATGCCAGCCGCGTCGCGTCACCCTTCACCGTAAAACAACGAAAATGCGTCCTGACTAATGAATTGCGCGTTTCGCATGCGTCACATTGATTGAAGCAATGTCACGATGGATAACGTCACACAAAAGCACGATGACAAAACGTGTCCCACACAAGTGTCTTCAGAAGTGTTCTTTCCTGCTGACCTTCTCGCGCAAGCACAACACTTGTGTGCTGCATGTTTTGTCATCGTGCTTTTGTGTGACGTTCTCCATCGTGACATTGCTTCAATCAATGTGACGCATGGGAAACGCGCAATTCATTAGTCAGGACGCATATTCCTTGTTTTACGAAGAAGGGCGACGTGACGAGGCTGACATAGTTATTTTTAATTTGTTTTTACCCTATTTTTTTCAGACTAAGGGTGCTAAAGTTTCGAGGCATAGGTAAAGTTTCAGAGCTGTTGTGGCAAGAAAAAGTAATATACTTTTTTGTTTGGAAATCTGCGAACTCCTGAGCAATTGTTTGTTTTAGTTTAATGTGATTAGCGCACCTTCACTACTTCCTTAAGGGCAGATCTCTCACTGAGAAAGTTGTATCAGCATGCTTTAAACACACCGGTACGACGTATGTTTGTCGGACGTATGTCTGTCGGACGTATGTCTGTTGCTAAGCATTTCTTTCTACCAAAACAAAAAGTTGAACAAAAGGCATACGGTGATCACATTAAGGCACTTTTTTTCAGGGCATAGCTCTTAAGTGCCCTTTCCTGTGTTCAGCGCCCGCGTCCCTCAGCGTAACTGAGCGAAAGAGCGCAGCGAAGGATGAAAGAGGGCGATAGCGAATAGAGGGCGAGGAGGAAAGTGAAGGAGGAGGGTGCAGCCGAACCAGGAGGCGGAAAGCGGAGGAGGGTGGTATGGCGAAAGCGTGAGGTGAAAAGCGGAGTGGCGTGCAAGACGGGCTCTGCGGCGACGACGGCTACGAGATGGCGTTTGGGCCAAGAATCCACACGGCACATTGATGAGTGCGTCCGGTAGCAGGAATGAAGGAAAACGAGCTTGTTATATTTACACTGGCTCCAGAAACAGAAGGCCACTTCATAAGGAGGGGGGGGGGAGCATACTAAACGTCTCGGTTCCCATCCCGACGTCTTCGACACTTGGTGATCCACACAGGGACACTCATAGGAAGCTCAGGCGGAACAATTGTCAGTTATGTATGCCAGGCTAACCCCGCCTGCTGCAATAGCATCACCACGTCAGCACACCTCTTCACTGCACCAAAGGTCCCTGCTTTTAAACAGGAAATGCTTTTTCCTCCCGTTGTCGGTGACCTTCAAGTGATTTTGGGCGAAAAGCCAGAGCCGAGCCAATATCCGGGCACTCAGAGTAGAACCAGAGAGAAAGAAATTTAACAAGAGGGGACACTTGGTGATAACTGGCAACAGTAAGCACGTCAGGGCTAGCGTTAATCCCATCCGTTAGTTGACGCTGGCACCGAAAAAAAAAGAATGTGTAATGAACTTAGACTCTTTATTTTTTTATTCTTTTCCGCTAAAAGTAAAAAAGAAGCTTTGCGTATAAATGAATTTATACTTTGTGACTTGTTTTTCTTGCGTTACCTAGCAACAAGCTAACGGCACGCCAGGCGCGACAGATGCATACGTCATACTCCAGACAGGCCACCGAAGCCACTGAAGCCGGTTGCGCATATGAAGTTCGCTCTCTTTTGGATGTAGCGTGTTTGTTAGGTTCCCGGCGTATTCTTGCGTTCCGCACTTGGACACGGCACCACTGCACTATTGGACTACGGCATGGTGAGCAATTTTATTTGACAGTCGGCGACGCATTTCAAGCAATTTTGGCTTTTATGGCATGGCAGTGAGACTTGTGACGCAGTTAGCGAAAAACAGCTCGGCCGTACCGGTGTAGTTCACGTGCGTTAATGACTCGCACTCGCAACGCTTTCTATGAGCCCCAACATTGCTATAAATGATTTCGGTAGTTATTGGGCGCGCTCTCGGCACTTGGCTTTGTGACGCAGTTAGAGAAAAGCAGCTCAGCCGCGTAACGTAGTTTCGTGTGTAATGAATTTTAGCGTACCAAGTTTTGGCGCTTTTTCTGGCCGCAAATGTTATCGTAACTGATTTAGTTACTTTTTTGCGGTACTTTTCGATCACAGTGGCGGCACCCGGTGCTGTGACGCAGTTAGCGAAAAGCAGCTCGGCTGTGTGCCGAAGTTAGTTTCGCGTCTACTGAATATTATGGAACAAGTTCGTGACGCATTCTCCGACTCCCAAAATTATTGTTATTAATTTCGTTACTTTTTGGGATACTTTTGAGGCGCGCTCACCGCGCCTGGGGTTGTGACGCAGTTAGCAAAAAAGCAAGCCGGCCTTGGTGACAGTTAGTTTGGCGCGTGCTGAATCTTACACTAATTTGTGACGCTTTATATGGCCCCGCAACATATGCCCTTTTTCGCTATACTTACTCTTGTCCAAGACGCAACCAGCGATTGCGAAGCGTGATAACACGGGGGTGTGTTGTTTGAGCAGGAAGAACGCGCAAAAGATAACGCCGGGGTGCTCAAAAACCAAGAACTCGAAAATTCTGTCTTCTAAACGACTCCGAACAGGTTTTGCACCCACGCATTTCTCTTTAGTGCGAGTAGAAGGCATTCTGCGAGCGTCTAGCATGGTCTGGCTGAGAGCCTGTGTTGTGGTCACCTGTGTGTATGTAACGTGCTATCGCGTCAGCTGATGCTAAGCTGTTTTGTAAACGCGCAGTCGCCCGTGCATCAGTGCTCTTGAACTGCAGCAAATAATGCCCGGGAATGCTGGAATGCTTGGAAAGCAGATATTTTCTACATAATTTGTAGTATGGCTTGGAAGGAGTCGGGTACTTTCGACGCCATGTGTGTAAAAGAAAATTGCTTTTCTTTGTAATGTTGCCCATTCACCCCTTTGACACGTTTGCCTTTTACACGCAGTATTCCTATAAGGTCTAAATACCAAAACGACGCATGCTTCTAATTTACGTTTTTCACCTGACGTCGTCCGGTGGAGCTTCGTACGGTAACTACTGCTGCTTACGTGGTGCCACAACGTTGAGTGAACGCACAAAAAGGTCAGAGCGAGCATATATATAAAGCGAAACAAACATTTCCTCATTTACAAGGCGTATTTTGTCTACTTTATGAAATTGTACGAGGTGCAGATTCAGTGGAGGCTTGTAAAGATCGTGCACAATAACTTTAATTAAATAAACGATTCCGCATCAAGACCGCGCGGGATTGAGCAGCAGAAGCAAGAAAAAAATCGCAGTTCCGCCGGAAAGGCGAAACACCGCTTGCTATAGCAGATAAGTAGATAGCTGTACGAAGTAAGGATAGTAGTTTCATCGGCCGTATGAACTTGTAGACATTCGTTTACTAACCAAATGAACAATGATGGCTGTGTAAACCCCAGAATTCAATTCGTTCTTCTTGCTGGGCAGTATACGCTCTGTCTCTCTGGTGCCTTTCGCTGCCTGTCATGCAGCGTCCATCTGGTTTTATTCTTCTAGTGGGGCAGCGTCCATATGGAGCAGTGCACAGTATGGCGTGGTGCGCCGTTTCGAACATTCACTACACCTATTTAGAAATTGTGGCTAGTACCATCTCCAACAAATCTCCTTTGGTGGTTGCCATTTCATGCTTGCATCTGCTCTCGATAACGGGAGAGCCAGTTCCTTAAAAATCGTCGGCTTCCTTAGTATACAAGAATGGAGAGCATGATGGACTGTATCTCGGCAAATCGCAGTCGGCGAATTGGTCGCCAAATACGGTCCATGCCGCCTTACCGTGCCGCCGTAATCGCCTCCATATGTGGGGCCGTGGCCCCACATATGGTGCAAGCGCGTCGCAATATGGGAATTGACGTCGATGCTTTACCCGCGGTAGTCCTTCGACGTTAGCCTCTCTCATCGCTTAGCTCAGCTTGTCAGGGTCAGGTTCAGGTAGAGTGATCTTCGCGATAGTTGTCACCCCGAAGTGGGCTTCTTGCGCGCGCTGATGAAAGGACTGCCTTGCGGGAAACGTCCAAGGAATGCTCATCGCCGTATTGCTGCGAATCTCGCCCTGGCGTCCCCATCGCGCTGCCTCTGGCGATCGTCCGATTAGAGAGGCAGTCGCACCGCACTTTAGTGCGTTTGCGATGAGCCGCACGAGAC
Organism: Dermacentor albipictus; assembly: GCF_038994185.2. NCBI lineage: Eukaryota > Metazoa > Arthropoda > Arachnida > Ixodida > Ixodidae > Dermacentor > Dermacentor albipictus. Next base: position 61,737,455 of record NC_091826.1, on the reverse strand, counting down.
AGATTGTCCGCGCCAGCCAACGTATCGCGGAATGAAAACGCCTATATCACTGCGTTCAGATTTCGCATTAGCGAGTATATCGTAATCGTCGGTCAATTATTTTAGTGCAGATCTCAGGCGCCCATTCCTAGGTTGAGCATCGGCGTCCTTGGGCCTAGTCGCGCGAACGCGCTCGTGCCAGCGGTCGCGTCTTCGTCGTTGTCTTGTTCCACAGCTGGCTCCGATGTCCCTCATCATGTCAGCGTTTCCATACTGCCCCTCTCTCTGGGAAGGCACTGACGGCACTGGCCGACAGCATGTCGGTGTGGCGATGTAGGTGTCAAATTGCTTGCCTCAATATAACGCGAAATGAAAACACGTATCGAGTTGCAGTCTCATTTCGCGTTAGGAAATTTCATAATCACCAGACACCGTCTATTCTTCAGTGGCTTATCTTTTTATAAAAAAGGGGGCCCCACAAAACTACAAACTGCCAGAAAACATGCTGCGCAAAATAATGCATAACGAATCATTTTGTTATAAATAAAGTTGTAGTAAAAAATGAAAGGTAAGCAACACTACACATTGGTTTCAGCATTTGCGAAGTGGTCATTTGTTGTATGCTTGCTAATGAGGCTGGTAGAGGAGCAAATGTGCTATTAGCCTCTACTCCCACGTGAACAATTCCAAAGCGTTGGTCAGTTTATAGGCTCACCTTCGTTTGCAATAGTGGCTTAATTGAGACGTTAAAACTTACCCTTGGGACTAATTCATACTCAGAAACGGGATTCGGAGCGATTACACGTCACATTTACATGTAATTACGCGTAAAAGGCACTCTGATCAGTTATTTCCTGTTCGCGTTTCAAGCCATGCTAATGGTATTCGGGCGTTACTATTAGAGTACAGAACCTTACCTTTCTGTGGGTGATCTCTCCGCAAGAAGATTCATATAGATGGTGCTGTTATTTTGAGACTTCATTACTCGAAGGACTCTTCGCGAACACGCACCGGTGTCTGCCTCCTTAACGCGTCGTGTCTGCACTTTTGAGCCATGACTTATGATGAACTGCTTATGAATCTGAGGAAGTCGCGTATTTTACCTTGAAGTGCTGCCCACTGATTCGAAAGAGAGCGAAGGTGGTTGGATGATCGTAGGTGTAACTTATAGGATTAATGGTAACTGCAGACTGTATAAATACTGTCGTAGTGTGCACCCGCACATCTTTCGTTGGTTGCAATAACAATTCAAAAACCAACTCAAATCAAATGCATGAGTTTGGTAATGACAGGAGGCATTATGACAATGGAAATCCCGTTCTTTCTTCATAAAAACGCTAAGGCTGCAGGTCTGATGTCACGTCAAGCAGGGTGATGCAATGTGCAAAGCAGTCGTGATACGCAGCGCACCGAACCGAAATAAAGCTGCATTTGAGTGACCAGTGGGTTCAATTGACGCGCATCTCAATGTCATTGGTTTCTTTTTTCTTGCCACCACTGGGCACAACTGGGAAAAAGAAAATCACGCGCACAGTTTCGTACACCGTGAATGAAGAGGTTGCCTACATGTGACACTTTGATTTCTAATGCCACTCTTTCTACAGTGGCGCATTTATACCTACTTGTTCGCAACCGCTTTCTTGTGTGCCTTCTGGTTTCACAGAAAATTATTGTTCTGAACGCTTGCACTGTCCCATGAGGTCACTGCGCAGTTCATTGATCGGGCAGCGCTATTTGAGAAGTGCAGTCACAGAGCAGCACTATAGGGCCTCTTATAAACGAAAGAAAAAGGGCCGGTATGACGCAGGTCTTTCTGCTACTGAGTGCACATCTGGGGCCTTTTGTTGCTAGAATTTTCAGGAGTGCATGAGCTGGTACTCCGACAGAAAAAAAGGGCAATGCAACGGAGTAGTGGCAATGCTGGTCCGTAAACTGGTGAGACGAAAAAAAAGAAAAGCAGCGGAAACCTCTATATTGCGAAAAGGTGGTGATGGGCTGCCTTTAATTCGACTTCATGTACTTATTTCCCCTGCCTCTGCACACTTATCTAGGGCTACGTACGAATACTGGCTTCTCTCGTGCAGATTGATGCCATCGTTGCCGACTAATGGCACAATTGTGCTGAACGCTATACAGTAGCAGGGTGATATATATTTTGATAGTGTCGTCCGCTGCCAAAGTGCCAGAGAAATAGTCTGCCTCTTCGTCGCTGCATAACATCGGCGCTGGCAATGCAGATGGCGCAGAACGTTTTATTGCGATAGCAATTATATGGGCACTCCGTGCGCATTTCTGCCGTCGGCATCGCCGTGAGATTCCGTATAAAATCGACGGGTGATAAAATCGTCGCATCGCGCCGTATGCTGCATGTGCGAGTGAGAGCGTGCGAGGATGAACCTGTGATCGTGGCTCAATCTCGCGCATGCAGTGGCGGAAATCGGGGAGGAAGCAAGCCGCTTTCCGTCGCGCACAAGGCTTCATCGGAGGGTAGGCAAGGGGAGGGGGGCGTTCTGTTACTTTTATGCGAAGCATATTACGAGAGCTCAACCCAGCTCCTCAGGCGCGGCGGTGTCGCCTTGAAACCACGTGACACCGTGACGTCACGACAGAGGAGAAGTGGCTTTGGCTCAACTCTTGCAAGACGGGCTGGGTGGGAATTGAACCAGGGTCTCCGGAGTGTGAGACGGAGACGCTACCACTGAGCCTCGAGTACGATGCTTCAAAGCGGTACAAAAGCGCCTCTAGTGAATGCGGTGTCGCCTTAGAAACGAGCTGTTTCTAAGGCTCAGGCGTGCGTCGCTTGCTCAGGCACACATTTCGTTGCCGCGCCGAACGCTGCGTTGCTCGACGCTCACCGCGTCCAATGCGGGGCGTCCAAGGCGAAGCAGAGTAACGCATGAGTTGTTTCTTCGTCTAGCCGAACCAAATATAGCCAAGCAACAGCAGTTCACCAAGCTAAACAGTGGTTCAACAACTAAAATAAAGGCTAGTATGCTTCGCATCCTGGGCTTAACCTTACCTAAGCCACAGCCATTTTTTTTATTTCAACTGGGCCTGCACTTTAAGTGCGCTTTTTGAAACAAATGGCGCCACGCAGATTGTGCGGCACTTGCTACACTAAAGCGAACGGTGAAGTGCAGCACTGTCCAACTACTTTGTGAAGTGCAGGGGAATTCAATGTACCTATAGGGTATCGCCTTATGTTCAAGCGGTCGCTCACTTTAAATCGGCAGGGATAATCGATCGTGTGGCTGCTTTCTTCGTGCTAGCTATTTACCGAGATTCCTCGCTGGCCGCGTCCTCGCTGACTACGTTAACATTGCCGTGCACATCTATAGAAAATCGGCAGCCTTCTCCATGCGCCGTCTCGTCTAGGGTGGCTTATAAATAATTGACTATTGCATTGCTGGGACACCGCTATCCGACAGCCTTTGTTCTTCAGCATTGCGTGTATTCTCTTCCTCATTGAGGAAGGGAGTACACAACTCATGAGTATGGATAGACATATGGGTCGGGATATGTCGTCCGTGACGATGATGTTCGGTCTGAGAAATGACCGTCTTTTTGTTCCCGCAAACAAAGAACGCAACCACTCAGTCTGCGAATGCTCTCTAGAACTGGCTTTTGTTATGGGCGCTGCGAGGATATCACGCGAGTCGCGCGTCATTGTTGGTCATCGTTTCTAATATGGTGAATGTTGCATTACACCAGGAAAGGCTCTGGCAATGCTGTTGTCACAGGTTATTGTTCTTTCCCGAGCAGCTCGCGTGGTTATGTCTGTTGTTGTTGTTTATTAGAAGAGGCAAGCCTGTTGTAACCATCTGCTGCCGTGCTGGGCCGGCTGTCTCACAAATGCGAAAAGTAAGCCCCCGTGACTCAGAAATGTGAAAGAGAGAGAGAGAAAGAAAGAACAGAGGTGGGGGGGGGTTCGCACAATGTATTGACCGAAGAATCGTGCTTGCTTTCTAGAGGGCTGAAATTATGGCTAGTTGGTTATTCATGCTCGTCAAATGCGAGCGCATGAAAGACAAGGGAGGAACGCAAAGAGGTGTACAGAGCGCTGACATAGCGCTTTGTATGGCACTGTGACTGTGTACGTCTCTTTACATTCGTCACTTGATTTTGGCGCGTAAGCATTTTACTTTTTCATGGCTTGCCAATGTTGATACATCGTTACATTATAACGAGCGGGATCTTCATGGGGCTGCGTTAAAGCCATTGATCTCAGTTTTGATTTCTCGCGCAATATTTCCAAGACTATCACCTCATGCGTGGCAGGCTCAGGAAAAAAAAGTGCCAGCATTGCTACAATTTCTAAAATTGACTCCCTTCAGAAACAGTTCTTAAACATTATTTGCAACCCGACCTACACGCACGGCTTCCTTGCTGTGAGGACCTTATCTCTTTATTTGTTTGTAAAAAGTTGTAAAAATAGCGAAAGGGCCATAACCTTTATATATTACGATGAGATGGTAGGCTAACAACGTTTGCTTTAGGTTTGAGTTCAGTGGCGATGTAGTAATAGGAGCCGTTCTCGAAGATTTATCTCATTTACTGGTTGCAAACAGATTGCAGTGTGCATTACAAAGGTTAATTTTACGAGGGTCGCAAACTGCTCATGCATTTTCCAGTTTCCAACGAATGAGTTGGAAACTGGAAACTAGCAGCCTAGAAGGAGGAGTGACGAAGCCTGAGTTACATAGTATAATAGTCATGGACATGGCCGACTTTAGTTGTGATGTTCGTCATACGAAAAACTGGATTAGTGGGACGGAATCGTGCAGAAGTATATTCTGTCGCAGTTTCGTCGGAAGATAATTAATGTACACGAACAAAGGCGACTCATCAAATTCTAAGTGCGTATTGTATTTTATCAATCTTCTGGGCAGTTGCACTTTTCTTCCATCTCCCTTTGTTGTTCTTTTTGTGCTTCACTCAATGTTTATACCACGTGTGCAGTGAATCGTCTGCTGTAAACACGGAAGCGACGTACTGTGCGTCGCAGAGGAAACGTTGATTAATTACCGGCAGCCTGGCGCAAGCCGCACGACATACACTGCACCAGTTGTAATCATGGGGCGCTGCAGTACTGTCGTCGTCACTGACGATGAAGAATCCTGCTAGTTAGTGTGTTCAAACAGTGACAGCACAATACACTGTGCCAGGAAAGCGGAGAAATAATGAACCACTTCCTTTTCCACTCCGTTTTCGTATTGTGCTTGAACCTGATCGGGCAAACGAGGAACCGTTTCCCTTTTGTTCCGCTAATTGCATGTTACTACGGTTAGAATGCCCACGTCAGCCTATGCAAATATAATCAACCCGAACGTACATACGGAAAGCTAACAATCAGGTTCGAGCATATCACAGTTTTGCTTCGCGCGCTAGAAGCTGTACATTCTGTCTGTCAGCTGCAAACGTCGGTATTTGGCGAAGGCTGGAACCAAATATATTTTTTGCACCGCACTTTGTAGCGAATGAGGAAGGACGGGTAATGTTTCTTCATCTTAATTCCCAGATAATGCCTGACGCTGTAAAGTGTGCTAACGCTAACTATGAAGGGCGGAATGTAAGTCTGAGTGGTTTAGGTATTGAGTTTGCATAGACGTAGGTATTGGCTTAGGTACTGAAGCGTCAGTGCCAGATTCAGGACAGTCAATTAGAAAAAAAGACATTTGCCCGATTCGCTACTTGATTGCATATACACGTCAAACTCTGTTCAATGAACAACTTTAGGATGGCACACAACCTGCTCAAGTAATTGTTGCACCAATAATATTTACGATAACGAGGCAGGAAGAATATTCTGAGGGTTGTTCACAGTAGGGAGCACCTGCACATTAACGGGAATATATTCGTGAATAGCGCGACACCGGGGTCTGAGCGCAAGGTCCCCCTGTGTAAGGTAGTTTCGTTGAAATGACGTCACAAATGTACTAGCTGCCTTCTGAATCGAATCAAATTACGCGGGTCTAAGTGAACATCTAAGCGAACTGATTTAGTTGCCGTAGATTTGAGAGCGCCATGCTAAGTGCGAGCCGTAGCAGGAAAATGAAATTGCAGCTAATCCAATATACGTTCTCTTATATTTGCTGAAAAAGTTTGGTCCTCGCATGAACGTAATTGAGCGATATATATATATATATATATATATATATATATATATATATATATATATATATATATAGTGGCCTGAAGTGGGGGAGCGGCCTGAAGTGATGCTTCGTAACATGGTACACCGAGCGCATGCTGCACTTCATCACGCACGACTATTAAGTTGGCTGAAGGCCGCTGCACCTGATGCAGCTGTCGCAGCTCGTCGCGGACTATTGATAGAATAATCTCGCGAAGCGACTCGACGTCAGTCGAGAGAGCTCCCAGTCCACTGGTAGCAGAGGACAGATTCACTGGCTGACCGTACTGGTGCTAGCGCTGGGACCGGGCCTTCTCCCTGGTGACGGCTTCAGTGAGAAACTCTGCAACCGCTTTGGGCGGGCTACTAATGAGTCCATCCAGAAGGCGCTGTTTCACGCCTCACATCAAGTGACGCAGCTTCTTGTCTTCAGACATGGTAGGGTCAGCGCGCCTGAAGAGATGCACCATGTCTTCCACCTACATAACCACACTCTCATTGGGTTTTTGAATGCGAGATTGGAGGGCTCATTCTGCCCGTTTCCAGCGATCGGAGCCGGCTTAGGTGTCCAAGAAGCTGCCATGGTGTCAGAACCCCTTCGTGGTTCTGGAACCACGTCCGAGCACCGTATAAAAGGCTGAAGTAGACATCTCGCAGTTTCGATTCGTCGTCCCATCCATTGAACTCGGCCACACGTTCGAAGTACGCCAGCGAGTCTTCCACGTCTTCAAGAAGGTCGCCATGGAAGGGACTTGGCTGACATCGTTTTTGCAGCGTGTAATGAGGAGGCACAGGAGCAGGCATCGGAGGGCTAGTTGTGGTAGTATGGGATGTAGCATCAATAGCTGCTGTTCTTGTCGTTGTCCTCGCAGGTAACGGCTCAAACTCAGGGGCTAATCCCAAGATTCTCCGGCTGGCGCGGTGTACTCGCGTGAGGTCCGGTATCGGTCTAGCGCTCCTGCTGCTAGGAGGATCTGTTGCATGGATCGTGATTACACATGCTCGGCTCCAACTTTCGGTGGGAGAACACTGATTTTATTCCTCCGCGCTCGTAACGACCGCAACAGCTAGGAGGTCGTGCTTATCGTGATCATTCGCCGATGCTAGCCGTTCGAGAAAGCTCGCTTACGCCATGCGCGCCGCGCTGACACCAGCTCATAGTGCAACCAACGACACCAATGCACTAGGGTGGTGGAGACGACGACCAGCCGATGAATTGGAGCATGCGTATGTCTCCCAACACGCTGTTCCGTGAAGCGGTCGACTCGTCGCCGCCTTCGTCGTCCAGCGACCTGAACAGCTTGACCAACTCGAGCCTCGTGGGCTCGCTGGAACGTTCACCCTCGGTGCCCGTGGGGATGCCGGCGCCTCGGCAGGGCATACGCCGCCTTACAAGCGCATCAGGGCCCTGCGACTCTTCTATTCGCAGCAGGCTCCCAAGACCCTGTTGCAGCACGCCGAGACGCCCATCACCAGGCACATTAGCCGGCAGCGGCTCAGTCAGCACGTGAGGCCGGTCCAAGCGGCTGTAACCGCCGCGGCGTTGGCCAATGTGGACCCTTTCTCAACGTTGCAGACGACTCCGCCGAAGCCGACACCGAAGAGGCCGAGGAAGTGCTACAGCGTGTTCAGGACTCCAGAGAATACCTTTCGAGTACCTGTTGGAGTGATATGATGATGAAGCCGTGAAGGATTATGTTTTTAAGATGCAGGGCATCGCGCGAATGGAGCCCGGCCAGTCGCGCTATGAAACCAAGTTCCTGGAGTTGGCTGAAGTGGGCAGCGGGGAAGTTTAGCAGTGTGTACAAGTGCCTGCACCGACTTGACGGATGCGTCTACGCCATCAAGAAGTCTCGCAAGCCCACGCGGGGCACCCAGGATGAGAAGACTGCCCTCAACGAAGTTTATGCGCACGCGGTGTTGGGCCAGCATCCACACGTCGTCCGCTACAACTCTGCTTGGGCGGAAGACCGCCACATGATCATCCAGAATGAATTTTGCAATGAGGGCAGCCTGCTCAATGCCCCCCCAGCGCAACGAGCGTGAGGGCAAGCACTTCTTGGAGAAGGAACTGCGACGCATCCTCCTTCACGTGGCTGAGGGTCTTCCCTACATCCACTCCCAGAATCTCGTCCACATGGACATAAAGCCAGGGAACATCTTCATCTCGAGGGTCCGAATTTCTGCGCTTCCAGAGAGCACAGACGATGGTTTTGACTTTGGTTCAGAGGGCCCGACTGAAGAACTCGTCTACAAGATCGCTGACCTGGGTCATGTGACCTCACCAAGAACGCCTAAGAGGAAGAAGGCAACTGCCGGTACCTCTTAAAAGAAGTGCTCCGCGAAGGACGGCTCGACTTCGCTTTTACAGAGGTATTGCGGGTAAGTTAGGTCGGCGGAGAAGAAAGGGTGGTAGGTGTAATCGAACTTATTCAGAGCTGGTTCGGCTCACCCCGTACACCTTTCACTCCGATTCAGTGCATGTTTCGCTATTGTCAAGAAAGAACCCAGCGTTTACTTCGCGACTTAAGCTTGCTTGGAATTTGATCTACCCGAATGCTGAACACGTTTGAATCAACTGACGACGACAGTTGACCGGCAGAAAGTTTGTGATACGTTTTACTTACTACAGTGAATATTACTAGATATAAACGAGACAGGTTACTGGAAAAAATAAAGCTGAATAAACATCAGTTGTTACTTTGAGCACTGCGCCTTTTTTTGGTGCTTTATACCTTCTATCGTGGAAAACGTATGACAACCTTTTCTCGTACACCATCAGGCTGCACTTTTAAAACGAACAGGGATGTTAAGCAGCTTCTCAAGAAACTTGTCAAGTTGCTTTCTTAGAAATGAATAGAACATTTGCAAATTTATTTAATAGATGTATTACTTAGGCTGTACATTGTAAATTGTACAGCAACCACACCGAGAGGCGTTTGTAATTGGTTCAATTTTCGGACCAAGACAAGTTCTTCAAGTGCAAAGCTACCTTTCAGAGAAACCCGTGTTGGTTTCCTTTGGGGCTTCGTGCTGCAGTCGGGTGGATAGAAATCTTCCTTTCTCGAAATAATGGATACGGGACAAAAGAAGCATTAGCATTTTATCAATGTGAATATTGGACTTTGTTATACTGTATCATTGCAGTATGGCTACGAGATGTCTCTGTGAACTTATCTGTACTGGAAGGAGTGAACGTACGTCAGCAGCTAGAATCTTCCGACACCCTCCTGGGTTTACAGTGGTGTCAGAAACCGACCTGACATTCCGTCGGTAAATTTTTGCAGTCTCCGTCGTCCATACTGTCTCAGAAAGTAGGTTTGGCACGTTACCCCACAATTTAAATTTAAAATCGTCCATACTGTCGCCATTGTAAGCTGCTGCTAGCTGGCTGCGTCGCGAGACTTTTTTCTGAAAGTGAACTTGTCCAATGAACTCATTATTGGCAGATTTTAGTGAAGTTTTTCCATCCACATGTAAGAGCAGATGCGTGACTATGAGGCGCCGCCATTTTCTTGTGCACATATCAACGAAAAAAGTGAGGGCAGTCCTGCAAATTTACGAATACGTTTACACTTTTGACATGCACGAACGTGATCGGTTGCATTCGTTTTTCCGGAGCACTCTCATAATGAATGTTTGCCCTAGCAAGGAAACATTAGTATGGAAACCAGCGCGGCATTTCCTGTATTTCTGGGACTTTCTTTGTGCTCCCCTTGGAGAGTGCTGATTATCTGCAAAGACTCTTCTCGTGCTTTAGTGAAGTTAAAAATCAACATTATCAACATCATTTCATCTGCTAACAAATCGCTGGGTTTTCTCAAGCGTCATCTAAAACGCGCCCCCAAACCTGTTAAACTACTGGCCTACCAGTCAATAGTCCGACCGAAATTGGAATATGCATCCGCCATATGGAATCCGCACCAAACATATCTCATTAACGCACTCGAAGCCGTTCAAAAGCGTGCCACAAGGTTCATCCATTCTAATTATTCATATGACGTGAGCATATCTTACTTAAAGAAAGAATTGAATTTACTTCCCCTTTGTACGCGCCGGCGCACTGGAACCCTTTCACTTTTCCATAAGTTTTATCACAGCTCGCTTAATCAACCACCCTATATCCTTCCCGCAGCCCGAACATCTCATCGCACATGCCACACTTTTCAAGTGGGCCGCCCTCGCATGCGCACTGTTACCTTTTCCGCCTCATTCTTTTGCCAGGCCGCTACAGATTGGAACAATCTGCCCCACCAAATCTCCACCATCATTTGCCCTTCTACGTTCGTGGAGAGTGTCACTGCGCACTTTTCACAATAGAAATGACTTGTGTTAATAGACTTATATGCTCGTGCAACTTTAGTTTGTATTACTTAGTTCTATGTATTTGCGCTGACGTATGTAACCCTTTAGCACATGCAGTTTTTTGTTGTTGTTTGCGTGTTCACTTATGTATTATGCAAATTATGTACTAATGTATTCCCACCCCTTATGTAATACCCCTATCCAGGGGTCTTTAAGGTAATAAAATGAAATGAAATGAAATGAAATGAAATTATCATGGCGATCACCGAGAACTCGGGAATATTAACCATCGCTGCGATGCGGTTTATAGCCCAAAGCCAACATGGTTCTCACATTACCTAATGCCCTTCAGGAACTGCTTTTCTACTACTGAGAGACTGTACACAATATCAGTGAAGCGTTATGCAGCGACCACTGTAAAAAGAGTGTTTGTTTACTCCCCGTGCACCTTTCACACTGACACGCATCCGCGGTCACGTTAGTGGGAGTAGCAGAAGTTTCCGTTTTCTTGAGATTGCACTGAATACACGAGGGGCTGTGTGCTTCTGTATTTTACTTTCTTCTACATCGTGGTTTCTAGAAGACCTCGTAACGCTAATTGCAATGCATTTCATTATCCCAGGCGTGCGTTAGGGAAGGCTTTGCAGAGGAGCCCACACAAAGCACGACAAGAAAGATAATGTAAACGTCGCAGGAATCCGAGAAGGTCACGAGAAAACAGTGTGAAAACATTCGAGTGTCTTAGCACCGTCGCTGGCGAAAAGGCCAGCTATGCTCCTTGTTGCTTTTAATCCAATCTAACTAAGTGGTACGGCGCGTTTATGTAACCACTGAAACAGTAACGATATGGCGGTGCAGCTGACAGCCAATATTTATGCGGAAGTAATAATAATATAGGATAGTATACCTGTGGGCCAACATTCGTAAGTTTCTGAGAGAAATTCTAATTACGTTAACAACCTGGTGTGCCACATGGTCACTGGAAATGGCTTTTATTATTTGAATCTTCGCTCGTAATTGCTATAGCGTCGCTTGATAGAAAGTGCTACCTTGCAGAATTACAGCCGACTTTCAGAAAATGCTGCATATTTCGGTAAGTCGCCATACGAATGAGAGTTGCCTGGAATCAGATCACATACTTTAACACATTGACACTGATTTTGTTAAACAAGGTCTAGGTAAATAGAGGGGCTATTGGTAGAATCCAGTTCACTTCAGCGTGTACCCCGACAGGTGAATTGAACTGTGGACGTATCGTGTTTCTGACTTCAGTCAAAATATTCTGTGCAGTTAAACATACCTTGGCACATAGGAAACGTTGCGAAGTTTGCACAAGAGTAAGCTAACATCTTATATTCATTCCACGTTCGTTCTCCGTCTCGATTTCACCCATTATTATTTATGGTTGCTGAAATTGAATAATGTTCATCCAGTTCGCCTAAACAATTAATTCTAGTAACTTTCTAACCATACTTGTTTGCCACTTCTTACATTACGGCATTCTGCTTTGCACCAGAACCAGGAGAAAACAAGGAAACATGTATGAGAAGTTGGACAATGACGTATCCGTTTTTGTTGATTTGCCATTCCTCCGCGCAGGTGCACCAACTGTCGTAAATTTCATGCAGCCAAACTCGGCTCATATTCAGCGCTTGAGTTTTGCCGCCTTTCATGCTCTTCGCTTTTTTTGGGGGCTACAGCGACGAGAGAGACAACGAAGTTGGCTTTAGGTAAAACGCATGCATATGCTTTGATGCTGGAATTGCTCCAACAGTTTTTTTTTCGCCTGAGGATAGAACAGCGGGAGTGGAAGTTAATTTTCCAATGCATCTTTTTCGATTACAGACCAAAATATTTTGCTCCAGCACACGGGTATAGCGCAATCGCACTTAATCTCGAACATCGCCGCCATCGCAAGGCTATGCTACGGCAACGCGTCATGTAACAACCAAGGCATGACCAGTAGACACCGATGAAAGACATGCGATAAGAACAATCCGAGCTCTATCACGGCCCCTCATTGCGCCAGTCCCCACGGACCCTACAAAAGATGGCTATCACGTACAAGGGCTGCTGAATATTGTCTATAACGAAGTGGGCTAAAAGGTCTGTTTGAATCATTTCCCGCTTACAACGTTTTCGAACCATTTTAAAATTTTTAAAAAGGCAATAAGTCATCCAGATACACTTCACATCGCGGCAGCAGTCGCCGTAATGACGAGCTGTCACGAGATGTGACCGTGTTGGCGTTTAGAGTTCCCCCAAGGCCGGAGGGTAAATTGTAGAGTGTCCGTAAAAAAAAAAAAAAGCTATAACGCTGCGTATGAATTTTATCGCAGTATACTGCCGAAGCCGTAATTTTCCCAAAACCTGACTCACATTTTGACCAAATGTAAACAACGTTGTTTTTTTTTACTTCACCTAAGCCACCGGGGAAACACACGTTGCCTTGTCGGGTGCCAGGGGTGCTCACAGCAAGCCAGGAACCAAGAACAATAAAGTCAAGCAATGGGCCTGTGCCTAGTAATCAGTTCTAGAGTCTACATGTCGGTCGTATTTTCTTTAGCGTTCTACAATGGCGAACTAGAACTAGATCGACCCTAGCAACAATACTTTGGGTGCACGCTCGTGCAGCTCTCGTGCCACCAACATTGCAGAACTGCGATTTCGGATGCTTCCCTTTGGACGCAGAATCCCCAAGCCTGGTTTCTGCTAGGCGAAGCGCAATTCCACTGCCACCGAATTACGTTGCAGGTGAGCCAGTACAACGCCGGGCAACCAATTTATGCTCAACAAGTTCCTGTCGATTATAAAGAATGCCTCGTTCCCTAGCAGTTTATAAATGTGTTGTTTGGTTTGGGTACCGCAATTCGCTATTTTGCCAGCATACCCAAGTTCGCATCTGCTTAAATTACTGTTTCCATGTTAAATTACTGTCCCTGACAAGGTGCACTGTATAATTGAAAACTGTTTTTCTTTGTTTTCCAGTGGCCAAGTTGATCGCACGCCCAGTTGAAAACTGCATTGAAGCCATTATTAGAGAATGCAGATCAGCTTTTTGATTCTTTACCAGTTCGCCTTCAAATGTCATTTATATTTCGCTTGTTTGAAAAATCACACTATCGATATTCCATTGCGCATGAAATAACGTTAGAGTTACAGGATCTCTTCCTTCCCGTTGAACGGGGAGGAAGAGATCCTGTTGAACCTCCTTTCCGTTCCCGTTGAACGAAGAGGAAGAGATTATCGTATCGAATTCGCTCGCAACCCGAGCTCCAAATAACTATTCCAAATATGCAATGCAGCCCTTGAATCCGGAGTCGTCAGCAATGCAGTACTTATAGAGCAGGCGCACTATCAGAGAATAGAAGAAATGAAGGACATGAACAACTATGTCACCGGATTTACAGATTCCTTTATTGTCCAACCTTTACGAATGCCGCAAACCTGCATTTGCTCTCCTTTTCCTATTTAGCATTTCCTTAAAGCGCCAGCTTTGAGGTCAAACCCGAAAGGCGCACGAGCTGTCGCCCGCCATTTCGGTTTGTCGATATAAGCAAACCGCAACGTGTTTTCTGGACGCGAGTGAGACCGCAGCCACGAGCAAAACGTGGCGGAACGGACATGTCAAGTGAACGCACCCTCGCCGCCGGTCAGGCACAAGCGAAAGACAAGACGAGCAGTCAAATCGAGCTGCACTCCAGCTATCGTAAGCCGCTGCAAACATGCCGATAAGAGAGCACAACACTTCACGGCACTGGCGTCAGTCCAAGCTGGTCCAGGCCACGCTGCGGAGCGTTCGTGTTAAGCGCGCTGACGGCTGTACATGTGGCCACTATATCAGTCACTATAACAATTGTTGAATAATTTGAATGAAGTTTTCGAAGAGCTCAGGTAATTAAGGTTCAGCCAGAAATATGGGTGGGAAATCCGGAACGCTTAATGGCATATGATCAGAATAGTGACTCGGTGAATATACCCACACCTGCTTTCTCCTCGCTCAGTGACGTATCGGTCGCGATTGCATTATCTATTCCCCACTGTTTTAAATGATCTTGTAACATTCCATTCAAATATGTAGTGGGCAGTAGTTTGGCGTTCGATGGAAATATAAATCAGATTCTATCTTTATTTTATACAATGACATGACCGGACAAATGCTCTCGCGTGCATTAACGTTTATTGGATCGAGCTAGGCTTGTGCAAACAACGCCTGAGTTCTATGTAAGCGGGACCAGTTCTCATCGAAAAATGCCCTCTTTTCACTAATAAAGATAAACTGTCGTCGTCTCAAAGAACATACGGAAATGTTTAAATATGTTTTTAATTGTTAGAATTCGCAATCTGCAGGGAAGAGTAGGCAGTCTTGCTTCTTGACATAAAACATTGTTTGCAACAAATTTGCCGCGGTGTCAACGCCGCGCAGTAGACGCAACTGCGCGTGCACGGAAGTGTGCTCGCTCGTGCTCACGCTCGTGTTCTCCACTCTGGCCTTGCTCGCTGTGCGGATGGGCTTGGTCTTCCACCAGCTTGACCGACGAATAGTACCCACATACGGATTTCACATTTTTGAAGCGTTATCATATTGCTCAGTGTCTGCCAAGGTGCCTAGGAGTGGTCACGAGTGAGCGCACACGGGCGAGCATGCGTGCAATCTGACAATAAGTTTCGCGTGGTTCGAAGCTAGTTCAGTGTTCGAAACTAATCGAAATTAATAAGCCCAGATGGCTACGATAATGATAAGTGTGGCCAAAAGTCTAATTCCTACCCAGGTGGCCACGGCCGGGCGCGTTGGCTTCTTCTGAAAGTACGTAATTCTTTTGAAAATGCGAAATACGAATTTTCACCTACCGCTGCTTGTTTAGTACGTAAACTTCGTTATTAAGTGTACCGAGTAACAGTAGGAAGAACCACACTGATCCAAACGCCATTCTTGATTGATTCGACCCGTCGGCCAATAGCCACTGTGTATGGAAATCTTGCATATGACGAGATATGCCAGATGCCGGACGCCTCGAAACTGGTGAAGAATGGCTTTGTTTTAAAAAAAGAGTGTTTGAGAAAGAAGTGGCCTCGCACTCCGCTTGGGAGCTTCAGGCGCCGCATGTGCAGAAAATGTGCTTCAGATGTTCAGAGCAGCGTATGCTATCCGCGGACCGTGTTTTTGCACCAAGACCGCAGGGTTGTTTAGGGCCTCTTTATTGATCAGAAGGACCTACCCTATTGACTCAGTACTTTTGTACGCAATCGTCAAAACCTTTTCAAGGTTTTTTATGAGAATTTTCAGGTACCATCAAAGCGAAGTATTTATAGTGCGTTGAAAATTATGGTGCCCGAGACAGGATACTGAAACGTAAAAGGTTGATTTAACAGATATATACATGAAGTGGTTTTAACACACAAAGGAGCTTTCGCGTGTTGCACCTTTGCTTTAGTCCTTAGACAGACATGTCGTCTTGAAAACTAGCATGCAGTGATCCGTATATGTTTTATTGAGTTTCACATCTCCGGGAGCATCCGAGTTTTTGTTTACATAAGAAGCTAGGCACGCGTATCTCACTGTACGTGATGAAGACGCAATTTTTTATGTCGATGTACGTGTTCTGTAGTTATTTCCGTCCGTTTCATGTCACCTAGCGTCCAGCTGTCTCGAAGTACCTAGGGACACCTTCTGTTGAGTGCGCTCGTGCCATATTCAGTTGCACTCGAGTGATGCCACACGTTCATCTGGAATCCACGCGTGTGATGGCGCACGTTCGGCCGGCGCGAACATCACACGAGTGCGCGCCACCGTGCCACCGCGGAGATTGACGGTGGCGCGCGGTGTGGTCCCGTCGAGCAGCGCGCACCAGCAGACGACGAAGAGTGGGCCGGTCCGCTCAGGCGCCATTTTAAGGCGTGAGCCTTTAGTGGCTCATGAGTGTCCGTGCACAGTCCGTGGTGAATGCAGGAAAGCAGTTGATCAATCACAGCCAGGAACAGTGCGCTTGCATCCCATGCTCGTGGCCACGGCGGCATCCGTTCGCAGGACAGTTGAAACAACAGCAACAGAGGCAGTCATATATAGATAGGCTTTCGCCTATCGCAGCTTAGCTCCGCAAAGTTCCCGTAGATTTTGTAGCAGCCGGTGACGGTGGAAGCCGTGTCTCTGCGTGTCTCGCACGAAAATATTTTTGCTGATAGAATCCAGTACCTCATCGGTGAGTGGATACAGTTGATAATCGCCGTTAACCAGGAGCCCAGACGAGTGAGACAGTCCGAGATGACCAATTTCATCACCGATGTAGCGGCAGCATACAAGGGGGAGGTATGAAGCTGCAGCATCGGTTTCTGCGCTTGAGTCCGTAACCTTCGTCTGCGTTGTCTCTTCTCAGTTTCGACAATGCTTCAGGCTATTGTCGGAGTACGTGCAAGGCGCTGACAGCGCAGTTCGCAGCCACATCTCAGTGCCCCGGAAAAAAAGAATTCTAGGAAAATGTCACTTGCTCAATTTCGAATTCGACATGTATCTTGCAAAGGGCGCTACAGTCACAAACTCCCGTTTGCTGGCTCGCACGTTTGCCTGGCAAGAAGTGAAACACGGAAGTCGAGTGGTGTTCGACGTAATTTCCGCTTCTCTGCTACGGTTCCAGGGTGGTTCAGCCGAAGGCACCATAAAATTTTGCCCGTGCTCCTCCGTGGCCTCCAAGATTGCCGCAGCTCCTCTATAGATGGGTACGATTGCCTGTTAGGTTTCTGTCTCCATTGCTTGAGACTCAGTATTTTCTGCATGAGCGCTCGCTGGTACCAGCCGGAGTGCTTGAAGCGTTGAGCACATATTGCAAAGCCACGCCATCCGAGTTCTACGCGAAGTGCGTGCACAACAAAAATCAGCCTCGACAGCGAATGGGAACTTTCAAGCAAGAGGCGAACAAAAAGTACACCGCAACTGAAATTTATCGTATGGTATAGCCGCTCATCACAATGAACAAGCTGGGAACGGCTACCCTGAAACAAAGTGCCGGATCTAGGAGGCCCTGTAGAGACAACACCGCAAGCTTGTTGTGCTGCCATCCTGATGACTCGCGCACCCTCTCCGTTTCTTTTGTGCCAGATTATGTGTCATAAATATCCCTTAGAAAATTGACTCTTAAGTCTACTTCGGCGGTTTCATGCGCCAGAACCAAGATATGGTTATGAGGCACTCCAATCCGAAAGGCTCGGAATATTTTTATCCCCTGGGAACTCGCCCAATGTACGGCGTATGTTCGTTTACACCTAATAAAGTGCAAAATGAAGGCTTTCATTGGGCAAAGTATGCGGAAATGCCCCACGCTGGTGTTGAAGAGGACAGCATTGGGTTAATCCGCTCTATGCGTTTCAACTTTCAAAGACATTCGTCATGCGTACATTCCGCCCAGTGCGCATGCAAAATACATCACGAGAATCGGCACCCTAATTAGGCTTTGAAATAGAAGCGAGTCTATTGTATTGTACTGTTACGGAGGCAAAAATGCTGGCATGAAGGCAAAAAGGCTAACAGAAGACAAACTTGGGACAAAGCTGTTTACTGCGAGAATTTCTGCCTGCGAAACGAAAGCGCAACTCGGCAGTTATAGCGTACCTACTGGCACGAAAGATGGCTGTGGTCGAATCCAGTGCCACTGAAGCTTGGGCGAGTTTGTATCTCATGATAAAATAATTTGAAAACGCCTAAGAACGAGTTTATAATGGCGAATGAGTTTGAAGTCAGCGCTCGTCCCGTCTGTTCTTTGAGTCTGATCTCGTTCTTCAGTGCTGTAAAATCATTCCATCGAATCCAGTGGCCGTGCGAGAATTTTGCCGCGATAATACATGCGTCCCTGTAAGGTCAGGGTGTCAGCAAAGCGCGCATGAATTCGAGTGCACAAGCGGCAGCATTCGCACATTCCGAACTGGCGCTCTTTGGCCTTAGATGTCCTTGCGCCAATAATCTTCAATCATCATCATCATCATTACCATCATCATCATCATCATCACCACACCATCATCATCATCAACTGACATTTCGAACAGGCGAGCCCATCGCTTCAGCTACGTGCTTGCCACGTAAAAGATGAAGCAGTATGCCACAGTGAGCACACCTCGTATTGAGACGATATAGCGACAACAACGATATAGCAGGGAAGCGATCACCGGTCAAAAGTAAAGGGATACATACCTGGCAGTGTTTCTTTCAGGTCAGCTCATCTAAGGATACATATGAGTTTTGTCGCTCGATAATTTGTTTGTAAAATTCTTCCATCCCTTCCTCGCTTCTATTCAGCGACTCCAGCTTGCATTCTAAGAGAACTATAGTTGGAGCCATTGTTAAGGTTTGTTTGCAGATAGCTTTGGATCAGGTGAAGGTACAAGAAAGCTGATAATGGGGAGCCACATTTCGTAATCTCTACCACAACGCATAGTAGGACTAAACACCAAACGCACGCTATTTCTTGTCTCCGATACAAAAAGAAAGAAAAAGGAAAAAAGACGCATTGCTACGAAGCTGTTAAAGCCTGAAAACTGGGTTTGCCTTGTGCCGTCCGTCCATGCTTGTTTGTTACTTTAATTTTTTTTCTCATTAGACCACCAGAGAAGTCGCTAATTCACAACCACCGTATCGCGAAACAAAAACGAAGCTTCGCCCGCTGTCGCCATTGGTGATAGGGGTCATGCCGCTACAGCAATTTGTGAAGTTGGCAGCCAGACGCAATAACCAACCAGGCACTGCCGCACTGTTTCATGAGCTGTATTAATGCGAAGTATTATTTTCCGAGTCTAGGCACTTCTTTTACTGTGCTGGTGAGTGGGGCGTCTCGCTGTTGTGGTGGGCATATCACGGTGATAAGGCGTTTATTTCGCCGTTTTCATAAGCTCAATGCGGTGATAATGAAGTCTCAAATTACGTACGCAGCATACGGTCGATTCGGTATATGCACTGAACATGTGCACTGGGTATGTCCCACCACATTATGGATCGCTGGGGCCACTGTTTGCAAACTCTCTATTTACATGGTTATGGTGAAGTTCGAAATTTTATGACACAGGGGCTATTGGGTATGGGCACTGGGCATGCGTCTTGAGCCCACTGGCTATAGCCGACGTTACCTGTACCCAGAGGGCAATAACCAGTGGTATTCTTTTTTATTAATTCAATGTGTTTTGTACCCAGTTAAAAAAAATGGCCCTTTCGCACGTCTGAAGCATTGTAACGAGTTGTAAGAGTTATGAAAACGTAGGTCCCAACGTGATAAAAAGGGAGGATGAGTTCAAGAGGAGGCAAAATTATCGGTACGAGGAGAATTAGCGCCATTATAATCGACAAGCACAACCTTGCACTATACCCCTGTAAAGGGTGCACTGCCACAAATATAAACTTGTGAAGGCAAAGCTGCCGTACGCTACATTGTAAATAAATGGAGGAAGTCCGCTTGGACGAAGGAGGGCTTGCACGAGACAATGGTGTCTCATAAGAAGGTCGAATCAGTCGCAGAGTAGGCAAAGTAACATTCATCATCATCATCATCAGCCTGGGTACTCCCACTGCAGGGTAAGAGCCTCTCCCATATTTCTCCAACTACTCCAGTCATGTACTAATTATGGCCATGTCGTCCCTGCAAACTTCTTAATCTCATCCGCCCACCTAACTTTCCGCCGCCCCCTGCTACGCTTGCCTTCCCCTGGAATTCAGTCCGTAACCCTTAATGACCATCGGTTATCTTTCCTCCTCATTACATGTCCTACCCATGCCCATTTCTTTTTCTTGATTTCAACTAAGATGTCATTAAGTTGCGTTTGTTCCCTCACCTAATCTGCTCTTTTCTTATGCCTTAACGTTACACCCATCATTCTTCTTTCCATAGCTCGTTGCGTCGTCCTCAAGTTAGGCGGAACCCTTTTAGTAAACCACCAGGTTTCTGCCCCGTACGTGAATACTGCTAAGACACAGCTGTTATACACTTTTATCTTGAGGGATAATGGCAGGCTGCTGTTTATGATCTGAGAATGCCTGCCAAAAACACCTCAGCCCATTCTTATTCCTCTGACTATTTCAGTCTCATGATCCGGATCCGCGGTCACTACCTGCCCTAGGTAGATGTATTCCCTTACCACTTCCAGTGCCTCGCTACATATCGTCAAGTGCTGTTCTCTTCCGAGGCTGTTAAACATTACTTTAGTTGTCTGCAGATGAATCTATAGACCTCCCCTTCTGCTGTGCCGCTCCCGGTCAGTGAGCATGCATTGCAATTGGTCTCCTGAGTTACTAAGCAAGGCAGTATCATCAGCAAATCGCAAGTTACGGAGGTGTTCTCCATTAACTCTTATCCCCAATTTTTCCCAATCCAGGTCTCTGAATACTTCCTGTAAACACGCTTTGAATAGCATTGGAGAGATCGTATCTCCCTGCCTGACGCCTTTCTTTATTAGGATTTTGTTGCTTTCTCTATGAAGGACTGCGGTGGCTGTGGAGCCGCTATAGATATCTTGCAGTATTTTTAGATACGGCTCATCTACACACTGATTCCGTAATGCCTCCATGACTGCTGAGGTTTCGACAGAATCAAATGCTTTCTCGTAATCAATGAAAGCTATATATAATGGTTGGTTATATTCCGCACATTTCTCTATCACCTGATTGATAGTGTGAATATCGTCTATTGTTGAGTAGCCTTTACGGAATCCTGCCTGGTCCTTTGGTTGACAGAAGTCTAAGGTGTTCCTGATTCTGTTTGCAATTACCTTAGTAAATACGTTGTATGTAACGGACAGTAAGCTGATCGGTCTATAATTTGTTAAGTCTCTGGCGTCCCCTTTCTTATGGATTAGGATTACGTTAGCGTTTTTTCAAGATTCCGGTACGCTCGAGGTCATGAGGCATTGCGTATACAGGGTGGCCAGTTTGTCTAGAACAATCTGCCCACAATCCTTCAACAAATCTGCTGTTACCTGATCCTCCCCAGCTGCCTTCCCCCTTTGCATAGCTCCCAAGGCTTTCTTTACTTCTTCCCGCGTTACCTGTGGGATTTCAACTCCCTCTAGACTATTATCTCTCCCATTAACGTCGTGGCTGCCACTGGTACTGTATAAATCTCTATAGAGCTCCTCAGCCACTTGAACTATCTCATCTATATTAGTAGTGATTTTGCCGGCTTTGTCTCTTAACGCATACATCTGATTCTTGCCAATTCCTGGTTTCTTCTTCACTGCTTTTAGGCTTCCTCCGTTCCTGTGAGCATGTTCAATTCTATCCATATTATAGTTCCTTATGTCAGCTGTCCTACGCTTGTTAATTAGCTTAGAAAGTTCTGCCAGCTCTATTCTAGCTGTAGGGTTAGAGGCTTTCATACATTGGCGTTTCTTGATCAGATCTTTCGTCTCCTGCGATAACTTACTGGTATCCTGTCTGACGGAGTTACGACCGCCTTCTATTGCACACTCCTTAATGATGCCCATAAGATTGTCGATCATCGTTTCAACACTAATGTCCTCTTCCTGACTTAAAGCCGAAGTAACATTACGGGCGTAATTAGGCCGAATTTAACAAATTAAGCACATTGTGCCATAGACCATAATATCTCCGGCGCCGACCCACCTGGCCTTTCATTCAAGAAGGAGATGGTGAACCAAGAGTTGGCGCTAAAGATCGACGAATTTGAGCCTGAAATATGGTACGAAAAGCTTGAACCACCATGTACGATGACCTTGTGTGCTTTAGCTTCGACATTTGGTTGAAATTTTTCTTTTTTTGCCACAGTGCAGCTGAAACCACCTTTCTATGATAGTTTGGTTCATGTTCATTTCGTTCGACTGCAAGGTAAGTTCTACGTTGGCGCACCCCCTCAGAACCTAAACATTTTGTCCAAAAATATTGCAAGGCCAGAATTATATTTAAAGAATTTGTCATGTGCTACTGCACAAACACACTTAAAAGCGTGATAGGGAACAGTTTGAGCCAACTTAATAACAAATGAAGTTAAGAAGGCATACGCAAATGAAGGAAACGTAAATGTGGTAGCGTGCTGTCTAGGACAGCAGCTTCTCTGCTGCCATTTCTCCAATTCGACTACATTGCCACTTCCAATATACTCTATAGAAATCTCATTCGTTTCGTTTAACTAATTTGAGTTCCCCTGAATATTTTAATATTCATGCATTTGCATTATTTTTTGAATTACCTGCTAGCAAAATTTAAGCTCGCTATCGGAGAATGATTTTATTCAGTATTCCAAAGCTGAGTATCATGGCATGTGCTTTAGAGGAAGTTTATTTTAAAATTCGTTGTTGCAGTCCAAACTGCTTCAATCGGTATGTCCGCGTGAATTCTGGTTGTACGTCGTAAGCTTATTAACACCTTGTAATGTATTCCTTAAGGTCTTATTCTATTTATTGTTATTTGCCTTTCTATTAGGCGTTGTTAGGCTGTTGTTAGGTCTTAGATGGGGCAAAACCTTTTGAGGGGCAAACACCATAAACGTAAATTACCCCTATTCCTATGATCTCGCATTCAGAAAATCGTTTGGAACGTCAACTTCGTTATTGCGTCTGTGGTATCGGTATGCGCTCATTCTCGGCTAATCTCCGGTAATACACGTGTGAAGATGAAACAAGGTGTATGTAGACTTAACTATATTAAATCAGTTGCGTATCGTCCGCTGCAGACATCTGCGCCAACTAAGTTGATAGCCATTGCAAGGAACCTGCAGGCAGGATACTAGGGATAGTGGGGTTTGGTACGGAGATTACACTGGAGTACTGTTATTACAAGACGCGCTGTTGTCCTATCATTTGACATTGTGGTTGGCAAACATATTGCCCATGTGTACGTCTGCTCATGCGCCCATAGGTTTTACGATTCATAGATGGCGCTGGGATATGTAGAAGCTTGCATGAGAAAGCTATGGATGACGTTACGGATCATCTTCCATGATTTCGGCCGCAATATTTGTTTTGATGTTTGCACTTTACCACTCTCTGGACAGTCGGGAAATGCGATTTTGACAAGCGTATGACAAGAAGCGTATTGACAAGAAACGCAAAAGGGGACGACAAAAAGTATTCAGAGAAAGGCATTGAGAAAGCTTAAGGCGGGACGTTACATTTACCGCTCACTGTGTTTCTGCCAACGCCATCCACAAGAAATAATAGGTTCATGCGTAGCAGCACAGTTAAGCCACTTCAGAGTAATCAGGACCGCGTCGACCATAGTTATGCCTAAGAACATTGTCAGGAACAAGACATTTATCAGGGCTGTTTGCAAATATAGTATACCTAATAATACTAATATTATGCTTATATGGTTAGCAATATTGGTATTTATGTTGGTGTTTTAATGATGTCCTCCAAATAGCAGTATTAGAATAATATTACATATAAAAGATGGCCACAAATGGTGGCTTAGGCCTCCAATTTCTGTGACCTCAAAATGCGCGAAGCAGCAATCACTTACTACATCAGTAAGGCTTTGGTTAGCCCCTTCGCATTGCCTGTTGTCTTACGAAGAAATTAGTCACTAAATTTGGCACAAGTTACAAGCATCTCTTCCTAGGGTATTGTTGGCAGCCTCGCTTTCTAACTGCTAATGAAACTAACATTCAGCATAAAACAAATAAATTTCAAAGGAGTGTCAGAAGATGAATGAAAGTCGAAAAAAAGAAGAAAACTAGAGCCCACAAAATAGCCCACTGTTACCGGGCACAGAGAGGTACAGATGGGATATTGGACTTCAGTGCAACTTGGGATTCTCTTTGGACGTTGTCTGACAGAAACCAGCAAACAGAGAAAGGTCGCATCAGGTCAAACACGGGGCATGACAAACCACATGGGAGAGGTGAACGTTCGCGACAGAAGCAAAACCAATAAACGAGCAAAAAGCTGCGAAGAAAATTTTGACAAACATTGACTCAAGTAAGCGGCTAATGGATGACAACGTTGAAAGCATGCGACAATCACTTGATACTATGGCTGGGTCGCCTGTCGTTGGGAGCTATTTCGACGGCTTAATGGAATATACAGGTGAAAGAGAGGTTGATGGAGACGCTTAAAAAAAAACTCTATTGTGGCTTTTAAAATAAAAGAAATCACTGGCTTACTGGCAAGACGCAGAATATAAATAAAGGAAAGATGTGCTGGTAAGATACCCACGACGAGAGGCACCACTGGGAGCTACCCTGAGAAGTTTCTTCTGTGTACGTTTGTACTCAAAACGACGTTACCTGCTTGCTTTCGCCTCCGGCTGTTTTTTTTTTCTCAACGAACGCGCTTTTGGTGAGTGCAGAATGAAGAAACGAGTGCGATGATTTACTCAAAACTTAAAGGATGGCCCTAAAGGTACAGACCAGCTGTTCATCGAAGGAATATCTCCTAATTTATAGTATCCTCTCAACTTGAAAGCAAACAATACCTGTCTGATGGAAAATATTTCTTATTTAGACTCCCCCTAAATTTCTTAGCATGAACGTGCGATATTTGACATGTACCTCTACATCAAAATGGTCGGATGGACGTACATTAAATCTTGCTGCGAAAGCTGTAACAAAAGGTGAGAAAAATAAACATTCTTTGTTGTCATGATTACTAAAGCGAGTTGCGTTGGTGGCTCTACTGTATATTGCTGAATGGCTGCTGGCTCAATAAGACGCATTATATCGCATGCACGGACTTTCCTGACATAAAGTGACGCGCCACCTTTTCATGTATGCCCATCCATGTAGCACATTGGCTGCGGTGCCGTGCAGCTGAGGTCGAGGCCAAGACAGCCGCATTTAGACGTGGCTGCATTGGGTGTACGGTAAAGCCCGCTGAGTGGTCAAGATTAGTCCTGAGTCGTACCCCCCTCCTCTATGTCGTGTTTCAAGATCAGGGCGTGTTTGTTGCACGTAAGACTACACAACGTATCTCTATATAGTTTGTTTGGGCATGGAAGCTTAAGCGTAATTTCTTGTTATTAAAGAAACTAGTTCGCATGCTGCAACGCGAACAAAGTCCATCGTGGTCGAGTAGCGTCAAGCCACGGAGTCTCACACAGTTACTAGAGGAAACTGGGGTGATAGTGTCTACGGGAGCTGCAGGCAGGGTGGTTCAGTCAGCGTGCGAGTTATGGGTAGTACGTAGATTTGCTTAAATTTCGTCGTTCTGGCTTCAAATGGTTTCGTGTCGTTGAAACGTGTGATCATCTTTAAGAACGTACTGCGTTATAAATGAGTAAATTTAAATTATTAAAATAGTCCGAAAGCAGGATTGGAACGCAGGAATTCTGGTACAGAAGCACGATATTGAAACAATTGCGTCCCGAACGCATGGACAAGCGGAATAACTGCAATTAACAGCGATTATGCGTGCATGCTGAAGCCTATTAGATTCTGCATTAAAAAAACAATAAATTGCTTTGAAATTTAGTCTAGTTTGGATGAGATAGAGTGCGATAAAAGAAGCCACAAGTACGTTTGAAGCCCCAAGCTCGAAGATCAAACAAATCATTTCCCTACCCATCATTCCCATGGTGGCTGAACGATCGCACAACCAGAGTTTCCCTAGGAAACTCTTCCGGCTCCGGCTGTAGGAAACTCTTCCGGCTGCGGCGATCTATCTATGCATCCAGGCTGGCCTCTATGGACCTAGGGAATTGTATGGATCCAGGCTGATCAGCCGTCCGCAAGGAGCTTCCGCTGTATGCATGAGGAGGCCAACGAACGTTGCCGTACAAGCTTGGCTTGGCCGATTCATGGTCTCCGAGGTCGCACCGGCACAGGTGCGATCTCAGAGGCCACGCCTAGCGGCGCTATCCTGTGCGGTACGCCACTGTGTGTGCGAGAGAGAGAGAGAGAAAGAGAGAGAGAGAGAGAGAGAGAGAGAGAGAGAGAGAGAGAGAAAGGTATACGTACTGCCCTTTCGCACCACCACGCGCAAGCAGCGGCTTGCCATCGCCGTTACACTTCTCTTTCTCAATATGGCGCTTTGTGGAGGCTGACGCCGGACGGGTGCAGCAAGGTGAGGCCTCCAAGGTCGGACTGGTGTTAACGCAGAGGACTCGCCTAGCTGCACTAGCGGGCGCAGCACGGCAGTGAAAAAGAGAAATGCGATGGCCATAAGAGTCGCTGCTTGCGTGCAGTGCTGAGAAAGACGATTGCTAGTTGTTGCGGGAATGTGGGAATTCAATGCGGAAATTTTGAACTTTGCAACAAATGTGTGCCTTGCAGACGGTCAGGCATCTTTCGATTTTGGAGAGAAATACAGTTCGTCGTATTCGTTTACACGACAGTTCTGCCTATATAAAACGAGGATTAAAAAAAGAAGTCACAGGCCGGCGCGATACACGCAGCACAGTCGCAGCGTAAGCTGGAGGAACGGCTCCCCAGTAGCTCCCTTTTCGCCACCACACACTAGAGTCTTCGCGGCGAAGTCTCTTCGCGTCGTTTTCACGAGAAGGACATGAACTATGCGCCTGGCGTCGACGGGACAAGCTGTGGCTTACGCTGCGGCTTGTCGTGCTCTTTACACAGCGGTCTGCTGAGCCTGACGTTGCCTGGTTGCAGCCGCGTGCGTAGCTTTCGATTCGCATCTTCAGCGGTGGTTCGTACCTTGCGAGAAGGCGCCATAACCTGCATCGAAGAGTTAACCTAGCTATCAAGATTACATGGCGCAAATATTACATCCCTTGACCCGCGGCTCGGCGCGTTGCTGTTGATGACGATGATAATGATGATTTATTGGCATTTTCTTGCAAACATGGTGGGGACAAGTAGCCACCTAGCCTGCTTGAGTTAATCAGGTCAAGGGACATGCGGCCGGGCACTGCTATATGGAAGTGCTATATGTCAGGACATCTGGTGGAATATAATGGAACTGCAATGCAAAGTTTGTACGTATCGACGATACGCGGCGCGCATGTTACATGGCGTGTCTGATGGCCCTATACCATGCTAATGGTGATGATGATTTAATGACCTTCCCATTGAAACGGGACGGTGAAAAACAGGCGCATAACATGCTTGAATTAATGAGGTAGGCTATACACGTTTTTTATTAAAGAAATATTCATATATCACCATAATCTTCTTTTTCTTCCCCAATACTTCCCTATGTACCTTGTGCCGCTACCTATGCGACTGCTACATGAGGTGCCTCCTAGTGTAATAATATGCAACAGCAATGCAAAGGGCTCATCTATACACGCTACGCGGCGCGCACTTCACGTCACAACGTACGTGGCACAACACGATGATAATGATGATGATGATTTATTGGCATCCCCTTTGAAACGTGTGGTAACAGAGTCATTTAGCAAGCTTGATTTCTTCAGGCACATAATTTATTTTCTAGCATTCTTGTATACCTATCCCTAAACTTAGTTTTCTTCCCTAAACCTTCTTAACTGTCTTGTAGCGACAGGTGTGCATCTGCTACATGGCATTCTACCTGGTGTAATAATGTACACCTGTAATGCAAAATGTGCATAGATCGATGCTACACGACGTTTATGTGGCATTGCTTGTCTCCTCGCGCGCTAGGACGCATGTGTAGGAAATTTTTCCGCTGCGCGCTAACAAGCGAAGGCGTGTTTGTTCGTCAAACCGGCAATAAAGAAAAAAAATGGCGGGGCTCAGTGGTAGATCATCTTACACCCACGCAGCGAGCCCAGATTCAATCCCGGCGGGAACTGGGTATTCTTTATTTTTTTGTCTCACTCCCGCGATAGCTGCTACGGACACCGGGCTGGGGCGTGGCGGCGGCGGCTGACACCATCGCCGACCGAAACGACTAATTGAATGGGCCCATAACAGCTTACGCTGTAAAACACGAATTTTCAATGAGATTTCAAATGTAATTTCACTTACTTTGTTATATCCAATATTTCGTTATATCCCACTTATTGAGGTTTGACTGTTTATCGTGATAATAGAATTACCGCGGTTCGGCGATTGCATAAGAAAAGAACACTTCTTTTACGGCCTTAAATCGTCATTAAACCAACGATGACGCGGTGCTCCTTAGCTACTAAACTTTTAAGAGTTTCGCCTCGACTGCTTTTGATTGCACAGACCATTCCTTTCCTTCTATGCATCTTTCCCTCACTTCGTTAAGGAACAGGAAAAACGACAGACCGGCTTCTAGGCAGATGGCTCTAAAATATCTGGGAAGTACAAGTCATCACCCGTCGCTACCATGAATTTATCTGCAAAAAGTGTTAGGCTGCAGCAGCTTCTTCTCACAGGTAATAAGCTGACGCGTAACACGAGAAGATTAGAATGTTTCAAGTCTGATTTGCCCGGCAAGACGTCGCTTTCAAGCTCTTTGGGCGCTTCGCCTAAACTTGAAGCGTTGTGTACTCAATAAAATTAATACAATCCACTAAAGATTCCGTGAGCCACAAAGAGAGTGTCAGCAGTTCGATTAGTGAGCGTTGCCTTGTATGAATAGCACGAAAAGTGAGAGCTTCAGAAAAGTAACGTCTTAATTCGAAATTAGATGGCCTCAGTAAACATGGCGTTTCGCAGGTGAATTTCGAAATAAGCAGAAAATCAACAGTGGATGAAAGAGAAATACGAGCGTGACAGACAAGCACAAACACACTTACTCGTAGGCGCAACTAGAAACGCCGCTATTCATGTTGATTTTATAATCATAATATAAATGATCAGAATATAAATGATCAGAATAAAGACGTTTTGTAAATAGAAAATGCAACCACGTCTGTGTTTGAACATGCCTTCATTTATAATGGACACTTCTCGCATCTGTATATTACCTCACCTGGTTGCATGTGTGCGGCGAACGCATGGTTATCAAGATACGATGAGCGTAAGTGCTGTGTACATAGGGCCTTGCAAAAAGCGGCTAAGATAGGCAGGAAGGCGTCTAAGTTGTCGGACTCCTCATAGGCGCAGTCCTGTTTTTTCTTTTCTGAATAGCGAAACATCTCTGACAGCGCATTGAAATCTTGAGCTCCACTGAGACGTCGCTTTTCAATTGTAACGTGTTTGCATATGACTGAATACAACGAAGCCTTTGCTGACCAGTCGCGATTTTTTTAGCTTGTCTCTGCAAACAAACTGCTCACGAGATTCTTCGGACATCGTGGTTTCTTAAAACGGCGGAATTACAAGCTACTCTGATAGGACTGAAGGTGAATGTTGGCGTGGACAGCACTTGGAAACAGGCGGACCCTCGCAACAGATTATTGCTCTCTATTCAGAGCAAATGAAATGACGCAATCGTATACAGCCTAATACACCTTGAGGAAAAGCACATGGTTAGTATTCACGTGGCCTAAAGTTCTCTAACGTTTTCTTATAATAATTGCGCGCCTGAGGTGTCGTATAACACAAATACTTTTCATTAGGCAGAAGACATGTCGCAATTATACTGGCTTCTATACAAATGATTTCCTTGCTCTAAAAAGGCACGATACGGTGCATATAGCGAATGTATAGCCCGTCGTTGAAAGTATTGCTGTTAAAAGAGAACCAGGCAAGGCACCGCGTTACTGTTACAGAAATTGCCATGCACCATAAGGCAGCAACAATAACAAAGACACGTTCAATACACTCATGCGATGCGATTTGCACTGTTGAAGAACGAGCGGAAGTCGTGGAGGAGAGCCTGACAAACAGTCTTCAAGGGGAGTATGGTAGCGTGATTCAAAGACGGGACAAGAGAAGACACAAAGGGACACACACAGCGCTGTGGGACACACACATAGCGCTGTGTGTGTCCCTTTGTGTCTTCTCTTGTCCCGTCTTGGAATCGTGCTACCATACTCCCCTTGAAGATGCATTACCAACACGCCCACATTGCAACCCTCCTGACAAACAGTGATGAGGTTTCAGAAGAACTTCAGTTTGGCCTAGTTGGTACTTACTGCAAATCATATTGACCGCAAAAAAGACGGGGACAGAGGAAGAAAACACATAAACAGCACGGGCACAGCCGCCCGTGCTGTTTATGTGTTTTCTTCCTCTGTCCCCGTCTTTTTTGCGGTCAATATGATTTGCAGTGATGAGGTTGTACATCAGTGCTGTTGCGCACTTGCTTCATTTCATTGGCAACGAATGTAGCAGAAGTAGACTATCATGCAGGAGAGAAAACAGACGCATAACACGAAGTGCAATTATCAAGTGCCAAATCTATAAAAAGAAATAAATAAAATAAAGGCAAGACAAGAAATTTGTACGGGGATTTGTTGCTGCAAGTTTTGTTTTGTAAAATTGGCACGTTTGACATACTTCTTACAAATTAGCCGTCCAATGAATCACGTGATATATGTCTCGGCTTAACAACCCGGAATTCCGATCACCTTCCCAGTATTGGGCCAGCTGGCAGCTTAACATAGGATAACTTTACTAGATATACAAGCTTTACAGGCAAATCTTACGTATTCTCCGCATTTTGGAAGGCTCTACCCATAATCTGGCCTCTTATTCTTCACATGAATTCTTGCATGATATACGTTGATCATTGGTTCAACTGGACTGTAAAATGAGTATGAACGTATGCAGGGTGCACTGGCGTTTCACCGATTCTCGTATATTTGCCACCAAAGCTTACGAGCCCGCCTATACAGTTATGAGCATCGTTAATGATATTTATTGATGTTTAGTGTTTAGTGGCGCAAGTGGATTTCAGTATAGTAAAGCTGTCTCGCTGAGCTGGCCCTTCAGGCGGCCGGTTTTCATATGCAGCAGCTTTTTTAGGCTCTTTAATGTTGCACGACGTGAACACATAAATGTCTCTTGCTTGGCACGTATTTCGTTATATTACCGAGGTGGACGCACAAGTGTCACCTCTATCTGAAATCCTTTCATGTTTCTGCTGGTCGTTCTGTGCCCACGAGGTGACAATCATATATAAGGTACACAGCAATCGTCAGCGTCTGGTACAAATGGCACAGTGGCAACGCCCTACGTGAGTATATTGGCGAAAGTAGGCCCAGAGTAACTAAGGACAAGCAAAGTACATAAAATGTACTACAAGCCAATTGTATGGGCTGTTTTTGCTTGACTAGCCTTCTGCCTACAGACATTCTCGATCGAGACTTGCATTGTCAGATTGTTCTTGGGCGACGATAAGTGGATGGAGGTCTGGGAAGGGTGATCTGCCAGAGTAGAGGTAATATGTTCGTCCATGAGTAAGGGCGAATCAACGGCAAGCAGGTCTGAATACAGGAGACGAGAATAGGTACAAGCGTTGTTCATCTTAGCAAGTGTGCGATAGCCGAGTCGTCGAGTAGTACGACAGTGCTCTATAGAAGACAGTAGAAGGATGTTCCTACATTTGCTTTCATTTTTTCCTTTAAGGCTACGGTCACTGGCCCTTTGCTGCAACTTTCCGCCGACTATGCGTACACGCAGCGCTTTCTGAGAAGTATACAGTGAAACTTTGATGGGCTCATTGATGCAAGCGAATAACAGTGGAGCCTCGCACAATGCATGTCAAGTAGGGCAAGTGGACTAAGCCCACCGCACGAGTATTCAATTCAAACTCATGGTTGTAAGACATATAATTGATTTTTTCGTCACGTTCAGGAAATTGTAGCGTCGTGAGCATTTTCTCGTTTTCTTTAAACAAACTATTTCTGCTATATGTTTTCTTTTCCTTTCTTCCCTCTTCAAGCGGGAGGACGTGGTATTGCTTTTAAGGGACAATTAGCTGCAGGACTTTCATTCTCTTTGTGAAGTTTGTATATATTTACGTGATAAATATTAATTAAAATAAGGCCAAAAGGCTTGTTGCCGATATATTTCATAAACGCAAAACAGCATAAGAACAAGCGAATACAGTTCCTAAGGTTCCTTCTTTATCTTTTATTTGCTAACACGCGTTGCCTGATGTCGAAGCGCGATCTCATTTCAAGTTATCTCGATGATGCTGACTCCGATATTATTGCTTTCACCGAGACTTGGCTGTGTCGCGCAGTATCTGACAATGAAATTATTGCCTTCACAAGTATCTACGATACGTGTAGGTGTGATCGCATTTGCAAATGAGGAGGTGGTGTGTTGTTAGGCATTCAAAAAAGGTCTTACATCATTCCTCGTGAATACCAATTATAACATTGAAGTTGTCTGGGGTGCTTGCACGGTATTTGCTATCAGGATACTGATTGTCTGCTGTTTCAGCCCACAAGATTGAAACAACTGTTTTATAGATCAGTTGCGCATTAGCATATAGACAAGGCATGTTAGCTCTTCCCCGATGACATTACCTATCGGTTTGGTGATTTCAACATTCCATTAATTGACTGGGATAAACTTTCATACAAAGCCTTGCCTTGACGACAACCTCTCCCATACTGCCTCGCAGTCAACCCGTGGCACTAATATACTAGACTTCGTACTTACAAACACTCCCGAAATAGTAGTTCACAAAGAAGATTTAGACGGTTTAAGTGCCCATAATTTCTTTCATCTCACCTTAAATATACCTTCTCCTGTTTTTAATATGTCGCTCAAACTAATTCACGATTATAATAAAGGAAATTACATTGTCCTCATGACTGAACTAAAAACGTATTGGGAGCATGAGATGCTACCGTGATTTCACGACAGATCTGTTGAAGAAAATGGGTAATATAATAGGTAAAGAGGTCCTCGTTAATTTACAGATACATTCCTCGCAGTATAATCAGTAATAATATATCGAATCCTTGGTTGACAGAAACTCTTCAGCGCATGAAGAATAAAAAAAAGCAGCTGGACAAGTGCCCCAGGCGCTTAAGAACGCCTTCATCGTTGATTGAATGATCATCATATTGCATTGCCCTACGCACAGCAAAGGATAATTACTTTCTTTAACGACCTTCCACAAAACCTCATAAACAATCCAACAAAGTTTTGTAAAACAATAGGCCCAAGTGAGGAGAGTAACCTCATTCTATTACACGATGATAACGCAATCGCTCTTTCTGAGAGCGAGTGTTCAACGGTTTCTAATTCCTTTTTCACATCAGTGCTCACAAGTGAGGACAGCTCAAATCTGCCCTTCGTACGTGGTTTCAATTACAATTACATCCAACCGATGAACATCATGGTCAAGGGCACTGCTTTGGTAGTAAAAAAACCTTAAGGTGTCTTCTTCTTGTGGCATTGATGGAATAAATTCAAAGATATTAAAAAATACCACTTATGTTCCAAGCATCACCCTGGTTCATGTATTCAGGCAGTCCTTAATTTCTGGTATGCTTCCGTCCGACTGGAAGATAGCAAAAATTGTTCCGATTTACAAAAATTTGGAAGTAAAAACTCGAATGAATATTACAGGCCCATCTCTCTTAGCTGCACTTGCTGCAAAATGCTCGAACATGTAATTGCATCGCATATTTGTAACCATCTCCACCCTAACAGTTTCTTTTTCCTTCAATCAGCATGGTTTCAGAAAAGGCTTTTCGTGCGAGACACAGCTACTCGAATTCACAACAGATGTCCATCTTAACATGAATCACTACTTACAAACCAAGTGCTTACTCCATGATTTTTCCAATGCGCTTGCTTGTATTGCACATTGCCACCTCATATCGAAACTATCTGCATAAAAATTAGACTCATGTATGTTGTCATGACTACGTAACTTTCTGTCTAATCGAGAACGATTTACCTCTGTTAAAGACTTCAATTCCCTCAAATCTAGCGTTACTTTTGGTCTGTCAGAAGGAAGCATCCTGGAGCCTCTATTGTTTCTAATCTACATAAGTTATCTGCCTTAACGAATATTCGCCAATGATTGCATAATCCATTAATTGTCCAATAACCAACAGTTATGATCATCTAGCCATCTAACCAAACTTAGAGGTAATGAACCAGTGGTGTGCTACGTGGCTCATGACACTAAACGTGTCAAAATGTAAAACAACGTATTTCACCCGTAAATCTGGTATTTACCAGTGTATCTACCACATTAACAATATTATTATATCCTCGACTGCACAATATAAGTATCTTGGCGTGCGTCTTACACCTAACCTATCATGGTCTGAGCGCATTACGTGTGTCTCTGCCAATGCATCCAAATCATTAGGTTTCTTGTGCGGGAACTTGCGCAGTGTTCCATCTACCTTGCGTAAGCTGGCGTACCTAACGTTCGTGCGACCCCAGCTTGAGTACGCATCTCCCATTTGTTCTCCACACCAGCAATACGTAATTAAAGCGTTGGAAATCATTCGGAATAGGGCAAGCCGTTTCATTAGACATAATTAAAGTGCCCAGTCTAGCATAACACAGATGAAAGCCGAACTATCATAGCAGTCGTTGAGTACTTACCGTCATATTGCACTGCTGTCATTATTCATTTAATGCATGCAATCTGATGGATTATCCCTACCATGCTTGAAACACCACGTCTTCACATCGCGCGGATTGCACAATGATTTCAGATATGTCCGCGCGTATGGCGCGACGAAAGCATTTAACTTTTCACCACTGCCTCACGCTATCCGTCTCTGGAACAGCCTTCCGGATAGCATTGCTTCGTTCAGAAATCCTGATGCCTTATGCTGTATTTGGTCAAAAATTTTTCTCCGCAGTGTGCGTAGAGTTGAGTTAGTGCACGGGTACTTATCAGTCTCATTACCTTTGTGTTTTCAATGCATTGTCACGTGTTATACCGTGTGTTTTCTTTTATTTTTAACATTACGGAGTGTATAATGTCACAACGCAAAGTAGCTTGCTGCTTTTATCAAATACTTCTTGCTGTTCTTGCTGTCTTCGTGCAATACTTATCTGTTAAGCTATTTTTCGTTAGTTCTTGCTTTTTTACATGTTTCAGTAAATATTCAAATTGATTTGTTTTGTGTCAATACTTGAATCCTTTTATGGATCAATATGTTTTTACTGGTTGTATTTAGTGATAAATTTGGCGATACGCCCTCGTCACCTATCTCTCTTTGTAGGTTTGTGAGGTCTCTGTAAATAATAAAATAATAATAAAAAAGTATATTTACCCCATCCCTCATTGCTCTACTCGGGGAGACGTTATAATTGCGCATGACAGGTCATTTTAAAAACAGTTCATTCAAAAGCAAAGAACTTGGCACGCTCTATGCGACGCCCAATATAGAAGCTCAGGTGATGTATAATCCTTGATTGTAATTCCAATCTTAACGTCGGGGATCGGGAACCTTTAGCGGTATATTTTGCAATGCTCAGCACTACATTATATTAAGAGTGACTGCGAATACGCTGATATAACAATAAA
Organism: Dermacentor albipictus; assembly: GCF_038994185.2. Taxonomy (NCBI): domain Eukaryota; kingdom Metazoa; phylum Arthropoda; class Arachnida; order Ixodida; family Ixodidae; genus Dermacentor; species Dermacentor albipictus. The sequence continues at coordinate 61,701,853 of NC_091826.1, read as the reverse complement.
CTGCAAGACAATTTTTTCTACAAAGCTGCAGAGCGCGCCTGAAGAAAACAACATTCGAATTCCCTTACTCTGTTCCGGAAACGTGCCATGCAGCTTGTACAAAACCGTATGAATAAAGCCGGTCTGGAAAGCCGGTCAACGCACCTAGGCAGCCAGGCGCATTGCCCGCTCACCATTTGCGAGTTGACGGGCGTCTCTCTGGAGTCGAGACTTTTCTGTCCTGTTTCTTCGGGTACGGCAGATATGGGGGTCGAGGCTTGAAGGACTGGCATCAGTGTGGCATAAACAATGGGAAACACGTGCCTCGTAGATCAAGAAGGCGAAAGAGGCTGATCTGGTAGAACGACCGGTGGGCAACGCTATTCCCTTTCGGAGTGAGGTCACCATTCCCGGGACATAAGGGTCACCGACGATCGTGTGAGAGGAGGGCAGAGGGTTGGCTTGCTATTTGTTATTCTTTTCGCGCACTCATCGTTCGCATGGTGGTTGTTGCGCCGTGCAGTTCCTCCATATACGGGTATCTTTTCTGTGCAGGTATAATTTCAATCAGACCGCTGTTGCAGCGGTGCAAAACAGCGAGAACATAGGGCGAGTGCTCAGAAAACCTGCCTTGCGTAAGTGCCGACTGCGATTTGCAATTGCAAGGCGTGACTGTGGTAGCTGCCGTGACTTGCAGGGACCGAATGTCGGCGACTCAATAAACACCTCGGCAGAAGGCAAGTTTTGCAAACGCGGCTTTAAATTTTCATAACGCTCTCGTTGAGCGAACACATGGGCTAAATGCGTAGTGTTACCTCGACAACTAAAGCATTCGTTCAGAAGTCAGTTTGGCAAGTCCCGGCTATTCACTTCTACGTGCCGAGTGTTCTCTTGCGCAAAGGTGGCATACAGATGTGAGTAGCAAGAAATGAAACATTTCTGTGTCTTGGAGGCCCATTTTTCGCACCCGCAAAGAAGAATTGCTTTAATTGTACGGGAACGCCGAGACATGAACTGTGACAGCTATCCTTGTATAAAATAGGGGCATTTTTTCCTGAATAAACATTGTTGGAAGTGGCGCCCTTGTGCGTGTTTCTCTCGTTTTCCCTCGTCGTCTTCGCGACTTTCATATCGGAAAATGTATGTAGTTCAAGGTTGAAAACAAGACATGGGCTGCTGTGTCCTTCTTCGTGCCATGGTTTCGGGTTTTATTTTCACGGCCAGTTAATCAGTTGGCGGATGCGGACATCAACATATGCCTACCAAGACGCTTCTAAAGAAGGTGGCCTTCACTCATGGGTCGCAACTGCTAAAGGCGAAGAAAGGTGTATTACGGGCACGTCTTCATTGCAGTCGCTTGACACGTATTATAAGGTCTGCCTGCGTGGGACTTTCAGCTAAATCGGCAGCCTACATCTACACTGACAGCAGACAACCAGTATCTCGGATATATCTGGCTGACCTACAATACTGCTACGGGAGCCTCTAATAGAAAGGTGCGAGCTCCTAAGAAAGAAATGTGTTCCCGTAAACATTTCGAGGTCGTTCGGCGTTCCCGAGAACGCCCAATGACCTCGATGTCATTCGGCGTTCTCGTGAGATTACTCGTGTTTACTACCGATTCGATAATACTCAGCACGTGCCAGCCGACGAACGATAAAGCGTGAAGATTGGTCGGAAGCAAGACACTTCAGATAAAAGGCACGCTCGGTACTTGGCGGACGGCCTACGCTTCTTGCGAGAGTCTGCCTCGAACGTTTATTCTCTTCCAAATAAGACATGGATCGGAGGCTTAGCACAACGCGAAGCCCGACGCAGTATTGCATTCCTTTTCGAGAAATAAAGTTGGTTGTTGAATAGGTTGGCTGCAAGTAATAAAAATGGGATGATTAAACTTGTCTTCGCGTGAAAAAAGCTTTCTGGTGTAATAAAATTCCTTTGTTTGTCTCTAGGAATGCGACAGCGGAACATACTAAAGTATGTTGTTGTTTTTCTGTAGGATGAGGCGTTGTTCAGTGGCCTTCGAACAACGTGGCATATTGCCTGTTGGAATGTACGCAGTGCTGTTTATAGCTGCAGACAGGCTGTTCACTCACATTGGCTGGCGGCCGTTTCCACAGTTTCTCAATGTTTCGAAACGTCGCGGCATAAAGAAACAGTCGTTTGCAACCGTAGATCAGCTGTGTTGTTGTTTATTGGTGTGAATACGAGAAGCAGGACATACGTACGACGTACGGCGATACTGTATTCAGCGGAAATGTATGTAAAATGTAAAGCAAATGTAACAATTGCAAAAGACTTCAGTGTAACAATGTATTCGTGTTAACGTGACCCACACGATTGTCAGATAGGCTATTACCTACGTTTTGTTCTGGCCTTCAGCGCGAACGTGTTAAAAACAGGGCTTAGCATGGCGCATATCGACGGTTAAGGTGGGTCATTTGACCATATGCAAAGAAAATAAAACTGAGCAGGGTGTGCCGGGGGCTAAGCTTCATTTGCACTGCGTAGATGTCGTCTTCTTTGTCTTTTTCCCTGCTATTTTGCGCTAGTCTTTTGAATAATGATGACACACCAACTAGCCCAGCTTTCTACCTTTACACACGGATGACAACACAAATAGTACGGAGAACACTTTCTGATCTCTTTTCCTCTTACCTGCTAAATTTTGCAGCTCGCATACTTTATTTAACGCAATCCGACTAGTCGGAAGCAGAGTTTTGCTGTAACTATTTAGACTAATTGATTCAGAATAAGGTAACTTGAGTTACCAATAGGGTAACTGGTAGAGGTATCTTGATCCCGAAGCAAGAAACCTCTACCAGTTCACGAAGTTAGCGAGAAGTAGCATTCGTATTTGGACAGGCAGTATGGGCGTCTTGCCTCGGTGTCCACTGACAAGGAAGCATATGCTGTAGATAAGCGAAAAAAGTCGTTCGCAGATGCCGTGCAATAGTTTCGACTACAGGGAGTGGAGAATTAGCCATTTGCAGTCGTTTTGCCAAGGCACCTTCTCAGAGCTGTGCCCGATGATGTGTCAAGAAATATCCTGAAGGATATTGTTTTGTTAAGTGTGGTATGCATGGAGGTAGTACATTTGCGCTCCAGCCGCGCGCTTGATTCTCTAAAAGAGGGCAACCTGACGTTGATCATTTCGAAAAAGCAGGGTGTAGTCGGTGCATTCGTTCTGGCTGATGCAACCCGGTATGGAGTAAGAAACTGAATGGTAACTTTATTGCTGGTAACATGTATTGCCGAAGAAACTGAAGAGGAATTCAGTGACACCTAATTGAAGCCATTTTCATAAATGCCACTTTTGTACTTTGTAACGTCACTCTGTACACTAGTGCCCGTACCCCATCATTTGCACACAGAAAGTGTTTCACTTAAATCCCCCCTCGTCCCCACTCCCCGAGGCTGCGTTTCCGGTAAAACCTATCCGATCATTTCAAAGCAGTTTAAAGAGTGAAATTGGGAAATCCCGCAATGCAGTACAGATACCTCTCAAGTTTCTATAGGTTCATTTTGTATCATACTAAATTTCTGCACAGCGCGAATTTTATGCCAATGGGAGGCGAAATTTTTACGTCTCCTGGGAAAACATCGTAAGAGCTATCAATAAACGAGATCAAGTATCTGGACGTAGACGGTCCAACTGAACAGCCGATGAAAAGAGTCCAAGTGCAGCAGGCAAAAACGAAGCATCGTATTAGGAAAGAGTTTCGCTCGTATAAATTTGAGCTGATATATATTTGCTGCTACAGTTGGTCGACGTGCCTTCGTAAAAGGTTTTAAGCTTAAAACTACTGTTTAAATTATACGGTTCAATTTCCTTGCTTTTTCTATTATTATTTGTCTCGCTGACGATTGTGTTCGCTTCTTCTTAATAACGGTAAACACTACTGCTTAAAATGACTGTAGTGTAGCGGAAAGGCTAGATCTTCCATTGTCTTCCCGTATTTCCAGGTGAGAGGTGTTTTGCCTTCTGCTGACTTTTTTTTTTACAGTGGAGCTGTTAGAAGCTCGTTGGGTTTCTCTTGACTTTCGCAGCTAGCTGGGGGAGGAAGATATAGAGAGGGAAAGCAGAGTACAAAATTAGCATCGCGCAGATAGCAACGTGGCGAGAGTGGGTGAAGCCTAGCCGGGAAGAACGAGGGGCGGCCCGGATACGTGCCCGCTCCTGTGGCGCGCGAAGCAGAAGGATGAGGCGAGGGTGGAGGGCGTTCTTCTCTGGTGGCTGCTAGGGTGCCTTGATGTTTTACTCGTCTGTCGCTTCGTAAAGCATGTGTATTTGTGTGTGTGTGTGTGTGTGTGTGTGTGTGCGTGTGTGCGTGCGTGCGCGTGCGTGTGTGTGTGGAAGAAAGCTGCTCGTATCAGCGTGACCAGCCCCAAATTCCCTTAATACAAAAAAAGGAGCAGCAGAGCGGAAATAGTTTTCTCAAGTACTTGCAAATTAAAGCACTACATCATATCACGCATACTCATCGCAAATCAGGCAAGGAAGAAAAAGAAACACACCAGAGTGGAGACAATCGCGGAGTGTACTACGGCATTGGCCACGTGAATCGCGGACGCCATAGGGACGCGTTGCCGGCGCTCGTGTGTCTTGTGTACGGTTTGGCACTACTTTACTGCCCTTTCGCCAGCTCCACTGATCTCTGGTGTTTGCGATAGCAGAGACAGGCATAATCTTTTGTTTATTTGAAGGGGGGGGGGGGGGCACACCTTTTGGTTGAGCTAGCAGCGACGTTGGGCAGCACTTACTAATCATTATCAGTAGCTTAATTTCCTTAGACTAAAATTCTCAGTGGCTGTGGGGTGGGCTTCGCGAAGAAACTGGGGCATCCTCAACTTCGCTTTGCCTGACCGCCATGCTACGGTGTACTGGAGTCGGGCAGTGGGACGTCTGTATAGGAAAACAATGGGAGTACGAGGGACACTTCGACGATGAGGCCACCAGACGGGGGCTGCGATCAACCGCATTTCCGCATTTATTAACTAAAGCGCCCTCAACACCTAGTTGAATTTAATACAGTTCCCAAGTTTTCAAACAGTAAATCAAAAAAACTGTTGAGATACATCAATAGCCTGGTCTAAGCTTGCACGTTTCCACCCACCGATCACACAATGTTCCTCATTGTCTGCTCAGCGTTTTGATTGCAGGAGACAAACAAACACTCGTCTGCTGGTTTCTTTCGGTAAGCACGCATATGTTTTTTTGAATCAAATTATTTCGACACACACCAGGATGAGAAATGCCAGAATGAGCGCCTGTACTGTGTATGGTGGATTGCACGGGATTCCTTTCATCTTTAATCAGCCAAAAAATTGGTCGCCCAGTTTCACCGAAAAAGAAAAAAAGTAATAATGCTCTGTGACGAATGCAGCCACCATCGTTGGGCCATTTCACTTCGCAAAAAGGTGCCGAAGGGCAACAAGACAGCCAGTGTTCTCAATGTGCCCGGATTTCTTGTAATCGTTGTGCAGGAAACTCAATGGACACAAAAAAGAGACATTTACAAACCCAGCGCTTGCGGTGCACAGGAACAATATGTGAAAGTGGCCGGAGAAACCACAGCAAGCAATCGGCGAGTTCCGCACGGACACACATGACCTCCGCGACAACCATAACTGCCGATTCTGGAGGCCCCGTGTTGCACAATTCTTTTTCCGCTTGCCAGAAATGACTTCTGGCTGCAGGGACAGATGGCGCTGCAGGAGAACGGAGAGCTCTAGCACCCCAGGTAGTCATCGCAAGAAGGGTCGCGTTTTCACCACCGGGCGACAGACAGGCCTATTCCAGTACACCATAGCCATGCCTATCCCTCTTGACAGTGTCAGTGATGCGTCCCGTGCTCATGTCACATTTCACTGCGTGGCTTATGTTTAGCCCCACATACATTATCAGTGGTGCCTCGGGCGAATCATTTCCGCCCGTAGCAAACACCACCCTCCTTATGCTCCTCCAACGAAACAGATGGTTTGCTTTGTGTGTGTCCCATTAAAAGTTTCCAAGGCATTAACTTTGGCTATACCTCATCTTACGTGTCGCCTTCACTGGAAGTATGCGTGAAGGTTTGACTTCACGGTTTCGGACGCACGGGGAGAAAGCTGCAGTTGTGCACGGTCTGCGGAATGGTCCTTCCACCAACCGGCCTGAGAGAATTACTCCATTTCTCCTCCGCCGCTCGCTCGCTCATGGGAACGCCGCGCGGGGGGACGCTTACTCAATCATCGCACCCTGGCCGACAACGAAAGGGCCGTCCGTCTAATGCGTACGACATTCATCCTTTGAGAGGTGTGCCACCGGCTGCAGCTGGCTCTGGCATGTAGTGCTGGACTGTCTTCACCACAAAAAGTTTCTTGCGCTGTTAAACGAGTTCACTGGGTAGCTAGGGAAATAACTGTGCTGGTTATTGTAGGCCGTAGGCTACGTAGCCGGGACTTTCACGCCGATCCTCGCTGTTCCATTTTCATCACTTCTCTACTTCTTCTTCCCAGTGGGACGAATAATGGAAACGGTATTCGCTGTCTTTCTTTATTCTTGAACTTTTACATATTCACCACGTTGGACTTCTACTTTGCGTTTTCTAAAATCATTCCTATGCTACTTGCGTCCACAAAAGAAATATATTTGCCGTTCCGTCACTGATGGTGTCCACGTCGCAGTTTTCTCTCTCATGTGCACATTTTTCTAAGCGCGCAATTGTGGCCCCTTTTCCCACCTGGACACCGGTCTCCTTAGACATCCTGCTTTCAAGCTGTTGGCTACACCTGCTCGTCTTTGTCTGAATCTGCTCTAACCTGCAAAAAAGGAAAGTCACTGTGTCGCTTGGCAAGAGATAATTTGCTTTTGGCACCGGATCGTTTTCCTTGGATTTCTCTGAAGTTTGATCACAATAGTCGAACCGCACGTAGGGAAGCGTTTACAAAGGAACGAAGAAGCACTGCAAACTTGCTACTTTCGCTTCAGTTTTGTTGCCTACGAAACAACCAGGCTCAATATTTCAGGTCGTGCAAGGCTGTTGCCCTACAGTGCGGCGGAAGGTTGCAAAAGCCACGTAAACCGGCGCTGTAAGTAGCCACAGTGCTGAGCACCTAGTGACAATTTTGTTGCGGCTGACAAAAAACAGTTCCATAGACAAGAAAAGCCGTCAAGCTGCACTTACGAAGCAAGCAAGCAAGCAAAAAAAGAATCATCTGCACGTTCTCGTAGTTTTCTTGCTTCATTTTGTTTTCCAAGAGCAAGGCATGTGCGCATGAAAAATGCACACATGTTAACGTGTATTTTTAAATAATTGCAACTGCAGGTTGCTAAAAAAAGCGAGAAGGCTAAGGACGGTACACCCGGCCACCAAGTATTACGGACCATGAAATCCGAGAAAAAGCTGAATATCTCCGCAGCCTCACAACGCAGCCTGGTATTTGAATTTCGGGTCTAGACTAGAATATGCTAACAACATTATTGTACACAGTTTTAGTGGCTATGTCTACAGGCTGGTCGGTAATTGAAAGTTTTATGAGATCCCGTCGTCCGTAAACTTTTGTGGCCGGGTGTACATTTGTAACTAAAGTGACTACTCGAAGAAAGTGGGTGCATGCAGATTTTTTTTTTAAACTTGGTGCACCACAAGTGTGGCTCGCGCCGAGTCAATGTGTCGATGTTCAGTTAAAATTGCGTGGGATAATGTTTTGATTTTGCTGTCCACTGTCAATTCCACACGCTGCAGCAGCGCCGTAAGCATGTGTTGCTTAGGGCTCCGTTAGCCGGCTGGGCAATAGAAGTATTGTTCCCAGCTACGCCCAAGTACTGTCTGATAGCCAGTTTCACAGCTGTTCCAAGAAGAAGCCTGGTTTCACGCAATTTCCCCATTCCACATATTAAGTTAGGGGAAAAAATTGTCTCACGACAGTACAGCAAGGCGATACGTGGAATTGCAAGATTTATTTGTCGCAGTAAGCACGCATAAAATTTTATTAGAATAAACAGTGTGTAACTTCCTGGTTAAGCTTAGTTTCGAATGAAAACACTAGGAATAATCTTGCTAATCTCAGGCACTCAGCACAAAATGGGGCCTTTCGATTTTTTTCTTTATTTAGGCGATAGCGTTAAGTGGCTCGCTGAAATGACTCATACTAAAAAAAAAGAAAAAAAGAAAACGCGGCATGTAGTCGAGTGGTTCAGAATGGAAAAACTTTATTTCTCTATACCTCAGAGAGATTGGCGGTGGGCCGGTGTCTTCATGTTTTGAGTCCTGGCCGCTTCACAAGGTCGGCGCCCCTATTCCAGGGCACCGCTGAGTCTTGCTGCCTCGCAGGCGTGCTGCACAATTGCCCGTTTGGCTGCGAGCTCACTGCTGGTGAGCAGACCCTCCCATTGTTCCGCACTTGGGTTATTTACTTTATGGAATGCGAAATTACGCTTGCATTCCCACGTGATGTGGTATAACCAGAAAATATCATCGTCAGTAATGGCTCACACCCTCCGTAAGCAATCAAACGAGAGAGAGCAAATGGTAAAGGAAAGGTAAGGAGGTTAACCAGGACTGAGCCTGGTTGGCTGCCTTTTACTGGGGAAAGGGAAAAGGGGACGGGAAGATTAAAAGGAGAAGACAAAGTCTACTGGGGGTATCGCTCGGTCACACAGTCCGGATCACAAACGCTGACTCAATCCAGTAGCTTTCAAACATCGCAGCAGAGCTTTTGTGGCCTTTTGTAGCTGCAATATGCGAGACCATGGTCCCACCATCTTGTTCAAGGTGAAAGATGTTCTATCAATATGATTGAGAGCTGCGGAGAGGTCATGTCTTTCATTTTCAAAAGATGGGCAGTAGCACAGTAGATGTATAGCTTCCTCGATACCGCGGGCATTGCAGTGGGGCCTATCAGTCCTTCCAATCAAAAAATTACCGACGATTACGTTACTTCCTAATGCGAAATTTGAGCGCAGCAAATAAGCTGTTTCACCTTTTCGATAGATTGAGGCAAAGAAATTGAGCAACACATGTATGCGCTATCACAGAATTTTTTTTTATTTTTCACACGTATTCCTTTAACAAAGACTCCACTAACAGTTCTTGACAGTCATGAAGGAAGCTTTGTGGTCGGAGAAATAGACTGATATATGTTCGACTTGGTACACCAATGCTTGATTCTCAAAGACGAGATCTATAGAAGTGCCTCGCGAGGTTGTCACAGCCGTGGGACGCGTTACGAGCGAGAGGAACGGGATGTTCTCCCGCATAAGTGTTAGGAACGGCTCGGGCGGTGCACATATACAGATCCGCCGCCACCGATCTGGCTCTCTGATTGCCACCGCACAGGGCGAACGGCAGCGGCAATTTCGGTTCGGGCGGTGCACATATACAGATCCGCCGCCACCGATCTGGCTTTCTGATTGCCACCGCACAGGGGTTGTATTGGAGGAGGAGCGAAGAAAGGAATTAAGTTCGAGCCGGCGCTTTGACAACCGGAGACTCGCAGGAAGAGGGGGGAGGGGGGCGGCGTGTACACCCAGCGGCAAACGATGGGTGCAGAAGCGCGCGCAGCAAGCGGACAACACGATAAAGGGAGGAGGGAAGAGATAGCAGCGACTGACTGATGCCGCTGACGCCGATAGTGAGTCAACCCCAGCTGCGGAGTTGGTTTCAGGGACAACGCCGCCGATGCCGACACAAACAATATGATACCCTCGCTTCCGCAGCGCTAAGAACCAGGTCTAGCCGTGGGAAGGTGGTCACGTATTCGTCGACGTGCCGGGGCCTACGTGACATAACCGGCGCGTCGGCAACTGAAGAGCACCCTATCCGCCACACAAGAACAGGGGGGGGGGGACCCTTTCCTCCTCTTTCTGCATGGCGGCGACGGTGTTCTATGCAGTCACGTTATCTTGACTCTCTAGCGGCGTCAGCGGCATCCAGCGGTATCAGTCGGTCGCTGCTAGCGCTGGGGGGATGAAAGGGGGGCGGAGCTGGTTACAAGGCCGACGACAACGCCGACGACGACGCGAAACCCAGGAACGGACGCCAAAGAGCTGCGCTCTAAAACGTATATGCATTGGTGAATGCGACGCCCAAGCGTAAGCGGCACAGCATTGTTTCCTCTTTTCGCAGAAGCCCTGGTAACAGTCGCAGTCGCATAGAGAGGCATAGAGTTACATGGAAGCAATCAAAGATGCAATGGCTCATACCTACCTAAGGCAGAGGCTACAAACGCTCAGCAAAGTGAAGCGAACAGTGCAAACATTCCTTGAAACCATCCATGCAACACACAGAACAGCATAAGTTTCAATAAAGAATAACCCCAAAGCAAGCATCCCAACCATTAATAAATGAATATGCACGCCCCTCGGAAGCACTCTACGGCCGAGGATGCTCGCCAAGCGAGAAACTGGATACGCCGTGGGAAACAGCGGGAGCAAGGCGTTCCAGCGCGAGTACTGCTTTCCCTGCTGAGAAGATGTAGCTTAAAGTCGAAGAGAACCGTTGTTGGCACACGTCTGAGCCCGCTATGGGAGCAAGCGAAGCCGCAGCTAAGCGTGGAAAACGAGTCGAAGAAGCCGAACAGCGAAAGCAGCAACGCGACGATGCGAGACGGCAACGTAGGGAGGCGGCCGAAGCTCGCAGACAACGGCTTGTCCACATGTTTACTTCACCGTGCGGCTCGTTATGTTTTGGAAGGAGTCTGACTCTTCCGATAATGTAAATTAATTCATTACCAAGTGTGCAGCGGGCTTTCGTCTTCATTTGTTATAGGAGTGTAATATGCTGCCGATTTTTTTTTTCTATACTGAGCAGAACTAACTTTTTTTTTTTCAGTTTGTGTCTCTCAAGAGTATTCGCAGTGGGGTCGAAGATAAACGTCGAAATATGCACTACTTTGCGCGAGCACAGTGTGCCTTAACGATGGCTATACTGCAAAGCCTCAAGAACTCGCCTCTAATGTAGCATCTTTTTGAACGTCCCTCATTAGAATTATTGAAAAACGTAGCTTGACCATCATGCAGTGAGCCTCACAGTCGGCTACAACAATGCCTATGATAAACCGAGTATGGGTGCTTCCGGTGCTGTATCATAGCCACGTCTTTTCAGGCAAGACGATAAATATACAGGTAATTATCAATGTATCACGCAGAGAGCATCCATGAAAATGTTATATTGATACGCGGAATAGCAGTGCAAAGGTGACTTTCAGAAAAGAAAGTTCAGCTTTGATAAAAGGTTGCTGTTGGGTATTGGGGAACTCGTGGCAGCAGGCTTTACCCACACAATGTACTCGCCACTGGCTTCTTGCACTCGCACCGTCTTCGAAGCGGCATTCCACTGGAGCACTTCAGCGCTTACCGTGGAGGTACTAAGATGTTTGATTCATAACTTCCAGGCCTTCCCCTGAAGATGGAAATTCGCAGCGCAACTTTTATGCAGACCATAGGACCATAGACCACAGAAGAGGAAGGCATATACAGGCGATGATTTCCCTGAAGAACTAACTTCACCTGAAGAATTACGAAGGACTTCAGTTTGTTTCTAGGAGCCGTAACAGAAAATTGGGAAACAAGTATTCGATTACCTCAGCATGGCTCTGTCTACACAGCCGAAGTGTACGCGATATGGACGGTAGTTCAAAAGATCATTGCTGACAAACTTGAAAACACTGTCATATACACAGATTCATTAAGTGTACTGAAGGCTCTACACATGAAATCCCAAAGTGAACCCTTGTTAGGCGATATTTTCAATGCAATAACGTCAAACAAATATGGCAGATCAATTAAGATTTGCTGGGTACCAAGCCATGTTGGAATATCGGGTAACGAAGCGGCGGATAGATGCGCATCAATGGCAGCGCACAAAAACATTCAAAATACAGCACTTCCATATAAAGACAGTGTCAATGCGATTCGGAAGGCCTTGACGTCAAAATGGCAACGCGATTGGGACACTTGTTTAAGCAACAAGATTCATCTAATTAAACCTGTAATTGGCGAGTGGAAATCATGCAGTCACCAGCAATGATTCCACGACGTGATCTTGTGTCGACTTAGAATTGGACACACACATCTGACGCACAATTTCCTTCTCCGAAAAGAAAACCCGCCAACTTGCGAAAAATGTAATGAAGCTTTTACAGTCATGCACATCTCAATAACATGTTCACACATCAATACACTGAGACGGAGGTTTTTACGCAGCCTGTATAAATTACACATTCCATTACACCCTGCCCTATTACTAGCAGATGACCCCCTAGTGCCATTTCCTAACCTCTTCGACTTTTTAGAAAAAACTGGTTATTTGCACCAACTATAATGTAATGCAGGTTTACCCGCCCTAACGTTCCGTTTTATTTTGTCCTGTGACTGGCGCAGCATGGCCTTAGTTACCTTTGTGCCACTAAACCTAAACTAACTAACTAACTTCAGTTTTTACAATCAAAATAATAAGCTCAAGTTGTAATACTTGTAAATTTTTAGTCGTGCTTTGTTGGCTATTCTTGCTGCTGTGTGTCGTATTTTGCATCGCACATAAACTGGAAAGCGAAACGCCGATCGCGATATGTTGCAAATGTTCGAAACAACGATTTCCCGTGTGTCACTCTTGTTTCAACAACGTATACACAGTCTTGATTGTGTGGCAATTTCGCCAGAAAAACTACACTTTCGCTCTCAATAGCTCAGTGATATAAATGCACGAAGAATGGTATTCCAGTCACAATACGGTGATGTATATGTAAGGCCAGAGAGCAATATAGGTTCGGAGGCTCTACGCAAAGGAGGATAACAGTAAAAAAAATCTTATAACCCCCGTAGCAATTCGTAGTTCACTGGCTTCCGCAATCTAATAACTTTAGGTGCTATCTTGTAGCTTCGTAGTGCGCTTGGCATTGCGACTTGCTTGTTGCAGTACTGGCAGCTGACATTGGGCCACAATATAGTGCAGTGGTGTCATACACGAAGAGGCATGCTCACGAAACGAGTTCTGTGCTTTCTATCAAATGCAACAAAACAACACTCTGCTCTCTTCCAACACAATACTGAGTGTGCTGTTTTATAATAAACCACGTATCAGTTAGCCCAGGATGAAATCTCTTGATGATAGGTTTCTCTTGTTTTATAAAGTAAACATCAATGTAGGGTTTGGCAAAAAAAATAAGCCCAATAAGTTATAGGAGTCTCGAAGTGATACTAACTAACTTTTGGGAAACTCGGACAAAATGGCAAAGGGATAAGTCCTCCAGCCCGATTCGCCAAAGGGCGACATTCCAGGCGAATGTAAAATAACATCCATTGCTGCGTGAAAACTAAAGAAATCAGAGCCACGATAGTCGAAACTTCGTTTTTTCATCTCTATGCAGAACGCGCCAAACAATTGCGCCAGGCGCCTGGCGTCATGCCTTAGTTGCTCAACCCGATAGGCGAAGCGGGAAAGAAGTATTGATTCCCCACAGCTGACACAAAAACGAAGAAGTTTCTGTATTCATCAAATTTTTTTTCAGTGGTTGTAGTGCTGTAGTTTGTCGATTTGAATCTTGATATATTGTGCCACTTGAGAAGTAACGACGAATTGTAGTGAAATGTCTGTTATTGACATCTACTTAAAAATGAATGAATAATTCTTTCTTACTAATGTAGCACGTGAAGCTCCCGTTGAAGAATTTGAAACATCTCGCTGGTAATTTGTGCTAATTTTGGGTAGCAGACGAACTTATTGAAGAAAAACTTAGCTGTCGACTTGGATGGCATTCATGAGGAAACACTGCAAAAGAAAAGAGAAAGAGACAGCGTAAGCACACAAGAGCTTGTGTGTGGGCCCTCTTTTGTGTTGCCCTTCTCGAATGGTTCAACCATGAATTATATCACAGGTGATTGTCGAAGAGATCGCAATTTCTGACGCTTCTTTCACGCACACAGAAAATAATTTAAAGCAAATTGCGTCAAAAAGTCATAATTTCTTGGAGCGCTACCGTTGGATTTCAATTTCTTGCACTGGACACCCTCGAATCTTCCTCTTGATACTGATGCTGTGGATTCTTGGTAACGATTTTAAGGACTCCTTATATGCACGGCCGTGGGAAAAGCTAGAGCCACCGAGCAGTTTCCCAACTGCAATAAAGGAACGCTTGACCGGAGAATCGCCGTTCATTCAAGTTTGAAGGACATTGTGAACTAGAAACAAGGTAGACATCCTTGCTACCTGATGCAAAAATAAAGGCGGAAACTGGAGGGTGTCTTGTTACTTTTGCACATAAGGCTGCATATTTAATTAGTTGCACAAACACTTTACACGGAGCATAGAGTATAGTTTGATGAAGTGAAGCTTGAATTCGACTGTGGCTCGTGAATCCATTCGAGTGTAGATTTATCCAGAGTGGATAATTTATTCCAGTGTAGATCGCTTGCTTGATCCATGCATTTAACACAAATACTGAACTACTATTCTACTATTAATACTGCTATTATTTATCTTTCCCTCTCCGTACTTCACCAGAACGATGTCGAGCACATAGAGAGGTACAACTTGTAGATTAGTTTTCCGTGTTCAACCAGTAGGTTGTACAGAAAACACCACTATCGGTTATGTTATAAGTATAAGGAACAAAGAGCTCATTTAGTTCTTCCATCGACTTATTGACTTAAGAAACTGGGAACGCTACCGAAATCTGATGAGCTTTCATGTTCGTGTTGCACGCAATTATTGTTGGAAGGGATCGCCCGCCTCCGTTAGACAGGGGGCGGCTGGATCTAGAACTTCGTCAAAGTGGCTTTGTTTCGAGAAAACGCGCCGAGGCACAGTTCACGAATCGCTCGTGCCCGTTCACTTGTCGGGTGTGTTTACAGTCTCCCATTTCCTCCCGAGTCTTGAAATGAGGCTTCCGGCAGTATTACCTATAGGCAATATTCCCGGCCAACTACACCGCGAGTATACTCGTGGCGTAATTAGCCGTTGGGCAACCCGGAAACTACTTGCCGATGCGACGAGACCAAAGCTTGATGTGCTGAATAGTTTCCTACTTTGCAGGGAAACATTGTGAGCATTCTAAGGAAGCATAGAATATATCCACTAATAGCGAAGACATTCGATTTCTCTAGCTCCGTGATATAAGCGTGACGAATTACCATTTAAGCGTATTTGCCTTCAAGCTTTCTCATTCTCTTGTATACATCGGTGCAGTACGGTGTGATTGAATGCATTTCTGACGCAATTACACACCAGCATTTCTATAGGTACACGCGAAGACAATAATTATTCTTTAATCATGATAACTCCTGGCGTGAGAAGCGCCGGGAAAGGACCATTTATAAAGTTGTCTCGCTCCAACGCACAGGCTATTTCAACAATATTTCGAATATGTGTAATTCGATATGACGTTAGAAGCCAGCAGTAACTTTGAAACATAGGTTGCAACTTTCTGTGCTATAATTGAGTACTTATTGAAATGAGCGGTTCGTCTTATGCGGTGTATCGTTAAACTGGACTGGCGTCATTCATGCTCTCAGTCACTTAATGCCTTACATTTCAACCCATGTTTAGTGCACGGCTTGGGAAATATTGCCGCGTATAATGTCTTCTCTTACTGCTACCTACATCAGGATTCCGAATTATTTGCTGCAATATTAGCTACAGACTTTACAATTGCGAAGTTTCCTGCTTTATTGGCAGAAAAGAAAATACCATAGACTCTTTAGTATAAATGAAAGAAAGTTGTAGCACAAGTTCTTGCAGCTTTAAAGCACGTTTTCTAGATCTCTTTTTGCGCCGAAATAGCTACGTCACGCGTAGTTACATTGCGCGAAGATCGCACTCCGAGAAACCAGCCTGCGCTGTTGCAACATGTCAGGTCCTCGTTCGTGCATTTGGCACCACCCCACCTCACTACACGCAGTTTTCCCATTGCGCTTCGTTAGAGCGCCAGGTAATTTTTACTACAGGTTACTTGTCACGAAAGTTCTTCGTCAGAGCCCTCGGAAAGGACCGAAGTTTCGAGAGAGAGATAAAATCAAAGGAAAAAATCAAAGTTTCAATCGAAGTTTCGAAATTCTACTCTTTGCTTTGCACGCCAAAGCGGCCGCTTTTCCCCAGAAGCCCAACAAAGGCATAAACAGCTAAATAAGTTTCATGTAGTTAGGGCCGATGGTGCAAGACAGTATGTGACATGGCATGTTGCGCTGAAAGCGACGTTAACAGCGCCATTTCTAGGCTGGGTGCCAGTAGTAATGGCGCAGTTTTCTGTATATTTTTCGACAGTTCCAGAAATCAGGGAAAATAAGTTTTCGCTTCTTTCTGGCCCGACGCGCGTCATCTCTTGCTTCTCGCTGGCGCCTGCTGAGCACCTCACGTTACATGTGAGGTATGCACGCTGCTACACGATCAACTAGAGGAGCAACAATATTGGGGCGTTCGTTGCTGCGAGAACGGCAGTGCCTGCTTCGCTTTACTGCCACAGGCAACCAGCTCGCGCGTGGTAGGAATAAGTTATTACGGCTGCCATTATTATTTCTGTAGTTTTCTTTCTCGTTTAAATTTTTCTATGCCGCCATTTGTTTTTCTAACACAGAGCAAAAGACATTTTGCTTTTCACCGCATGCCGCAGTTTACACCTACATACAGCTTAATCATATGTCTCGTTCAGGCTGCTTTCTAAAATTTCAATGATGAAAGCTTGAAAAAATAGCATCTATATTTATCATGATTTATTTTCGTTTTATTTGGTTAGTGCCATAATGTTTTCAGCGGAGTTATTTGAATAATGTGTAAAGGTTTGGTGCAGTTACAAACACCTGCTTCTTACGACTTGAATTTCTTTTTTAATATTTAGTCTTTCTGTGAAGCCACCAGTGGCACTGTGCAGTAAGATGAAAAAGAACAGTTCATTCTGTGTTCATTCTAAGTCCGAGTTCTGAAAGTTGGGCTTAGTAAGGTTAATCGCCGTGCGAGCCCAGTTGCTATGGAGTTTCGGGCTGCTGAAGTCGACATCGCGGGTTCAATTACAACCCTGGCGGCAGCATTTTCATGGCAGTGAAATGCATTAACGTTCGTGTATTTAAATTTAGGATGACCTTAAAGAGCCGCAGGCGGTCGAAATTATTTTGGTGTTTCCATTATGTACGGCGACTCCCATAAGCACATTGCAATCTTGGCGCGATGCGCCAGTTTTTCGGTAATTATTTGAGGACGCTTGTGTCATTTTTCATCACGCGCAGTTTTATTTTTTTTTGTGCCAACTGTACGTGGCATGTATTTACGGATTTTGTTATGCCTAACGAGGTAACTTGCTCAATATGAGCCAGGTTCTTTACGTACCAGCTGTACCTTGTCGCCATACGCTACGCACAGGTTCATGAAAAAGAAGGATAAGACACTCAAGTTCAACATGTCATGTTTTCTGTTACAATGCTGTTTGCTGAAGTACTGTAGTATATACAGAAAGGTAAGCTTATTGGGAATAAGTCGACCATGAGTACTTGGAGAGTGCAATAAATAGGAATTTTTCCCGAGTAATTCAGCCGTTGTATTCTTTTTCCCGTCATGAATAGCACTGTGGCACACGAATCACGGGACCTGTGAGATATTCTCTAACCTCCTTTGGTGCTTTGAAACTTGAGAGAACAAAAAAAAGTTTTTTGCACGTGATAAGGCCCTGTGCTTTGTGCTGTATGAAAATGCGATGGGAATCACGTCGCGTAAATTGAGAGTAATCTCCCATTACTGCGTTGCGAGCTCTATCTAGCTGGAAGTCCTACATAAAGAAATAATGCTTTCGTGGGAAACACTGTCAGTGCCGCAGAGAAACGCTTCTTTATGTAGCTTTAACTAAATTTGCTGAACACTCCGCAACATATCTAGGATGACAGTGATGTTGCATCCGCGTACGCCTAGGGGAGACATGACGTCTTCACAGATGCGAAGATTTAAGGATCGATAGAAAAGCAGAGCAAAACAACAACTTACTACGAAGGCTGTGATGCCGCTGCTTGCAGTAAATGTTTACGGTCAAGAAGTGCACTTTGGGTCTTCGTAAACGTCATATCAAGCAGGATGCCTTCTCGCATCGTCAAGCTATCATCATTTTGGTAATCAGACCACCTCGGTTTCCAGCAGTCTGACTAAAAGACGACTGCGTACGACCCCGTAGTCATCTGTGGGATCTTTACGTTTCGTCGATTTCACCTGTCCGAGATGTCCATCTTTAAATGAATCTCACATCGTTGGCGTTTTCTGTTTCTTAATTAAAACTTAGAAGGACGCAGCAAAATTACAGTCCCTGAAACGCATGATGGAGTTAAGACATCTCCGTATATTCACAATGTGTCTAATAGGTGATGTGATCTGGGTGATACATGAAACGAAAAAAAAAAAACATACAAAGAAGTTTTGCTTTTACTACCCAGATGTACACTCTTCATCGAAAATGTCATGGACAGCACGCAACGGGCACAACCCAAGCGCTGGCCATCGTCTGCAGTTCACTCAAGGCTTAGTGCTATAATATATTAAGGTGAAAGCCTGAAGTGGCTCGTTGCAATGGCTCATAGCCGAAAAAAGCGTCCTCTAGATGAGTGGTTCAAAGGATATGGTCAAGTCGAGTGGTTCAATGAATATCATCATCAGCAATGGCTCATACCCACATAGCATGAAGAAATATAACAGACTGCGAAGAGACAAAGGTGGCGATGGAGGACAGTTGCGTGTATCTATTTGCATTTGACCTTAAAAGACCTATGGACTACGCATTTCGCCTATGAGGCGAATACCAGATTGGGCGAGTTTTTCGTATTCATTGACATCAAGGAGCTCGCCTTTACCCCCCCCCCCCCCCCCGCCCGGCCTTTTTAATTGACTATGCGCCTATGGCTTTCTGCGTCTGAGTGCGGCGTTATAGGCTCAACTATGGGTTGACATACGTAGTCGCGTTCGATGTAGGCGGAATGCAAAAAGGTTCGTTTAACGCGCTTTCGCAGCTTTAAACAAATCTTACGCTTTCAAAGTGAGCCCGACCAGCTTTACTACAATATTTTTCTTTGCTTCTGCATTAAACGGGTGAGAAACTTTCATAAATTACGATCAGTCATCATTTGTATGCAGAGACCCGTAAGTCCTTCAGTGCCTAACACTGCTCCTTAGGTGCGGATAGCTTGCGCCACTTATTTTCGTGCTTTCGTTGTCTCCATTTTTTCTCTACTACGCGTTTGGTCTCGTAAGAATGGGGAGACATTAGAATGCGCCATCTTGGGACGACGTTAAGGAGTGACATATGGCCCCCTATACTACCCGAGATTGGGTAGGTGAATATGTGAACAAGCTCGCGTTCAGTAAAATTAGTAATAATGAAGAAGGACAAGAATTTAAGCAAGGCAAACCTCTTACACAAGCTGTTCCGTAGGCTGCCAATAGTATGTAATAACACCGAAAGTCATTCACCATTCTCTAGCTCAAGGTTTAAAGCGCGTGGTTTGATAAATGGCAACGTTGGCGACGCAGTCTTAGAATAAAATTAAAGTACAGCAACTTGAAAGCTGCTGTCGGGGTCGCCATATACGCCGACGGCAGAAATGCGCCTGGAGTATCCATATAATTGCTATCGCAATAAAAGCACGAAAATAACAGGGACAGGCAACAGAAAAGGCATTCGAATTAAAGGCGTTCAGACAGGCTGGTCGATCTCAAGAAGCGCAGTAGCGCTTCCACGGTCTTCTGATGCGATGTTAAGTCGCGTCGATGTAGCAATATTATTTATTCTGGTAGAGCACGACGCAAAGCGATTGACTCAGCACACTGTACTGAGAGCACTGGCAAAGAATGGTAATGGCTATATTACCGCCAGTACAGGGGAAGCATCACCGCACAGCATCGTCAAACCGGATGTGCCTGCCTGTCAGGGGTGATGACTGGCCTATGACGCCCATCTTCAGTTATGCTTTGGGCACGCGCTCCAGCGTTCGCGTTTCATCTGACGCCAATGTCACAGAAGTGAAGTCAAAACAAAACGATACGCCTAGCTTCTTACCGTGCCTTCTTCAAATCACCTCCTCGCTTTATCGTGCGTTCATAACGTGCCTTTTCAGTGTGTTCAAGTTTCGCGCAACAGTGAACATGCTTGCACCCATAATGTGCTTTGGCTAGCCGTGGGACTAGCCAAAACACGTTCAACGATGTAAGTTATACCGTAAGCTTCCGCAACTTTGAGGATAAGTCTGTCAACCACGGGACAAACCTAAGCGCTCTTATTTTCTTTTCAATACTCTCAGGGCCATAGTCATTACAGAGAGGAGGGCTTAGGAAATCGGCAGCGGTTTTCGCAAATTTATTGATGTCGGTGATGGCAGTGATGAAAGCAGGGAGGTGGCTCCAGTAATTTCCTGCTGGAGGAATAAATGAACTCATTCCAAGGCTCGTTCGACAGTGCGGTATGCCTACCTTGAAAGTGCTGTCAGTTCATGAAGATATATAAAATGGAGAAAGGAGTAACTTATTCTTGAGAATAGGGATGGTATAATAACTTCTATGCAAGAGACATAAACGAATATATTTACGGCGAAGAGAAAGAACCGGAAGACCAAGAGCTTATTTCCTTGCAGATATACTTGCTGCTCGGGAGTGATTTGAGACAATAAAACGGGCGGTGCTGTTTCGGACAGACCCTAAAGTGGTAATTATTGTTATCTGATTAGGATCCCTGTACAGATGAAGCTTAACAAAGCTGTGAGCAGCTATGAAATAGCGCCGTAAGAATTCGAGCGTGCGGTTGGCGTGGTTGGATACGTAGTTCACGTGTATTTTTCAGAAAAGATGGTGTGTTATATGAATACGCAAATATTTGTATGACAAACATGTGAAACATGTGAAAAGGTGTAAAATTTTTTGCTGTACACAGAGTAAATATTTTCATTATAACAGCAGTTATATGGGCACTCAGAATGAATTGACGTTGTCAACGCTGCCGTTATCCTGCTGTTTCCTGATTAAGCTGTTTTAGAATAGGGGCCATAAATATATCCGGCCCCTAACGATTAGCGTTTCTTTTTAGCACATGCGCCGAACCAAAACGGTATTTTTGGGTCTGGGTTTTCGCACGCCCCCAGCGCTAAATTTCTAAAATAACGTGTGTGACCCAAACACCCCAAACCTGTTTTGTGGTTCAAATTCACCACGAACATCTCAAAAACGCATCAACGTCTCTCATTGAAAAGAATAAGCACTCAGGTGTACTTTTCATCTTGTAGAATATTACGCATTGCATTATTTCTTAAACGCAACCTAATGCCAGAGTTAGGCATTAACTTCCACGAGCTCCACCAGAAATATATTAGGGTTAGATCTCAAGAAAGTATTTGATAAAGCAGCACATTCGGGCATACTCAGTTGGGTCAGCAACTTAAACCTAGGAGAAAGGGCGTACAATTACATCCGTTACTTCTTAACCAATGGGCAGAATTGAGATCCTTCATGGTGAGGTAAATCAAGTCTGAGGCGAGGGACATGAGTAGTTCGGGTACGTCTCAGGGCTCCGTGATATCACTCATACTCTTTACCCTAAATACAATAGGATTCTCAGAAAAGCTCGAGGACATGGAAGGAATTAATCACTCCTTATACGCGGGTGGTATTACCATATGGATCTCGCAAGGCAGTGATATAGAGTTCGAACAGAAATTACAGGAAGTGGTAGATAAAGTGGAGGAGTACCTTACAGGCACGGGGCTTGAATGCTCCCCAGAGAAATCAGGGGTTCTCCTTTACATTCTCACCCTGAAGAGGAGGCCGCCCATGGGATACATCAAGGCGAGAGAATAGGAGGAGGTAAAGATTCCTACGAAGAATGGCGGCGTCATCCCCATCGTTAAACAAATTAGGGTCGTGGGACTCAACATTGAGTCGAAGGGAGCCAACGGCGTAACTCCTAAAAAGCTTGTGATCGAGGTCCCTAACGCCATTAGGCTGATCAGGACAATCACGAACAAATATCAGGGAATAAAGGAAGTTAGAACTGTTATGCTCATTCTCTCTTTTGCTATAAGCCACATTATTTACATAACTGCGTGCCATAACTGGTACGAGGCCGAAAAGAACAAAATCAATGCGCTCACAAGGAAAGCTGTTGAGCACGCCATACGCTTGCCAGAAAGTATTAGTACGGTGAGATTAATGTGACTGGGTATGCATAACACCTTGGAAGAATTGATTGAAGCTCAGCAAATAACTCAGTTGGAAACACCAGCCAGCACACGGATGGGCGGCACTATACTCGATGAATAACGAATAAATTACCATAGCAAACAAGGACCCAAGGTGCCGTTGGCCAGTAAGATGAGGAGCTGGATTGAAATCCCAAGTTTACCCAAAAATGTGCACCCGGAATTCAATCGGGACAGAACAAAGGGCAGAGCTAAAGCTATACTCAAACACTATGGCAATGACAAGGAAGCGCTATTTGTGGACGCTGTGGAAAGTTCAAATCACCCAGCGCTTACAGCAGTAGTAATTAATAAAAAGCAAGACAGCGTACACACGTGCTCAATCAAAACCAGGGTATCTGAGGATGCGGAGGAGGTTGCCATCGCTCAGGCTCTCGCTTCTCCCTAATAGAGATACTTAATTAGCGATTCTCAATCAGCTATATGAAATTACGGCACAGGACGCATCTAAGTTAAAGCTGTAAGAATTCTAAACAGTGAAGCCAAAGTCATATCATTTGAAGAATTTTGCGACAAGGAAATCATCTGGTGCCCAGCCCATACAGAGCACGAATCTACCACCACCTACAACTTTAACGAGTCTGCCCATCGTGCTGCGCGAGGACTCATTAACCGCGACCGATTAGGGAGGGGGCGGGGGGGGGGGCGAGGGGGGCTTTGATTGCGGAGGAGATGGAACGGAAGCGTAGGGATATACTTTTTTCATTCAGTGACACACCCAATTTTATAGAAAGTCGAGGTGTATATATTCACCTCCTAACCCAAAATTCGACAGGTCTTTGGCGGTTGACTGGAGGCGCCTTCAAACCAGAACTTCCACGAACCCGGTTCACCTTAACCGCATATTTCGGAATTATACCCTGATGCCAAATGCAAATTATATGGTGATAGAGGAGCCACCCTAGAGCCTATACTGTGGGATCGCAAAATAGTTCAGGGAAGAATTGCAGCTTCTCGGGATGATCTAGGGACGCGGTGGAGAGCCGCACTGACTAGCTCAGATCTCCAGAACAAACTTTGGGCTATTCAGCAAGCCCGGAAAACTACAGAGAGACAGCGTCTCTCTGCTGGCCTCGGCGCGGCCTAGACCCAGGCCATCAATTTGGAGGATATTCAACAAATTTGTCACACACGCACACACTTCCGCATGCAGGAGGGGCAATGGAATCGCCTGACGCTAACGCAAGCCGGCAAACCTAATCTAAAGCCCTTCCGGGCTGGGCAGATC
Source organism: Dermacentor albipictus (assembly GCF_038994185.2). Taxonomy (NCBI): domain Eukaryota; kingdom Metazoa; phylum Arthropoda; class Arachnida; order Ixodida; family Ixodidae; genus Dermacentor; species Dermacentor albipictus. The sequence continues at coordinate 61,678,454 of NC_091826.1, read as the reverse complement.
GCGAACGTAAGGTGGCCACTTCTTGGAGCACCCTAAGCTCTAGACCCCTGTTCTAAATCTCGCTACTAACGACGCAGGCACGTCTCGAGCGGAGGGTTAGAGGGTCTCTGGAGACGGGGAGTGCGTTCGGGTTACAGATTTTCGTTGCGCAGTGGTTTGGCACCGTCGATTGCACGCGAACGGGACTAGGGAGCAACACCACCGCGAGCGGCGTACGTCGTGCGCGCAGGCACGAGTGCAGAAGTGCAGCATGCATCCTCATTCTCTTAGGCCCTCCGCCAAGTGCATCTTTCATCTAAATGAATGTTTAAAAGTAAATTGCGTCACAAAAACGAGTAAAGTACGACTTACAGACAAGCTTCTGACATGAAAGCTTCGGTTTGTTATTGCGATAGACGAGAAAACGTAAACATGTTACGCGGAAACTGGCAGACAGCGGCTGTTCCAGGACGTTTTAACGCGACAGCGTTAAGGAGCTCGTGTCGCAGAAAAGCCGGTGTCGTCGGTGTCGGTGTCGGCGGCGTTGGCCGCGAGCGATAAATCCTAGCAGGCACTTCATGAATAAAAAATTACCGACGATTACGTTACTTCCTAATGCGAAATTTGAGCGCAGCAAATAAGCTGTTTCACCTTTTCGATAGATTGAGGCAAAGAAATCGAGCAACACATGTATGCGCTATCACAGAATTTTTTTTTATTTTTCACACGTATTCCTTTAACAAAGACTCCACTAACAGTTCTTGACAGTCATGAAGGAAGCTTTGTGGTCGGAGAAATAGACTGATATATGTTTGACTTGGTACACCAATGCTTGATTCTCAAAGACGAGATCTATACAAGTGCCTCGCGAGGTTGTCACAGCCGTGGGCTCTCGATGGCGGCGATGAGCCTCCGCTTCGGCGGCGCGAACGGCAGGGTCTTCTCGGCGGCGGCGCTTAGCCTCTGCTTCGGCGACGCGTACTCCTGGATCATCTCGACGGCGGCGACGGTAAGCTTCTGCTTCGGCGGCACGCACCTCTGGATTCTGACGGCGACGGCGCTGGGCCTCTGCTCTGGCAGCTCGTTTAGCAGCAGCAGCAGCAGCAGCAGCAGACGGAGGACTTCCATCGGTCGTCTCGCTCATGGCTCAGAAAGAACTGGCAGATAATTTCGCAGTGGCGAACGGCAGCGGCAATTTCGGCTAGGGCGGTGCACATATATAGATCCGCCGCCACCGATCTGGCTCTCTGATTGCCACCGCACAGGGCGAACGGCAGCGGCAATTTCGGCTCGGGCGGTGCACATATACAGATCCGCCGCCACCGATCTGGCTCTCTGATTGCCACCGCACAGGGGTTGCATTGGAGGAGGAGCGAAGAAAGGAATTAAGTTCGAGCCGGCGCTTTGACAACCGGAGACTCGCAGGAAGAGGGGGGCGGCGTGTACACCCAGCGGCAAACCATGGGGGCAGAAGCGCGCGCAGCAAGCGGACAACACGATAAAGGGAGGAGGGAAGAGATAGCAGCGACTGACTGATGCCGCTGACGCCGATAGTGAGTCAACCCCAGCTGCGGAGTTGGTTTCAGGGACAACGCCGCCGATGCCGACACAAACAATATGATACCCTCGCTTCCGCAGCGCTAAAAACCAGGTCTAGCCGTGGGAAGGTGGTCACGTATTCGTCGACGTGCCGGGGCCTACGTGAAATAACCGGCGCGTCGGCAACTGAAGAGCACCCTATCCGCCACACAAGAACAGGGGGGGGGGACCCTTTCCTCCTCTTTCTGCATGGCGGCGACGGTGTTCTATGCAGTCACGTTATCTTGACTCTCTAGCGGCGTCAGCGGCATCCAGCGGTATCAGTCGGTCGCTGCTAGCGCTGGGGGGATGAAAGGGGGGCGGAGCTGGTTACGAGGCCGACGACAACGCCGACGACAACGCCGACGACGACGCGAAACCCAGGAACGGACGCTAAAATGCTGCGCTCTAAAACAACTTACAATATGGGCTGGGTGGGAATCGAACCAGGGTCTCCGGAGTGTGAGACGGAGGCACTACCACTGAGCCACGAGTTCGATGCTTCAAAGCGGTACAAACGCGCCTCTAGTGAATGCGGTGTTGCCTTAAAAGCTAGCTGTTTCTAAGGTTCAGGCGTGCGTCGCTTGCTCAGACGCACATTTCGTTGCCGCGCCGAACGCTGCGTTGCTCGACGCTCACCGCGTCCGATGCGGAGCGCGTAGTCGCAGCGCCGTAGCACATTGTCTTACATCCCTTGGCGGGTCGATGGGAACGCTGTCGCGTTCCACTCTTGAAGGCGAAGCTTAAGCGTCCTCCACATTTTCGAGTGGTACCTAGGTGGCGGTACCGCTAGAACAGCATGCATTCTCATTCTTGTTGGCCCTCCACCTAGCACAAGTGCGTTATTGAACTGATTTAACTTTTCAAAGCCCAATTTATCGAAAAATTGATAACGTGCGACTTGTACACGACCTGCAGACATGATAGCACCGGACTGTTATTTGAATACATGAGAAAAACATAATTATGTTTAGCGGCCACTCAAACACAATGTTTTTTCAGCTGCCGTTTGTTTTTGTATAATCACCGCGCTTGCGGACGCTGAAAATGCCGACAAACTAGAGGCTAACCCCCGTATGCAGAGATGCAACTTAAGTCGAAGCACATGCTTGACTTGATTTAGATGACGCCTGGCGTTAACATGCCCAAAGACGCTCACTGCGTTTCCTTCGGCGCGTTCCCGATAGGCGTCACTCGGATCAAGTCAAGCATGTGCTTCGACTTAAGTTGCATCTCTGCATACGGGGGTAATAGTTTTGCTCCGAAACGACGAAGTGCGTGCGCTGCCAACCAAGGCACAAACTGAAGCACCCTTAAAGGTGTAAACTTCCTTAGTGGACATTGAATAAATATTTATATTATGATAGCAGTTATTGTAAAACCGTCGGTGGTGGAGCCAAGCCGGCATTCTGGCTTTACTTGTTGGCATGCGCCTTGTGCTCGAGTCAGTATGAATAAAAAAAATGAGAGCTTTTCCACTATGTGAAGATGGAAGACCTGCGAAGCTGTACTGCTCAGTAGCTACATTAAGTTCTATACGCCGGTTATGTCATATTGGTTGAATAAAGGCACAAACACATATCTTCGTAGTTTGAGTCTTTCTTAAAATTTATTTTAATTTTCATATATTCTTTGGTATGTGTTATTTTTATTCTTTCTTATTCTTTATTTTCACAATTTTCTTTTTTCTTTTATCTTTTTTTACTTTGTATATACGCACTGACGTTTCGACACGCCTAGTCATAGACTAGCGTTTGGACAACAGTGTTTGTCGCTCCCGCGCACTGTTTTACAGCGACGCTTTTAAGGACAGCATTCCCAACTATCGTGTCCGCGTGTAGAAAAAAAATCCCGAAAATAGTGCAATGGCGGCCGACCCGCGGCGGAGGTGACGCAGGCGTCAAGGACTCCCCATACCTGGGCCTATCTTACCCGCCGTTGTTGCTTAGGGCCTATGGTGTTAGGCTACTTAGCACGAGGTCGCGGGATCGAGTCCCACCACGGCAGTCGCGTTTCGATGGGGCCGAAAACATCACTGCACTTAGATATAGGTGCACGTTTGAGAACCCCAGGCGGTGCGCATTTCCGGAGTGCCCCACTATGGCGTGCCTCAAAATCAGCTCGTGGTTTTGGCCAGTAAAACCACATAATTTAATTTTGAATTTTTAGCGTGGACCAATCCCCAAGATATGCAATATCGGGCCCACCCGCGGTGGAAGTGAAGCCGGCGTTAAGCACTAGGCATACGTGGGCCGGTCCCGAAGATAGTGCAATGCTAGGCTGACCCGCGGTGGAGGGGCAGTTCACCCTTAAGGGGACCACATATCCTGCTTCCCTGATCATCCCTCTTCACAGAGCGGAAGGGCACTGAGTTTTTTGTCAACCCCCTAACTTCCTTGTTTGTTTCGTTTTTTCTTACTTCTGTGCTTTTTGTTCTGTTTTCTGTTCTAGTTATTTTTCTGCGTATTTCTATTTTTCTATTTCTTTTTCATTGTTTATTTTTTACTGTTTTTTTTTACCTGATACACGTACACGGACGTTTCCACACGCATCGTCGTCCCCGAGCCTGCAGGGGTATGAGCCAAGGAGCTTGGACTCTTTGTTCACCATCACCAGGATCGGCCCAGAAGATAATTTGTTTTTCTCAACATCTCGGGACAAGTATTTTTTTTTCACATCCTAGCCATAGACAGCTTCGCTGTACAATAAAGAAATGAATGTTTTATTCAGAAATTCAAAAGCAAGGAGATGATAGGGAGGTTAATCACGATGAGCAAGGCTTTTATTGAGATAAGGAATCGCTGCAGTTAGAGCTGCTGCTGAGTTCCTGCTGAGCAGCTGGGTGCATACCGCAGCGTGCTTAGCTTCAAGCCGAGATTTCCTTCTCCTAAGAAGGATGACCAAGGGCTACGGTTTTCGCTCGGTCTCATGTCGTCCACCACAGAGGTGCGACTCCTGAGAAGTCACGGAAATGCACTTTCGACACAGCTACAACATTTGATATCGTTTTCGATTGTGAGTTAGTTTGGTGGGGTGTGTTCAGGAAAAGTTCTTGACATTTAGAAATAGTTTATTGCAACAAGAGACGATACGAACACTGAGTCACAATAACGGCACAATTACACCAGGACGATAACATATACAAAGCAGGAAATATTGCGTACATGGTACGTTTTCAAAATAGCGTCCGAGATCTCTTCACTAACATATAGCCACATAGACCTACGGAGAGGCACAGTTACACATAAACTAATTGTCACCTGTAAAATTATCGTCAATATTACAATGTGGACAATGGTTATGTGCAATGATCACGTGACCGAGATGCTTTACATAATTTTGTAGTGATGCTGTGAGATGTGTACATGCAAAAACGATCATGTATACGGGAGCACACACATACAGGAATCAGCGGCACCTACATTTCATGCACATTCAACGAATACTTCTGATGGCCTGGCTACAAGAACCAGGCGAGTGCAAAATTAAGCCATACGCGTCCATTAGCCACCGACAGAAAACGGCATGGTCGCTGTCGAAGGAACTCTTCTTCCTTGAGGGCTCATTCACACCGGCGACTGACAGTGGTCGCGCGACCAAGTTGGTCGCAAAGTGACCAGTCGCAAATGGTCGCAAACGGTCGCCTTTCTTGAAAAGCGACCATTTTGGGCCAGTCGCTCTCTGCGCGATTTTTCAGTCGCGCGACCATGGTCGCAAAACTGATAAACCAATCAGCGGCGCACCGGAAGTGATCTTTCGTGTGTCTACATCCGGCCTCCTCCGGCGTCGCGTTCAAATTGCGCGTAGATTCCGAGAGTTCTCGCTGAGAACGATAATCTCCGGGATTGCGACTTGCGGGTCGCGCTCAGCCGGGCTTGCCGGTGTGAACATCAGTCGCCTTCGGTCGCTTTTCGATTGCGAGTCGCAAATGGTCGCGCGACCTCCACAAGTCGCCGGTGTGAATGTGCCCTAAGGAAGAACAACTGCTCTAACAGAAACGACAGTAGATCAGAGTAGAGCCTCCCCAGAAGTGGTGACAGAGCGCGGCGACGATGCCCCGCAGCAACTGCCTCAAACGGGTTACGCCATCGACAAATTGCCCGCCGTAGCAATTAAAGATTGCGCGATACGGACACGTGAGCAACGACCAGATGTAATAAAGTGGTTAACACGAAGGACACGGAAACCAGTATGCACTGCACTCCAAAACACCCTGGCAACGTTGCATTGAAGCAGCACATGTTTATTGGAATATTGAAGGGGGCAATTGGGACACAGCGAAGATGGGACTACGCCCCACCACTCTAGCATGTCCCGAGTTCGAAGCATTTGCCACTCTAGACGCCACATGAAGTCGCTTAGGCGGCCAGGCAGAAATGAGGCTGTTATCGCCTCCCACGACCCATTACTGGAACGCGCGCGGCGCGCTGGGGGAACTAGAGGAAGCAATAAGGCTGACATCGTACCCACAACATGGTTTTAGAGAATGTTTACTTCAGGACATACCTGTTGTATGTGGCGATAACACGCCACGACCATGTAGTAAAATGTAGATGCGTTTAACACTTGTGGTCCGTGATTTAAGTGTATGCCTGGTAGCATGGCGAAGCAGAAATCGTTGCGCAAGCAGCTGGCAGCGGATGGGCAGGGATGGGAACGCGAACCCACCGCGAGAGTGTGGTTTCTCAAGTGCCGAAAGACAGAGCAGTTCTGTACTGCCCGACCAGAAGAAGGAACCGAGAAGGGGCATCAAGGACCTATTAACCCGTAATGGTGACTGTACAACGTATGAACGTCCCACCCTCGGCCGCAATATGCAGACTGTGCTTGTACCGTTCGTCTAATATGGGTAAATCATACCCTTGAACATCCGCAATATTTCACCTCACATATTCAAGAATTGAGAGCCAGGCAGTCTGGTGGGCCACCATAGGTGTAATAATTAAGGCCTGAAATACGAAGAGAATTGCTCTTTTGAAGACGGAAAATGGTACTTAGGCGTTTCTGTGGTGGACCAATGAGCAAATAACGACATTTCGAAAAATTTAGCGTAGCATGTGAAATGTTTTTGTACTCAGTGAAAATTCTAAGGACACAGGATAAGCTATCCTCATTCTTGAGATACAATGTGATATCATCTTCGAAGCCTGTCACCTTCACAGCACCACTACCAGACAGTGGGAGACCGCACACGTAAGGGTATCTCAGTACCGAGCGCACAAATGGCTCAACGCTGAACGCAAAGAGCACTGGGGATAAAGGCCCTTGACGAACACCACGAGTAACGGGAAAAGTTGCACTTTCGCTACCATCTAGGAACAATGTACTTCAAGATTAATAGGTTCAACAAAATTGGGCGACAAGCCGAACGAGCACAGTACATTAAATATGTAGCTATGTTCAAGGCGATCGAATGCGTTGTCTTGATCTAGCAAGACTGAGGGACCACGTGCTGTCCTGGTCAGTGTGTATGTGATTATGTCAAGCGTAACAAACGAGAGACTATGCATCTCTCTGCCAGGGACTGAACATGCCTGTTGGTATCCCATTGAGGAAGGCATCAGGCTTCCCAAGAATCGAGTGACAACAGCTGGGAAGGTGTTGTAGTCGACGTTGAGAAACGCGATTGGCTTCCATTTCTCTGGATGAACTGATGGATCTTGCGTAGGTATCGGCAAAACACGACCCATAGCGAAAACTAGACGGGAATTCGAATTTCTCGAAGTAGCGCCTGACAACAGACAGGAAAGTGGTACCAATATTTTTCCAGAATGTTAGATACAACTCAACGGGTAATCCGTCCAGCCCATGGGCTGAGCCACGCTTCATGGACGATAATGCCGCCTTCATGTCGCCCGCTGATGGTCGTGCGCAAAGCGGCTCAGGGACCTCAGGTGGAACTCGAGGTAATCCATTAATCATTTCTACGTTACCATGATCCATTCGCATAGTCGTAGGCGTCATGCTTTCAATATGCGACACATTGAGCGAATAATCAAGCGTGGGAGGCGACAAAACAGGAAGTGCTCTTCGTGCTGCAAATCCGAATGCATTCGGCTCTCCAAAAAGGGGGTTTCTTGCAAAGCGCAGAAGTTCAGAGTGTGCACGCGGACTACGTCTGCATCGCCGAGCAGCAGCTGACAAGGACGACGCTGCGATGAGCCGTTGGAAACGCCTCCGTAGCTCATGCTATTATGACAACTTTAGCGGAGTCAGTTGATTGACCCTAAGGGAAATACAGAGCTTCGTGGCAGTACCCACATGTTCTTCTGACATACGCCATCTAAATGCACATCCTTCAACTGAGCAATGCAGACGCCACTGCTCCTTGAGCGCGTCCCATGACTCTGGGTCAGATATATAAAGATAAGCGCGCAAGGCTCTTGACAAACAAGAGCGCAAGCGTGCGTCATGCAGAAGGGGAATGTCGAGGCGCCGAACTTTTGCAGATGAGGAAGCAGGGAAGCACACTTCAAGCATAACTGATCTGTGATCGAAAATATAAACAGGAGATGAGGATAAATTTATCACATCAAATTGGAAGATATACTGAGCTAAATTGCTTGGCACATAGGCATGGTCAAACATGCTTGACAAGGCACCGCGTATGCCACGTCCACACAAATGAAGATCCATGAAAATGTCGACATGTATCCAGCAACGAAAAGTCCTGGACGAGGCGACACAACTCTCGTGCGTTCCAGTTAGGGCGACCACAGCCCAGGCCTTCCGCGTCTGCTCGCCTGTCTAAAACACAATTAAAATCCCCGACAAGCACCACGTGACGACCGTCCAGGAAATACACGTCCATGTCGCGAAAAAAATCATTGGACTTAGTGGCTTGCGCGGGCCCATAGATGCACAAAATACGCAACCTTAATGAAGATAGCACACAATCAAATGCCAATATCCGCCCTGTACCATTATATAAAACGCGATGATCTTGCAGTAAAACTCTATTGAATTTGACAATACCGACTCCACTAGAGCGTGATGTCGCGAAAGAAAAAAAAATGGCTGTGGCTTAGCTAAGGTTAAGCCCAGGATGCGAAGCATACTAGCCTTTATTTTAATGCGACAGCATTAAGGAGCTCGTGTCGCAGAAAAGCCGGTGTCGTCGGCGTCGGCTCAGGCGTGCGGCGCTTGCTCAGGCGCACATTTCGTTGTCGCGCCGAACTCTGCGTTGCTCGACGCTCACCGCGTCCGATGCGGGGGGCGACGCCGCGAGCGACGGCGCGAGTTGGAGCCCCGTTTCTCCTCTGTCGTGACGTCACGGTGTCACGTGGTATTGAAGGCGACACCGCCGCGCCTGAGGAGCTGGGTTGAGCTCTCGAGCGACGGCGCGAGTTGGAGCCCCGTTTCTCCTCTGTCGTGACGTCACGGTGTCACGTGGTATTGAAGGCGACACCGCCGCACCTGAGGATCTGGGTTGAGCTCTAGTAATGTGCTTCGCATAAAAACAATGTTGGTTGAAAGTGCGTGTGAAAGCAAGAACCTGTCGAATGGTGAAAAAAATTGTTTCTTGCAAATGCAGAATGTCACAATTTTAAGCGATGGCAACGCTTATAATTTCGGCTTCTTTTGTAGGATTTCGGAACCCCTGTGCCGCTAACTAAATAACGTTCAGGGCGTCAGGAATAATTAAATAAAAGCGTCACCGAACAGACTTGGTCGTGTTGTTCAAGTCGGCGCCCTGGGAACAAGTCCAGGTGACATGCAGTACACACGTCTCTTCTTCGACCCTCTCAAAGAAGGTCGAGGTTTCTTTGGCCGTTGTAACTCGGCGCGGCAATCCGGAGCGCCATCCTGCCAGAGGATGACGCATGGGCACGCTTTACGTCTCGCGGGACCGCGATTTCTTCGTCGAGCCCATCCAGGCTTGGTGAGAGTCCAACTTTACTGCGAACTCCGAGGCTGAGCTATTTTCAGATGATCATGATTCTGGTAGTGGTTGAGCTGCAGGATCGATGTCATCACCACCGACAACTTCGGCAGCCGGGAGCGCGTTCAGATCCAACGGCGCAGTGGCTTAGGCAGAAGAGCCACAAATCGGATGTGGCGTTGTAAGCGATGCAACTGAGGCGCATGAAGCCACCACAGGCTTCGTTGGTGTAGCGAGCCAGAAATTGCCGGGCCAGGTGCTTTAGCCGCGTGTAAAACTTCCGTGCGATCAGGACTGATGGTAGCAGCCGAAGCGGAGGTGCCACCGGCCGCAGCGCGCGTGTCCCTTGCTGCCTGGGAAGCCAGCGAACATGGCGTGCTGCGATCGGCCCCGCCATCAATAGCTCGGCCCTCCCTCTCGGCCAGCGAGGCCTGCGAACATGGTGTGTTGAGATTGGTCTGTATGCTCCTTCTTTGTCGTTCGTAGACGCTATTCGATGCGGTGTCAAGGCAATCTCTTTGGTTACGCGTCATGCGCAGTCGCGACCGCAGCCGACACCTGCGGTAAGGGGGGAAAGGCACAGGAATTAGTGTCTGAATATGAACGCCGCACAGGGCACACGCTTGTAGGGTGACCATCTCCGCAACACCCACAAGGACGGTCCCGTCCGTTGCTTTTCTGATGACGGATACCACAACCGCCACAGAACGCTGCAGTGCACTGTGCAGTGTAGTGGTCGCTGGAGTCGCGCCGACGACACACGCGTCGCAAGACACGGTAGTTAAACATCACGCGTTGACCAGAGACTCACAGGGGTTGTGGTGCTCATTTCCATTCGAAGGTAGCGGGTACCCGTTATCACCACACATTGTCCGCTCATAAAACTATAGTTGACCGACAGAACCTTGCCGTATGGAGATAGTGCCTGGACGAGGGCTGCGTTCGGAATGAAGGACGGCAGGAAGAGGCAGGTTACGTTCGGAACCTGCGGGCCGACGGGAACGACATGACAATGCCACCGATGCCAAGGCAGCCAGCATCGACGATTAGAGCTATGGTAACCATGCTCTTGACGGTGACTTGGTATTGGAAGCCTCCCATGTGCTGAACGTAATAGACGTCAGAGGGAGCAACTACTGAGGCCGTCACGTCGACGACGGTCTCGGGGCCGTTCCCCGCAGGGACAACAACATCGAAGACTTGGGCTTTCGAAGGAGTTCATGGCTATGGTGTAGTAAAATGGGGTCGCGTGTCGTCCGTACAGCAAAACAATGGGCTTTGGCCGGGGACGCTTCTGCGATGATGGAACCAGTAGGGCGCTGCGATCGACCGGCGTGCCTAGCGCACGAAATTTTAACATGTTGTGCAATACTTTCTGCATTTATGAACTAAAACACTGTCAAAACAATCGAAATTATTATAATTCAGAAAAAATAAACACTACTAATTGTTACGACGCATCAAAACCGCATCTAAGCTTGCACGTTTCCAACCGCAGATCATTCAGTATTCCTGATCGTCTGCTCGGCGCTTCGGTTGCAGAAGACAAATGAACACTCGTCTACTCGTTCCATTCGGTAAGCACGCATGTGTATTACGAAACACACAACGATAAGAAGTCTGGAAGGAGCAGCTGCACTGTGCCTGGTGGGTTGCATGGGATTCCTTTCATGTTGCATCAGCCAGAAAGGCGGTCGCCAGGTTTCACTGAAGAAAACAAAAACACAAACGTGCGCACATAACTCCCCCCCCCCCCCACACACACAGACAAAGTTATATAGAAATCCAGTGCTTCCCGTGCAAAGAAAGAATGTGCAAACGTGGCACGAGAAGCAACAACAAGGAATCAGCGAGCTCTGTACGTACATGCGTGACCTCAGCGACAACCATAACTACCATTCCTGGAGGCCCTGTGTTGCACCATTATTTCTCCTTTTTCCAGCATTGAGTCCAAACTACAGCGACAGGTGGCGCTGCAGTAGACTGGTGTGCTCCTGCACCAACCGCCGTCATCGCAAAAAGAGGCACGTTTTCGCCGTCGGACGGCAGACTGCCCTATTCCAGTACACCATACCCTGGCACTGTAGGTGTCATGGCGTTAGAGGTAGACGTCCCTGTTGCGAAACACGCAGGGACGTCAGCAGAAACTTTTCCTTCAGTTCCTCTACGTGATCTCTCACTGTGCTCAGAAAAAGGTTTATTCTACAAGAGACGATACGAACACAGTCACAATCACGGCACAATTCCACCATGGCGATCACATATACAAAGTACGAACCACTGTATGCACGGAACGTTTTCAATGTTTCTGAGTCCTCGCTCACTTAAACATAAACACATAGGCCCACGCAACATACAGTTACACAAAAACTAATTGTCACGGTATATAAAATGATGTTGATATATACAGTGCACAAAATGGTTAGGTACAAGGATGATGCGACAGAGACATTTTACATAATTTTCAAGTGTTGCTATCAGATGGGTATATCTCGCAACCATAGAATTAACAGGCGATAGTACAGATGCAGTCAAAATATTAGGCTTTTCAATGTAGACCTATTCCGTCTTAGCCACTATGGTAATACAAGGTTCCTCTGCAACGTTCTGAAAATTATTTTTCTACACTGCTGACATATCTGTGCTCCTTAGAGCCACACGACTACATTGAAGTCGAAGCATATAACCTTTTTTTGAAATACTGACAATGATAGCAAAGTCATGTGTGGCATTATTTATCCACGCTGTACTCGTAAGAGTGTCACGCATTTTAAAGGCAAACTTTGCCTGTTCTACCTTTAGGCGATGATGGCTGCTGACTACTGGCACGACTTTTCGATTGGATGATGCTTACAGGGTATGTCTAACAGTACAGCAGGGCAGATGACACTTGGCCAGCTACCATTCTTGGCCAAAGTCCCAGAATTGGCTTGTACCACTGGCTAGGTACCCGAATAGAGAAGCGGAACAAGATGTGAGAAAGTAAGGTGGTCGGCAACGCAAAATGTAAACCAACGCATAGTAGTGAAGTGGGCATCGAAAGCAGCCGAATATGGAGAAAGAAGTGAGGGAAACGAAATGGGACCAGTGAGTGCAATCAGCGAGGAACGTTGAAGAACAAAAAAAATGGCTGTGGCTTAGCTAAGGTTAAGCCCAGGATGCGAAGCATACTAGCCTTTATTTTAGTTGTTGAACCACTGTTTAGCCTGGTGAACTGCTGTTGCTTGGCTAGATTTGGTTCAGCTAGACGAAGAAACAACTCATGGGTTACTCTGCTTCGCCTTCAAGAGTGAAACGCGACAGCGTTCCCGTCGACCCGCCAAGGGGTGTAAGACAATGGGCTACGGCGCAGCGACTACGCGCCCCGCATTGGACGCGGTGAGCGTCGAGCAACGCAGCGTTCGGCGCGGCAACGAAATGTTCGCCTGAGCAAGCGACGCACGCCTGAGCCTTAGAAACAGCTCGTTTCTAAGGCAACACCCCAGTCACTAGAGGCGCTTTTGTACCGCTTTGAAGCATCGTACTCGTGGCTCAGTGGTAGCGTCTCCGTCTCACACTCCGGATACCCTGGTTCGATTCCCACCCAGCCCATCTTGCAAGAGTTGAGCCAAAGCCACCTAGAAAATCAGGCTCTGTAGCACGCCGCAACCTTCGCTTCTCATTCCAATGAGCAGCTCTGTCTCCAGGAGGCATCTCACCTCGTGAGTGTCTAGCAGAGGCAAGCGCAGCTGCTTATATACCGCCGCGACGCCGCGAGTGACGGCGCGAGTTGGAGCCCCGTTTCTCCTCAGTCGTGACGTCACGGTGTCACATGGTCAGCCTTGAAGGCGACGCCGCGAGTTGGAGCCCCGTTTCTCCTCTGTCTTGACGTCACGGTGTCACGTGGTATTGAAGGCGACACCGCCGCGCCTGAGGAGCTGGGTTGAGCTCTGGTAATATGCTTCGCATAAAAACTGAAGAAGCAGAAGTCAAGGTATTTCAGTAAACATGAAAGAACAACTCGCTTATCACTGATTCACATATGCGCGTGATCCTCAAAGGCATTTTTTATTGCGATAGAAATAACACGGACATTGAGGGCACATTGACGCTTGTCATGTTGCCATGGCCGATTAAGCATGCGTGGCCAGCGCGTGTACGGTTTCAAGGTCACCAGAGACGCCAGTGCCGCCCAGTGTGTTTCAGAGTAAAACCCAGGGCAGCGTTCTGGTTACAGCAGTCGGCATCGTCGTTGTGCGCACAAACTCTAGCGTTCCTGCTTTTCAGCTGCGTGCATATGACACTACCACACATACGGAGGTGTCAGAGGACAGTGATAGTGAATATGTAGCAACACCACTGGCTTTGCTTCTGATGTCGCTCGTGTAACATAAGCGCGCGTCCCTTCCAACGCCGCTGTCTGAGCGCCTCATCACGGTAGCGCTGTGAGATACCAGGGCGATGTTACTGCTACGCAGAAGCATTTGCCTCGGGTCATAGAGTTTGCTACAATATACTAGAGAGAACTGTGGCAGTGCAGTCGTTGACCTAGCATGGGAATTATGGGAAATACATGGATTTGTCTGATCTTCGTGCTTGTGGATTCAGACGTTCTTGTGACTTTGTATATTAGGCTCTACATGCGAACACGCACAATCCTTGCTAATTGCAACGATTGAGCTTGACGACGTAGCCAAATCGAAACGCGCCAAGCGTCTCAAGGCTTATAATAAGGGCGCTCCACGTCGCTTGTCGATGCATGCGCCCGTGGTTTAATGCTTTCAGTATCCTGCCTCTGTGCTAGAGGTCCTGTGTTCGAATTCTGCTGTAGGACAATTCTAATGATGTTTATTTCATTATTTATTACGCTGCACACTGCTGACAATGACGAGTTTACAAAGTCACAGGGTCATTTGAGGCCAGGGGGACGAAGTTTAGGCAAAGCCATGTATTTCCAGAATTCCCATGCTGGTACAGCCGCTCTCATTGGAGCTCCCGTAGACACTAGCGCCAATGTTCCCTCTAGTAATTATTGTGTGTAACTCTATGCCTCGGGTGGTGCGCACTGTACTGAGGTGTTGCCAACATGTCACCCTGCGTATAGTTGAAACGACATACAACGGCTACAAACATAACGCCAAACTTTTCTATCGCTCAAGAATGAAAGAAAAATGACCGTGTTGGAATGGAAGCATCGCGGCTAAACTCAGAGCGCGAGCTACTGGGACATAAGTTAAGGCCACAAGGGGCACCGTGTCCTGTCTTGTGCTTTAGTTTGTGTCCTAGTAGTTCGCGCTCTGAATTCAACCATGTTTTTCTATCACTATCAATGCTTCGTCCTTCGCGCGATACTGCCAATTTCATGCCATCCAGGTCTCTTTGATATTTTACGCGGCTGACGCTATTATCATTCAGGGTGAAAGAATTGTTACCTTGTAATCCGCCTCTTTCATGGCGCGACGGCGCATGTGCCCTGCCCTAGCGGATTAGTCGCGAAACGTTGCGGAAGGGTCGCGCGCGTGGCCGCGCGCCGGAAAGTCCCCCGAAAAAAAAAGAAGGCGCTCGGACGCGCGCTGCTGCAAACACTCGTGCCGTGTACCGCGTTGAAACTATATTTGTAGCTCGACGTCGGTGCGGTGCCGAAAGCGTGCGTAGCGTAAGACTGCACTCCACTTTAAACGAGAAAGCGGCGAGGGCATCGTCCGAGTTGTCCGGAGTGTACCGTGAGCCGCGAGCCAGGTAGTGGCCGCCTTTCATGAATGGCGGGCTAATATAACGAAAAACCGTGTGTTACACTTGGGTGATACTTAAGTACATCACGCTGCTGACGAAGTCTTTTTGCAGCGTCGTTCCTCACTTGCTGGTGGTGACAGCGCGTTTTTGATTGCACGTACTCGTAAGGCGCGGCAAAACTGGGTCGATATGAGACCGACAAGACGTTCACTCCAATGATTGACCGACTAGTGTGCGCCACTGAAACCTTTTTATCATACCAGGTCAACAACGACGCAACCGATGAGCGCGAGTTGTACTGCGACAGGCTTTCTTGTCGGAGGCACCGGCAAAATCAGAGTGCCGACCATTGCTCCACCGAATTCCGCGCGATCGACCGTCAAACCGAACACAACCGCGACAGCGTCTTCGCTTGTCTATATGTTTATTCGTTCTGAAAATGAGTCAAGCACGTCTACCAAGTTGAAATGCACAAGCTTTAACCCTTTCAAGCCATGCCCATAAAGTTTGAGCCAATGTCGATCCTGTTCAGCGAAGGTTAACCTGGCGCCGTCGAGTTCGTGCACTCGCTACCGGCTGACTTGAACTGAAATTTAAGCAGCTAGATCGAACGAAACTGCTTTTATAGTTCAATGCTGGCCTTAGCGATTTGAAATCTGCTACACTTGACTTCACATGGCGCGTGCACAATAATCGATAAGCGGTGACACAGCGCTGTGCCACTAATGTACGTCACCGTACCTGTAGGCTGTCGGCCGCATTCGCCACGTATGTGGGTGGGCCTGGACGTGTTGCTTTGCCTACCCATTCCTCAATTTCAGAGATGTACTGTTTGCCTCTGCGTCACGCGGCAAACAAGAGACGGTGTATTCGGTATACAGCAGCATAAACAACCACTTCTCTCATTTATACCAACGCCGTGTGGATGATGGCATCCCCGCCTTTTAGTGAGAGAACAACATGGCCTACAAATGAGCACCTATGCGAGCACAGTTTTCTCTAATAATGCTCTAAGGCACGCTAAAACTGTAAGTATGATGGAGTTAAAGAAAAGTGAGAATGAGTTACCAGCCCGGGATATATGTATCTGAATCACAGTTGCCGTTGTTTAAGTGGTTGACTGGTCTGGGTGTAACAACATGGCACATATGCGCAGATATGCATGTTTTGCTACATTTTCACACTATTTCATATCAGCGATGGACCTTTTCCACAATATATCACGATAGCAACGACCTGTGGCTGTAGATGTCGATGTAAACGAGTGCACCGCTTTAATAAATCGGACGTAGAAGGCTGCGGTCGAAGACTTTTTGAATATACGATACGTCTAAATAGTGTGTGAAAAGAATACAAAAAGTAATGTCCAAGTGCAGAAATCAGTGACCCATTCCAAGGCAGCCGTGCCGCCGAACGGAACTCAGCATGCCTTTATCGGGCGCACTGTTTGCAGAACAGTGCACTCAGGCCTGCTCGCCCAGTAGTCATTGAGTGCTACATGGCTTCAGGAACGACATGCTGTCCCGAAGAAGCCATTAATAATGATTGGCGATCCACGAAACACACACCCGATGCGCACTCAACGTGGGCGCAGGTACACAAATCGACCGGCTAAAGCCCCGGGACCCTTCCAAAGTGTTTTCAGCAACGTGCGGCAGAGGACAGCACAGGAAAATGAAGAGGCAGATTGCTATTGTTTGCACGCCTTCATGCCAACCGCACAGAAAGCATATGAAAGACGAGCCCACGAGAAAAAGCACTAGCCATTGGCCAATCTGGCCATTCCGTCTTCGCGAAATGCGGCTGCCTTTGTGCCAAATATGACGGCACACAACTAGCTCTTAATTTTGTTGCTACCGCTGAAAAATATCTCCATGGCTCGTTTCTGAGTGAGACATCATGGATACTCAAGGAACGTTGAGAGAATGTGGAGGTGACCTCGTTGGCCACTAGGTTGGTCGCAAGGCGCCAATGTTTTACGTGGCTTCAGACCCAGCGACACGAAACACAATTTTCGGTAAACTATGCTTTCTTCATGCCTGTTCCTTGTTGTCGCCAGCACCATCTAGGAAACCTTTCTAGAAGCTTCTGGAAGATCTCGCCTGCATCTAGTGCCCGTTGACCTTTTCACACTTTGGCAGTGCCAGTTCTGGCTGACGGTCCCAAGTTAATAAAGACCATTTGATTTTTGCAATTGGTAAGCGTTCTTCCCTGCAATACTTAAAATATTGACTTGTACAGTGGTGAGCAGCCTTGTCTAGAGCGCGGCGACGGTGCTCTGCGGAGCAAGTCAGCGCCACCTAACGTTGCGCTCTGGGTTTGAGTTATGCGTCCCGCGCACATGCGCGGCAGAAACAGAGGCATGCCTGCTCATCGTTTCTTTGTCCAGCCACCGCCTTGCGAGTTCGTTTCGTGCCGCGAGGGGCGCGCTGCCTGCAATTGTGACGCTGTGGCGGCGGCGAGGGCGTCGCCATGCCACCGCGTTTGACGAGTGTAACAATACGGCCAGGCAAGGAAGCGCGAGTGATAGCAGATCATCGCGCATTTCTGCACAGGCGCCACTCGCCGCGGCCATGATGTATTTCGGCGTGTATCGGCACTGCGTATTTAGCTAAGGGCGACAGCCGACGAAAATAGGCGACGAAAATAGACACCAAACAACCATATAGGCTCAATTCTCGTACTCTTAGCCTGGTCTGCGCCTGAAACGCGCGATCACCCGCTATCACTTGGACGTGCTTCAGAAACGCGCGATCACCCGATATCACTTGCACTTGCTTGCCTAGCCACCCCGTGATTCGGGCGAAACGCGTTGGTTTTCCGGCCGCTGTTAAATATCATTCAGTGCGGCCCTGGTTGACTGAAGTGCAAGAACTGAGGCCGAGAACCCACGAGCAGGCACCGCTTTATTCTGGCCGCGCATGCGCACGAGACGCATAGCTCAAACCCAGAGCGTAACGTTAGATGGCGCTGACTTGCTCCGCAGAGCACCGTCGCCGCGCTCTAGACAAGGCTGCTCACCACTGTACTGGACTGCTGCTCCCGTTGCCATAAGTGTTTGTTGAGGTGCTGTGGGTTTTCAGCGCATCGCTAATCTGTAAACCAGTATCATTGTGGCACCTTCGTGGACCAGTTCTTAAGATGGCGGAAAGCCATCTAGCGGTACAACCGACGTCACGCAAGCTATCCCCGAGAAAACGTCGAGCAGTATAGAGGGGATAGTCAAGATTATGTGCGGGTTCGCAACCAAGATTGATTCATTTGCAGCGCACATGGCAGCTAAAATGTTTAATATTTAGAGCATCAACAAGGAAATTGGGGACAAGCTTGGTAAAATTCGAGAGTCAACGGGATTCATGATTCAGTCGTTTCAGAACCTAAAGAGGGATGTCGAGAGCTTTTGCCGCGAGCTCGCCGAGTTGAACTTCAGAGCTCGCAAACTCAGAGGAATAAACAACCTATGGAGGAATTATCAGATGCGAATGCAAGCTCATTGAAATGAAGCAATGTACTCGGAGAACAAATATCCAATTGAAGGACATTTGTTTGTGAAGATTTGAAGCTTGTCATGGGAACTAAGGCCACTTGCCTTGGGACTAAATTGTTAGCGCGGCCGCATTTCGATGGGGGCGAAATGCGAAAACACCCATGTACTTAAATTTAGGTTCACGTTAAAGAACCCCAGGTGGTCAAAATTTCCGGAGTCCTCCACTACGGCGTGCCTCATAATCAGAAAGTGGTTTTGGCACGTAAAACCCCATATATTATTATTATTATTATTATTATTGTTATTATTGAATTGTTCGCAGATAACATTGACGTCGCTCATGAAGTGGCGTCGCGGGATGAAACTGAACCACAAATCTTGGTGCAGTGCCACATAAAAACAGGTTAAAAATTTGCACACGCTGCTAACCAAGCAACGGAACCCTAACACATTGTCTGTGGTGGACAGTGACCTAATATGCTGAATGAGCGCTTCGGCATTGAAAATAAGGCTTTGTTCGCTAATGCTAGGAAACTGGGGACAAAAAATAAACGGAAATTCGTATGGATATCTCCAGGCGGTGTATTAATGCGAAAGTCCGAGGGCACGCCGGTGCACACTTCAAATGCGAAAACGATCTGCTGAAAGTAGACTACAGGTAAAGTTTTTATCTGTATTTTACCGGTTGTGCTCATGCCTTTTACATTTGGACAAGCGGGTAAACCACAGAAGAAGAGGAACCCGATTTTCTGAAACGTACTCGGGTGTTTGCTGTGTATGTTTGGCTCCTTTTGTTATGCTGCGCGGATATTGAGGCTAATCCTGGGCATGTTCTTTGGGGTGGGCAGCGCAACCCGGAAGAATCATGTACTTCCTTTTGCCTTTCGTCCGGGTTGCGCTGCCCACCTCTAGGAACATGTTCAATCCCCAACTCGCCCAACTTGCCATGTTAACCCTAGACCTATGACGAAAGGCCAGGAAGTAAAGCTTGATTGTGTATCTTCAACAGTTCAGCGTCTCGAAAGTAATAACGCGAGCCTTCAAGAATCAATAACAAAGGTATTACGGCCTCATGTTTCGGTTACGAGTCACCTAGAGTCTCTAACTAATCGAGTTGTCGAGCTCGAGTCAAAGCTTCGGTCAATTGCCTTGCTTAAGCTTCCCAACCATATCGATGCAAACCTTCCGCAAGTACAACACACGATTGATGACCAACAATCTAGGGTTCAGCTAGCAAACACTACATCGCCAGCCTCTACCAAAGAATTCATTTTCAATATACAGTTCAAGCTTGACGATTTCGAAAATCGATATCGAAGGTCAAATATTTTATTTTACGGCCTAACTGATCTGCAACAACATGAAACCTGGAAATTTTGAGAATGCCTTGTTACAGGATTGTGGCAAAAGCAGCTAGAAATCACATCCACCATAGTTGCCAGGGCACGTCCATTGGGTCGTTTTTCTGCAGAAAAATGGCAACCGATCATCGGCAAAATTTAAATGATAAAGAAGCTCAAAGTGTACTAAGGTGTGGCTGTAAACTGAAGAACGCAGCTTTCATCATTGGCTGCGACTGCTCAGAAGATGTGCGAGATAAACGTCGCAAGTTGTGGCAGTACGGTAAAACAATCAGGAAGGACTCTGACTGTTTGGCAGACTAGTGTTAAACAATGACACGTACATCGGGGACACTGATTCTAATAAAACAGTTTGCTTATCCCAGGGCCCGGCAGTTTGACAAATTTTTTACTAACTTCCCAACAGCTCTGGTTCGCTCATCTTCATCATCATAGAAACGGCCCAGCTTTGCCTTTCTGTACACGCACATCAGAAGCGTGATACCCAAAAATATCGCTCTTCTGTCACTTATTGACTCAAACTCAACGTTCCTGGTAGCTCTCTCCGAAACATGGTTGGATGACGCGTGTCCTGATAGCAGTACGCTCATCACTTCATCAGAATTCAATTTCTTTCGTGGTGATTGCAAGCAAAGATTTGGTGGTGTGCTCATTGCGGTGAAAAAAGATTACATTGTTTCACCTGTCAATGCCACCACATTCCTTGAGTGCGTTATCACCTGTATTCAGTGTGAAACGAAGGGAAATAGCAATGTAATCGCGGCAACTTTCTATCGCCCGCCAAATCGCACACATTTCTCAAGCGAATTTTGTCGCGTGGTAAGCAATGTCTTGGAAATGCTTCTGAATCCAATTTTCCTTTTAATAATTGGAGCACGCAGTTGGTTCCAGCTTGACAGACTGAAGCACGTGAATTCCTTCGTGCATGTCTAGACTTTTCAATAACACAGCTCATTACAGACCCTAAATGCTCTTCAGCCACGTCAGTCAATATCCTTGACATAGTTCTGACTAATGACCCCGCCTTCTGTTCGCATATTACTCTTCTTGGTGGCTTGTCCAATCATCCAATCATCACTGGTGAACTGACACAAACGCCAAATACAAAGAAAGTTACGTTTAAGCGCATACGATACTACAAAAAATCTGATTATTCAAGCGTCATTTTGGAGTTGCCATTGTTTACACACCAATTTTTGGAGGACAACGTATCACGGACAGTTGAAGAAAACTGGGTATTTTTCAGGGATACGTTTTGTAGACTAATTGAGAGGTATATGCCACTTATTATCTTAAAATGCACCAAGAATACACCTTGGTTTATTATTCAACTCAAACGCCTCAATAACAAAAAAGTAGCTTCTCTATTAAAACGCGGACAAAGACAGGCAGCCTATATCACGTAAACGATACGAAAAATGCGATGCCCAGTACCAATCACTGCTCAAAACAACACGTCGCCATTTCTTTTTCGTCATGACTTGGAATCGATGCTTATCACTAATCCTCACAGGTTCTCGCGCATAATAAATCGAGTTTCCTCTACAGGTGTTGTCCTCGCAGATTTAGATGGCGAGATAGTTCCGGATTTCATGCGTGCTCAGATTCTAAATGACACGTTTTCCTCACTGTTTGGTCATGAAGATATCACGACGTGTCCTACATTAGACGCACTTTTTGATGTAGGCATGTCTGAAATAGTAATCGAAGAAGTAGGTACTTTTTTTCTCTTACGAGCCGACTAAAGTTATCACCTACGTGTGACCACAGTAGATTCGATCATAACATTCTTAAAAGCACAGCTGAAGAGCTATCGCTTATACTCTCCGTAATATTTTCGCTATTTCTCTCTAACTCAAGCTTTTCTAACGATTGACGAATTGCCAAGGTCATTCCAATCTTAAAGTCCGGCGAGCGTTCTTCACCCCTCAACTACAGACCCATATGCTTAAGAAGTACAATCTGCAAGTTATAAGAACACGTCATGCATTCACAGGTTATCAAATATTTGGAAGAACACAGCCCAATTTTTAAGTATCAGCATGGATTCCGCAAGTGATATTCGTGCGACGTGCAGTTAGCTGGCTTTAGTGATGACCTGCAGTTATCCATGGATGCCGGTATTCATATCGGTGCAATATTCCTTAATTACTCGAAGGCATTCCAGCGTTTTCCGCACCATCGCCTTCTAACAAAACTAGCAAGGTATAACGTTCATCCTCTAATTCTCGCATGGATGAAATACTTCTTATGTTGCAGGATGCAGTTCACATCAGCAAACAATCTTAACTCTTCATGTAGCAAGGTGACGTCAGGTGTACCGCAAGGAAGCGTGCTTGGACCGTTACTCTTTCTTGTTTTCATTAACGATTTAGCACACAGCGTTTCAACCAGAATCAGACTTTCCACAGATGACTGCGTAATTTACCGTAACATTGTATCTGTAATTTATCAAGAAGTTCTTCAAACTGACCTTAACTCTGTAAGTGCTTCGTGCGATACTTGGTCAATGTCACTAAATCCCTCAAAGACTAAATTTGTATTTTAGTAATCGAACTACTTGCCTTCAAACTTCCTACGTATTAAACGACACTAACGTTGAGCGTGCCTCCAGTTATAAGGACCTAGGGCTCCGGTTCTGCAGTGATCTTGCGTGGAAAAGCCACATTGCAACCAGTTTATCATCTCCTAATCGCTGTTTATGCCTCATCTAACGTAGCCTAACACACAGCTAACCGCACATTAGGAAACTAGCATACGCTGCTTTAATTCGACCAAGGCTAGAGTACACATCGGCCATACGAGACCCATAACAAGAGTGCCTGATAAATGATATTGAAACTCTGCAACATCGTACTTCGAGATCTATTTTTTTAGGACTATTCACGAACAACTAGCGTCACTCAGTTACAACAGCATGCTGAACTCGAGAATTTGTCATATTGTGGGAAAATAGCACGCTTGACACTCTTTCATAAACTTTATGACCACCCGTTCCTTCATGCATGAGTTTTCTCATACCCCATCTGCTACACTCCCTCGGCATGATCGTCCTTTCAAACTAACACGCGTTTTTTGCCGCACATGAGGACACACTCATTCTTTCATACCACGCACTTCAACCAAGTGGAAAAAGCTGCCATCTGATATTGTAACAGAACTCGACTCTATCAATTTCAGAAACTTTCAGGATAGTCCGTCGTATGCGGCTTAGTGGCAAAGCTCGCTGATTGCCTAAATGCGACAGTTCTTTCGATCACGTAAAATGAACGATATGCTCTCGTCCCCTAAAAACAATGAAAACTGAAAGCGCCCCTGCGCAAACCACGTGACTATACTTAGTAAACAGAAGGCACGTATCACAGAAGCCTTCTGCCGCGTGCCATCAAAGGGCACGTCACAAACAGACGCCTACAACACCGCTGTTCATCACATCGTATTTCGCTCATTCCTTTTGGCTTCTTTTTAATATTCTTCGACTCATTTTTATATTTTATTATTTTTGTCGTGGCAGGAGGGTGCATCTATATTCAGAGAGAATGGTCGAAGAGAGCAACCCTCGAAATCGCATATTGGCCAGACGAAAATTGCGTGCCCGTTCTTGCACCACATCGCCCGGGCCTCTCAATTTGCTCCTGGAGGAGTCACGTAGAACGGGCGCCCGTTCGCACCCCCTGCTGACTCATCATGCAGCGTGCTGTTGCGAGCTGCGCACACAAATTGAACAGCGGCAACGGTTTGCGTTTTCGCAAACAATCTTGAACGATGCCGAACAGTTGCGAAGGTGAGCATGTTCTTTGCGGGTCGTACGTATCCGTGTAACGCCTCGTTTCATTTCACGCTGGAAAATGGTTTTTATACTCAAGCTTGCACGAGTATACCAGCCTTGAAACTTCACGGACCAGCAGAAGCAGGGCCCTAGCACGCAACCTAAGAAAGTAGAGGCGCTGCGAATTTGCATCCGCAAATGCACCACTCATCTTGTAGCGCACGTTTCCAGCGTCCAACCGGGCTGAACACTGGCGTGCTAGGTCGTAAGAGCGCATGCGCTTCTCGCGATGAGCCCAGACATGGCCAGGGCTTGTTTGGATGCCTCTGGTTGAATCAAATATTCATACAAGGGCGCCTCTTACATTGCAGAGTGTCTCGTCATATGTTCGTGGCGTTCTTGCCGCATGACGTCAGCAAACCTTTGTGGCACACTGAAACTTCCGAAGCGAAACTGTTACCGCCATGGCAGTGGCAGCTCACAGACTGTGATATGTCGTTTGCAGGTGTCGCGAAACATGTGCCAGAGGTACATATTAAAATGTATTTTTTAAAACTCCAGTACAGGAACTCTTGCACTGAGTTTTACATGGAGGCTTTCAAGTCGGATGCAGAGGTTTCTTACGCAGCCATCGGCCCATATTTTTCAGAATTCCGCGCACTGCACCCGGGAAGTAGTATATTTACGGCAGAAGCCAATGCACTATTGTCCACAGTGAAGCATAGGATGAAATGAGACTTCGGAAAACGGTCATATTTACAAACGCTCTGAGCGCCGTAAAAGCCACGAAGTCATTCTGTAAACACAAAAACCCTGCAGTTTTTGAGCTCTACTCCGTTCTGTGTAGAGCGTACATATCTAACCAGCATATCATTATATGCTAGGTACCTCGCCATGGAGGCAGTGAGGCAAATGTTCTAGCAGACCAAATGGCCAAATTAATTACATCGCAATCTACTCTTACCGCTGCGGTCCCTGCTACTGATTTGAAGCCTCTCTTACGAAGGAAACTGCGGAACCACTGGCAACGCTTGTGGGAAGCGGAAACAAATAATAAGCTGCACGTGGTAAAGCCACAGGTAGGTTTTTGGCCCCCCGCAACAAAATCACGGCGAACAGATGTCATATTCTGTCGACTTAGAATAGGACCCACATTTGGGACCCATAATTTTCTACTTCCTGGATATCAACCTCCAGCCTTTGCTAGATGCGGGGAGAGGCTGACCGTTCTCCACGTCCTACTGGAATGTCGGGAAGCCGAAGCTGATCTAATGAAACATTTTCCTCTGGCATACCGTTATTGTACCCCACTTCACCCGGCTATGTTTCTTGGCAAAGAACCGCTTTTTAACGCCAAAGCAGTCCTCGGTTTCTTCAATGATGTTGTCTTACATGTTATTAGTCCCACAAACTCGTAGCGCTTCCTCTCCAGAGGATGCGGCTGCGATAGTATATAGATAGTACTGTATAGCAGATGCCTCCAGGCCCTTGTGTTTCAAGGGCTCTGGTGAGGCCATAGTGCTGAGGCCAATCTTTGCATCTGACATGTTTGGTATATCATATAATCTTTCGCAATTTACTTTAAGGCTCATAGTACACGTCATTAGTCATCGCCATAATATTATTACACGTAGATTTTACGCACTTGAAAGCGACTATATTTTTAGGCCCATTTGCAGCCACATCACTGCAACTTTATAGAATCCATCACTACACTGCGAAGTCACTAAAACTGGCATGGCACTATTTGGCCATACCTGGCCCTTGCGCCAGTAAAAACCACACATTCATTCATTCAAGACAACCCTAAGTGGTGCGAAAGACTGCATGCCCCATTTCAGTGCGTTAGTAGAAGGCGATGATGCACCGCTTTCCTCTCTCATTAGGCGATATGATTAGCGCATGCGCAAAGCTTGTCGGGTGATTTGTTTAGTTTATCTGCGAACATATAGGTGCGCACCGATGCCAGTGGCTACGGAATCGGTGCCGTCTTGGCACAAGTGCAACACGGCCATGAACGTGTCATCACGTACGCTAGCCGTCTGTTGTCGACTGCGGAGCGGAACTACTCTATTATTGAGTACGAATGTTTGGCCGTTGTGTGGGCAGTGGTGAAATTCCGTCCCTATTTATTCGGCAGGCCCTTTTCTATTGTAACGGCCCACCATGCCCTCTGTTGGCTTTCATCCTTAAAAGATCCCACAGGGAGGCTTGGACGATGGGTTTTGCGGCTGCAAGAGTATTCCTATTCGGTGGTGTATAGGTCTGGTCGCCTACACAAGGACGCCGACTGTTTGTCCCGTTACCCTGTACACACGCCCGCCAACGCCCACATGGACGCTTCCGCAAGTGTTCTTTCCATTTCCAAGTTTTTGGACATTGCCAACGAGCAACGCCATGACGCTACTTTGAGGACCCTCATTGACCTAATGAAATCTGCCCCTACTGATCCATCGTTACGGTGGTTCGTTCTCAATGACGGGATACTGTACCAATGCAGTTTTCATCCTGACGGTCCTCCCCTTCTCCTTGTCGTTCGTCAACACCTCCGCTCAACCGTGTTTCAGGAGCTTCATGACGCCCCAACTGCCAGACTTACGACCGCATGCGCCGCCGCTTCCACTGGCCCGGCCTCGCACGCTTCGTACGGCGCCATGTAGCTGCTTGCAAGCCCTGGCAACATCGCCAAATGCCAGCAACGCTTCCTGCCGGGTACTTTTGGCCGATCGACATTCCACCTGAGCCTTTCTTTCGTGTGGGTTTGGATCTCCTTGGCCCTTTCCCCGAGTCCAGCTCCGACAACAGGTGGATTGCTGTCGCTACTCATTACGCGAGGCGCTATGCCATCACTAGGAGCGCGGTTGTGCAGCTCCGGCACTTCCCACGAGCTGCGCAACCGATGTCGCAGATTTCTTATTGCGGGATATCATTTTAGTACATGGCGCTCTTCGACAGCTCCTTACTGACGGAAGCCACACTTTTCTCTCCCAAGTCATCGCCGATATCCTACGCTCAAGTTCTACCAATCACAAACTGGCCACCTACTATCAACCCCAGACCTACAGCCTTACTGAGTGACTTAATCAGACCATTACTGACATGCTATCGAAATACGTTTCACTCGACCACAAGGACCTGGATGTGGCGCTGCCCTACGTCACGTTCGCCTATAATTCATCACGTCACGATACTGCTGGGTATTCCGCCTTTTACTTACTCTTCGGTCGTGACCCTGTATTACCAATGGACGCTTCACTCCCCCTGAGACCGGACTCGAGAACCGAGTATGCCCGCGACGCCATCGCCTATACGCTAACCATGCGCGCCAGCTTGCCCGTACTCGTCTGTTGGCATCGCAGAATCTCAACGGCACGCTTACAATCGCCGCCATCGTGACACATATTTTTCACCAGGCTCTCTCGTGCTACTTTGGTCCCCTTGCCGCCGAGTGTGCCTCTTTGAGAAACTCCTTCCTTGCTACAAAGGCCCTTACCGTTTTTTACGTCAAGTGACCATTGTTAGTTATGAGAGAATCCTCGATACCTCCGTCATGCCACCCGGTTCCACATCACCTGACGACGTACACGTCTCTCGGCTTAAGCCTTACTATGCCCGTACCGACGGCCCCGTCTGAAGCACAGGACATTCATTAGCTCTTTAGCAGCGAAACGGCATCTTGAAATCGGCCGCTTACGTGGCGGCAGCTCCTTCATGCTGCTGCTGACAGGCGGCGACACAAGTCTGTGCCAGGGCCGGCTCCTCAGACGCCATTTTTTCCACAGGCGAAAACAGTTTCTCATTTCTGTCTTAAAAAACAAGGGACGAATCGTGCCAAGTGTTATACTAAACGAAGTCGACCACAAACTGCGCTCGACCTGCAAAATTTATGCAAGACCAGTGCAGCGGTGAGCGCAAAATCTTTTTTTTAACACGCGCAGCCAAATATTCAGAACACTGTATTTTATAAGAACTAGTCTTTCGTATAGCTGTACCAGCTTGATGTGCCGAAGGTATGTCTTCTTCGATTTATTTTTCATTATCGTTATTAACATATCATCGTCATCATCGTCGCTTTTATTATTATTATTATTATTATTATTATTATTATTATTATTATTGAAATGAAAATTATATTGTTTTACGTGCAAAAACCACGATCTGATTATGAGGCACGCCGTTGTGGGGGACCCCGGGAACTTGGACTAGCTGGGGTTCTTTGATGTGCGCTCAGATCAAAGTACACTGGTGCTTCTGCCTTTCGCCCCGATCGAAATGCGGCCGCCGTGCGCGAAATTCGATGATCCCGTATTATTATTGTTATTGTTGGTGGCGTAATAACGAGAACACTAAGTTAGGGTCTACTAGCTTCTTTTTCACGGTGGGCACCGCAGAAGAATACCAAGGAGGATAGGCCCGTCCATGTTCCTGCCTCTTTCAGCACACACTCCCCTCTCAACAAAACGCGAAGTGTTTACGACAGTCATTTTCTCCGTCTTCACATCTTCAACACGTGTTGCCTTCTTTCTGTTCCAAGGTTCTCACTTTTTTTTAACTTATTTCTAGCCGCGTTCCTCTGCTGTCTTCCAGAATTTCTTTCTTCTGCCGCACACGTTCTAAATCCCTCAGTTATGCGTTATTGTTGTAGTGTTGTCCATTGTGTAGCTGTTTATTCTGCTCTTGTTTTTCTTTTTTCATTTCATTTCTTGCCCAAAACTTTTGGTCGTTGTTGTTTTAAATTTCTACCGTCTTTTTTGGGTTTTCTTTTCTGTGTGCCTACACCCAGACCTTGTTTTTTTTCCCTTTGCACGATAAATAAGAAATTGGTTGGTTTACTTTTGTTGTTAATGTTAGTAAGAGTAAGATAAGTAGCGTCAGTGTTGGTCATATCATATTTATACTTATTAAAAATAGGTGAATCCCCCAATGATTAGACCATTTTTCAGATTAAATTCATGAAATTGCAATCTACTTGGGACAGGGGCAGCGTAAGCTATGCACACGACTGCAAAAGCACTTTTTTTTAGGCGTGCTAGATGATATTATTATCGATGTGCCGAAGAGAGAATAGAAAATAAATGTATGGCGGAATATAAAGAAATCCACCTACGAGCACCTAAAACAATGGGCGAGGTAGTATGAGAAGAAAAACAAATACGAGTTCAATAATTTGGAAGAGAAAGCTAAGAAATACGACTAAAAGACAAAGAAAAGTGGTTGTCTAACTTTTGAAGTACCTCAATTTAATAACGTCCTGCTGAGGTCTACTTCGCGTGCTTTATTACAAGAATATGAAGTGTTTTGGAGAATAAGACCCACACTTCACCTTGCAAACTTTTGCTGCAATCGTCGGTTGATCTTTAGGCTCAATTTTTGTTTGTTTTCTCCGTCTTATTTTGCTGGAATGTTCGCGCCTTACTGCGTTCTGAAAAAACAAAACAAGACACGTAACATACATAAAATGATTAGTTGCGCGCTGCCTTCATAAGTATGTTTTTTCTTTAAATATAAAGTCTGATATAGTAGAATAATTTCGTCTTCTTTTTTATCCCTTGAGCAAACGGGCACAACAGTACTTTAGGAGCAGAACTACGTTCACAATGCTTGTCCTGCCTCGATAATTTTTTTCTTTTCACCCGAGTCCTCCCCTATCCACAATTTATTTCTCGTCTGTGTTCCACTTCTGAAACGTCTGAAGTTCCTGACTTTGCAGAAATTAATGTCATGGAGTTTCGCTTCGCCTTAGTACCTTCGACATGGTTCCCTTGAAGTTTTGAATGTTACAGTGTTCGACAGATGCACCTTTTCGTGAAGATGCTTCCACCATAAGCAGTGGTGAATGTGACGTAAGTACGGTACGCATGACGTCACAAAATTCTTGACATGTAGTTATTGTAGTACCATATTAATTCGTGTGTTATAATATTTGTTCTGACAATCGTTCTCACTGTACGCATGCACGATTCCGTGGGAGATTGGCGGTATCATTAAATAAATTATTGAAAGAATAAATAAACAACTCAGGAACACGAAAACTGAAGCCTAGGGTATCGAGCTCCACGCGTTGTTTGCGAATCAGGAAGAACTTTTGAAGGAGTGCACCTTCAGTAACAATAAAATTGAAGGCTTAAGCTTAATGAACTGTGCGCATACGCATTAACGCATACGCATTAATGCGCATGCATTAATGCATGCATTATTGCATGCATTAATACGCATTAATGCGTATGCATTAAGAGGAAGCTTTAGCTCGAGTGCTCCTATCTAAATACATGTAAAAGGAGAATTCGTTTTTCTCGGCAACCACTGCGCCAAATTTTAAAAGACATTTAAAAAGGCATTTAAAAGACAAATGTAAAATATAGTGACAGTTGGCTTCGAATTTTTGAGTTAGGTTGTCAATTTTTCAATAAAAATTGGCAAAAATAAAAAATTTTCGAAAAACGAAACTATCAAGTTTACAACTCTGTAACTCAACCACTAAAAAGGATAATACGATTTTGTGAGTTGCATCTAATAGTACCTCAAAGGCGGACAAAATTGATATGTTACACATGAATATAAAAAAGTTTTACCATAGGGAAATACAACTTTTGCAAAACCGTTGTAACCAACGTAACAAATTCACGTAAGATGTAAAATGACATAATCAATTTGTCGCTTTGAATGATCTAATGGATGGCGTTTACAGAACCGGAATATCAGTTCTTGATGCAGAGCTATGAATTTGTAAACTTCGTGCTTCTATTTTTTTTTTCAAACGATCAAATATTTGAAAATCGTTTTGAGAAAATTCAAGCCCTAAATCGGAATTCCGCTTCCAACAGTCACTAGAATTTAACTTTCTCTTTCAAATGCAACGAATTTCATCAAAATTGGTCCAGGGGTTATCTCATAAAAACGTTTTTGCGTTTTACATGTATTTGAATAGGCCGTGTCGGAGTTGGGCCCGAGCTAAAGCTTCCTCTTAATGCAATAATGCATACGCATTAATGAACTGTGAGCATACGCACAGTTAATGAACTGTGCGAACTGTGCTTAATGAACTGTGCACTCCAGGCGCATCTCTGCCGTCCGTGTCGTCATCGCCGTGAGGTGGCGTATAAAGTGCAAGGGCGATAAAATCGTCGCCATGGGTCGTATTCTGTATGTGGGAGCGAAAGCGTGCGAGGGTCAGCCTGCAATCGCGACCTAAAGGGACACTAAAGCAAATATTAAGTCAGGATAAAGGGATAGATAAGTGCTCGAGAATCTCTAGAACGTCAATATTATCGCGAACGGGACCTTAATAATCGAAAAATTGAGGTAAATACAGGACTCCATTAGAGACTCCCCCGGGACATTCAAGCACTTGCCCGGTGACGAAAGCACTCCTGAGTTAAATTCTGTTATTGGTACTCAACTACTCGTTGCAAAAAAACATATTTTTATTGTATGGTAAGACAAAATCAAATTCTGCTTGGTCATTCCTATTGACCTTTATTTTTTTTAAGAAAGGAACTCATTGAGTTTTCCCTAGACAATGACGCGGTTGGTCGAAAGGTTTCCTTTTCGCTGGACTCGGCACCGCCCACGCTTTTGCGTTTCAGCAGATCGGCTAGCACGTGGTGCTGCGCAGCTAGTTTTGCTGGCTCGCGAAACTCGCACAAACTGCAAGTAGCAGCGAATTCAATTTCCTAGTGATGTTGCGGGATGCCCGAACGCCACTTCACCGAAAAGCGGCCGCAGCGGCGAATCCACCGCTCTGTCTTGGCTTGGTGCCGTCGTCTGTCGGACGCCGTTTTACTCACTGACTGCAGCAAAGGGTGATGATGACGTATGAAACGTCAGCGCTCCCCCGGTTGGGTAGCGGGAGCTTTGAATTTTGAAAAAAGGAAAGGTATTTGGACTCTTCAGATCCTTAACTAATGTTGAATTCCAGTGAGGGAGTCGGGGCAAGTTTTTCTGCTCGTTTCGGAGCAAGTTTGTTCCAATGGCAGAGTGAGGGCGGGAGTAAGGTGTTCCCATGAGAGAGTCGGAGGGGATTCAGAGCGGGAGTCACTCCGTGGAGCAGAAAAAGATGCTCCGCCAAAATCGCCGGAGTGGACCGGAACTCTGCGGGACGTATTTCCTTTACCACGCTTGTCTCCTGGGAGCCGCCACCGGTCACGACTCGCGAGGAAGCAAAATCTGCTGCACGCTTGGCGAGATATCCATTCCGCACTTAAAAAAAAACAGGTGAACAGCGCTGAAGAGACAAGTGACGGGTGTGGTGGTGCTGGGAGCAAACAGCGGAAGGAAATGACAACACGCAAGGTATCATGGATAACTCGGTGATAGAACTTCCGCTTCCCCCTTGCTCCGGCGGCGCAGGTTGTGTTCCACTCGCGGATCTGGATGCGTTGCTCTGCGCCTGAGTCGAGTGCTCGCTCGCGGAGTCCGTCGGCTGCTCCGACTCCGCCATTGGAATTCAACATAAGTCTTTTCTTGGCACGAAACAAGCGTTGAGAGGTTTCTGGAATGGTATCTAAACAGTCCACGTTGACTTAGTATATGCCTTTGTGTCCCTTTAATCTCACGGACGCAAGGCGGAAAGCGGGGAAAAAGCGCGCCGCCTTCAGTCGCGCGCAAGGCATCGGGGGGATGGTTGGGAGTGTTGGCCGCTGTGTCTTTAAACGCATTTGCGACGGGTACAGAGTCCACCGTACTCTGTGTTTTCTTGGCTTACTTCCCGTTGAAGCAACAGGCAGCATGAAGCAAGAGGCAGCACGCTAGCTGTTGCTGCCACATTTCCTCACTACAGCTGTCCATTATTCTGCTATCGCAATCGATGCTTCGCCTCTCGTGCGAAACTGCGACTATTCAATGAATGAATTGAGCTTCCAGACGCCTGCTTGTTGCAGTGAGGGCATCTAAGTACTACTGCTTCTTGTTTCGCTGCATACTTCCGTAGGGAACAGAGACGACCCCTGCCACATTTCTAGGAGTAGTAGAGATGAAGCTACGCCTGAGCCAATTCGTTTAGAGTTTTTTGTCATACGGGAGAGCTACTCGGCATGGCACCATCAACCCCAGCAGTTACGGTTAGCAAAGTCCGGAAGGGTTCGGCTAGAAAGCTTCAATTGAAGCTTAGTATTTCTAGGATATGAGACAACGATTGCGGATGCCATTTTTTTTACGATGACTAGTCGCACGCGTTTTGTGAAGTCTTGAGCCAGAAAACGCCATTAAGCACTAACGAGGTACTGAGAGTTGATAAAATTATTTACTGTTTATTGTCATGAACTCGACGTACACGTGTAGTGCATTATGCTGGGAGTTTGGTTTCATTGTTAACATAATTTTTATATCACTCGTGAGTTGTTGCGCAACTTTACTTCTTCAACTATATTACCTGCGCAGGTAGACATGATTTGCAGAAAACATGATAGCGAATATTTGACTAACCAAAATTTTCTTTGCTAATGAGCACTTTGACTAATTACTTTAAGTCAAATATTGAAATATGCAAATTACGGCCGGTGACTTTTGAAGTCATATCCACTTGGAACGAACGCTGAGGATGACACCAGTTCAGAGATATGCGTTCCCAAACATTGCGACAAAATGCATTGGTGTTCCAGTAACTTTTGAGCTTTAATGCATAAATAAAGCGCTTTGCTAAAGACACGCCGTGGTGGCCTAGTGACTATGGCATTGCGCTACTAAGCCTGAGAGCGCGGCGTCAGCATTTCGGTGGGGTTGAAATGCAAAAACGCCCGTGTACTTTGTAATGGGTGAACGTTAAACAAACCCGGGTAGTCGAAATGAATCTGGAGTCCTTCACTATGGTGTGCTTCGTAACGAAATCATGCTTTTGGCCCGTACAACTCCGAATTTAATTAAATTTTACGTTTATTTTGTTAAATCTGTAGGCGGGATAACAGGGCATCTTTACGTCAAGTATGGCTAAGGATTTCTCAAAACTGGTTCTAGTTTCAAAATTCTTTCACAGTGAATGCGCCTTGTGAAATCACTGGCTTCATTTCGTGAGTTTCAGTATATTCATAAAATAATTAGTCGGGAATTTAATTATCAACATGTTGGTAATTAGTGAATTATGCATATTGATTTGCCGTGTAAGTAATGTACACATCTTCGAGTAATCGGGCACGATAAATAGACTTGCGCTAAATGCCACAGGTGCTTTATAAAAGATATGTTAAAATAAAACCCTAGGTATGGAGACAACACTAAAGGGAATCGTCCTATTTTTGTGTGATGCAAAAAAAAAAACAAAAAAGTTCCTGTTACCGGTCATTCTCAAACGTCAGACGTTTCAGGAGGAGCTTTTCCGACGAATTTCTTTAATTATTATTTAATAGACAAATTTCTGCTTGATCAAAACTACACATCGTTTATTATTTCCTGTGCTGTTGCGAAATATCGTGAAAGACGCAGGACAACATGAACACTGGTATTTAAGCTATTTTATTTAGAAGGCAATTACAGCCCACGTGGCGACAAAGTATAAAAGTGAGAAAATATGAATAACGTACACGCACAGTACACAGTACATTATATTCTATGTAAACAGAGAATGTGATACCCGCGTAAGGATAGCATCATTCAGGTTGTGAAAGAAAAAAAAAAGTGCTTGTGTCTATGAGCCGCTAATCATATTGTTACGTAGAAAGACGCAGACGACAAGCTATGTACAAATATATTTACAAGGAAAATACGCTGCGCTTGGCCAAGAGGCAACAGCCCGCGCTAGCTTCTAAATCGT
Organism: Dermacentor albipictus; assembly: GCF_038994185.2. NCBI lineage: Eukaryota > Metazoa > Arthropoda > Arachnida > Ixodida > Ixodidae > Dermacentor > Dermacentor albipictus. The sequence continues at coordinate 61,643,942 of NC_091826.1, read as the reverse complement.
CGTCTTCGTCTTCTTCCTGCTCAGCTCTTCGTCAGTGGGAGCATACCCCGTAGCACTACCCCCGGCGGCAAAAGCGCCGTCCCGGAGCGACTAAAGGCTGGACTCTGAAGCAGTGTAGTAGCTCTTGAGCCTACTGACGTGCACGACATCACTAGACGCCAGAGTAGATGACGAGGTTGAGCTCACAGGAGCAATTTCATAAGTCACAGGCGTCACCTGGCGCAGCACGCGGTAGGGTCCTGTGTATCGCGAAAGGAGCTTTTGTGAAAGTCCGACGTGACGAGAGGGCGACCACAAGAGCACGAGCGCACCAGGCGAAAACTGCACGTCACGGTGGCGGGCGTTGTACTGACGCTGCTGAGTGGTTTGCGAGTCCGTCAGTCGAGCACGGGCAAGCTGGCGTGCATGGTCGGCGAGAGCGATGGCGTCGCGCGCATACTCGCTTGTTGAGATCGAAGCAGGAGGAAGTGCCGTGTCAAGGGGCAAGGTCGGTTCGCGACCGTAGAGCAGATAAAAGGGAGAAAATCCGGCGGTGTCGTGACGGGAAGAATTATAAGCGAATGTGACGTAAGGAAGCGCAATGTCCCAGTCGCGGTGGTCCTTGGAAACATACTTTGACAGCATATCGGTAAGAGTACGGTTTAACCGCTCTGTCAGGCCATTGGTTTGAGGATGGTATGAGGTAGTCAGCTTGTGTTGAGTGGAGCAGGAACGTACAATGTCGGCGATAACTTTCGAGAGGAAGTTACGACCACGGTCAGTGAGCAGCTGTCGCGGGGCGCCATGAAGTAAGATAATGTCCCGCAAGAGAAAGTCCGCGACGTCAGTGGCGCAACTGGTAGGGAGAGCCCGCGTGATAGCGTATCGGGTGGCGTAGTCAGTTGCGACGGCTACCCATTTGTTCCCAGAGGATGACGTGGGAAAGGGACCGAGGAGGTCTAATCCAACACGAAAGAACGGTTCCACAGGGACAGTGATCGGCTGGAGATGACCGGCAGGTAGCACCTGAGGTGTTTTCCGACGCTGGCAGGTATCACAGGCAGCAACATAGTGTCGGACAGAGCGAGCGAGACCAGGCCAATAGAAGCGGCGGCGGACGCGGTCGTACGTGCGGGTTACGCCAAGATGTCCTGCAGTAGGTGCGTCATGCATCTCAAAGAGCACAGTCTGTCGTAGATGTTTTGGCACGACAAGAAGAAGATCAGATCCGTCAGGGAGGAAGTTCCTTCGGTACAGAATGCCGCCCTGGAGGACATATCGGCGAACGGATGCGTCGGTAGGTGTAGAGCGCAGACGCTCGATGAGTACTCGCAGCGATAGGTCTCGGTACTGCTCATCGGCGATGTTAAAGGGAAGCTGAAAGGTTTTCCAGAAAAAATGAGTGAACATCTGTACATAATGGTTTTCAACCCTCCGAATTCGAATATCGTATCGAAATTGAGGGAAAGAAAGCGCAAATATATTTTATTTCGACGAAAAGTGCAGCAGCGGACACGCCCAGCTTGCGCGTCTCGTTTCCGCATGTGATTGGTCGGTGCACTTCGTGACGTCAACTCTAGTAACCGACCGCTGCCGCTACACATGAAGCGCGGTGCCAGGTAGTTTGGTGCTGTTTTTCTGAGACGGTAATGGAAAATTTAGAGAGATTGCGTTTTTCTGAGGAGTTCGGCGTTACTACCTACATGTACGAGCCGATTGCGAAGAGCCGGCCTCTCGACGAAGCAAACGATGCTGGTGCCAGCAGTGCTTTCGACGCGAACGAAAGGAAAGTCTTGGGATCTCCTCGTGTTGGAAATGCTCTTTGGTGAGCATGTTTTTTGCAAAGCGATCTAGTGATCTCGCCAATCTTTCGCCGATCTAGTGAGCTCGTTTCCGGTAAAACAACTGTAGTGTTGTGTTCCTGCATGCCTCCTCGTGGAACGTAAGCGGGGATGCGATCGTCGGCATTTGTGGGCTGTCCAAAGCTGTCGGCAATCTACAAAGACGGTTTAAACGCGTGAAAAGCTTCCCGGTTCATGCAGTACGTGTAGTGACCTTCATCTGTTGACTACCACTCACGTTGACTACCACTCACGTTGATTACCACTCACGTTCACTACCACGCATGTTGACTACCACTCTACATACACGCAGACGCACCAACGAAGGAATGCAGCGTCGATCGAAGCAGATTACGATGGCACGCACGCAGAAACAAGCGCGGTCAGCACTGTCGCAGACGCTGCGAAGGAACGAAACAGAGTTGACGTCACAACACCGCGGTTTCCGGTCTCCGCTCCGCTCGCTCACTCAACGGGGGGCGGAGCTACAGCGCAATTTCAACCGATGATTACGTCGCTCCTAATTGAAAAAAAAAACCCTAATTTTACCTACATGGTTTATAAGGTTCCCGCATCCGTATATGAGCGTCTTATTGAATTCGACAAACTCTTCAGCTTCCCTTTAACGAAGGCAGACACAGAGAAAATGCCGTCGGCAGTACTACTGTCGGCGTCGTCAGGCTCGTCTACCGGGTAGCGAGACAGGCAGTCAGCGTCCTTGTGTAGTCGGCCAGATTTGTAGGTGACAGAGAACGAATATTCTTGGAGGCGTAGGGCCCAGCGACCAAGTCTTCCTGAAGGGTCTTTCAATGAGCATAACCAACAAAGCGCGTGATGGTCTGTGATAACGGAAAAGGGTCGGCCATATAAGTATGGGCGGAACTTCGCAACCGCCCAAACTATGGCCAGACACTCACGCTCAGTGATGGAATAGTTGCGCTCCGCGGGTGAGAGGAGCCTGCTGGCGTAAGCGATAACACGGTCGTTGCCGCGCTGGCGTTGTGCCAGTACTGCGCCAATTCCGTGACCGCTGGCATCAGTACGAACTTCGGTAGGCGCAGACGGATCGAAATGGGCCAGAACGGGAGGCGTTGTGAGAACGTCGATTAGATGCGAGAATGCAGAGGCCTCGTTAACGCCCCACTGGAAAGGGGCGTCTTTTTTCAAAAGCTCGGTTAGTGGTCGTGCTATGGCCGCGAAATTTTTCACGAAACGGCGGAAGTAGGAACAAAGGCCGATGAAGCTGCGCACATCCTTGACACACTTCGGAACAGGAAAGTGCGTAACAGCATGGATCTTGCCTGGGTCCGGTTGCACTCCGTTCGCGTCAACGAGATGCCCAAGGACGGTAATCTGGCGACGGCCGAATTGGCACTTCGATGCGTTCACTTGCAGACCGGCGCGACGAAAAACGTCCAGGACTGCCGAGAGGCGCTCGAGGTGCGTAGCGAACGTTGGGGAGAATACTATGACGTCGTCCAAGTAGCACAGGCATGTGGACCATTTGAAACCGTGAAGAAGGGAGTCCATCATGCGTTCAAAAGTGGCAGGAGCGTTACATAGACCAAACGGCATTACTTTGAATTGATAAAGACCGTCCGGAGTTACAAAAGCAGTCTTCTCGCGGTCGAGATCGTCCACAGCAATCTGCCAGTAGCCGGAGCGGAGGTCAATAGAAGAGAAGTAGCGAGCACCATGGAGGCAGTCAAGGGCGTCATCGATCCGAGGTAGGGGATACACGTCCTTTTTGGTAACCCTGTTAAGGTGCCGATAATCCACGCAAAAGCGCCATGAACCATCCTTCTTTTTTACCAGTACAACCGGTGACGCCCATGGACTACATGACGGTTCTATGATGTTATTGGTTATACCCCGTAGCAATATGCATAGTTAAGGATTATGTAGTGATACGCACTCGCTTTATTAATGCTTTCTTGTGTAACAATTACCGCGTAAAATCCCCTGAAAATTGACGTTCGTTCGGCCCTGTTGCTATGCACGTTTTTACAAGCGCAGAAAAAATGTGCTGATATAGTTTTTTTATATTTTTCTTCACACTCTGTTAGCATGGGAAACTTTTTTTCTACAAACGGTTCTTTTAGACATTTATAGAGGTAGTACTGTTATCTGGTTGCACCAAGCCTTCAATGCAAGATTCAAGGTGTGTTTGGCAATCGACGGAACTTTCACTACCAAATGGTTTTCTATCATCCTTTAAGGACCCCTTCCTACAACCTTTCTTGCGATCGAAATGTTAGAAAAGATTTATTGGTATTTTTGAAGCATAAGACGCTTGCACTTACGTTTGCCTGCCATTTGGCGAGCTTATTTTTGTGTGTGGCTTGCTGTCGGTCTTGAGCGACAGACATCTTTACCTGTCATTTTATGATTTTTTATTTGCTTTCATTTTTTTTCATTTTTTTTTTCGTGCGAAGCGTCCGCGGTACTTCTTGCTTGTAACTCATTGGAGCCTTGAACCTGAATAACATCTTTCTGCAATCTGAAAGCAGGGGTCGCTAATGATCTCTGCTTCTTGAGAAAGCCTTAATGACTTCAAATTAAGAGTCTAGATCACAGTTTTGTCACCAGGAATCTTAATGAGCAACCCGAATCCTCCTGCCCATGAGGATCGGCCTCTGTGTTGGTGGACAAAGGAAAATGTATCCCTAACCTCAAAGAAAAGCACTCAGCTTGCCTCCGAAGTGACCTTTCATTTACTAGAGAACGATAGTTAGCATGCACCCGTGCCTTGTGCTCGCCTGCTTTTCTGAAAGCATAGTTTGAATATTTTTGTAGTAGGTTAAATATTCGATTCTCTTACTTGGAAGCGTAAGTTCTTATTTGCTGAAATGACTTACTAACTGCAGCCTTAGCTACTTGAGTTGTAAAAATTTGTAGTAGCGAGTTTTTTTCAGTGGGTAAAGAAAACTGTAGAAGAAATAAAATCATATGGTACGCGAAAGTAGGTTTTTGCGCTTCGGTGTTCCATTTTTGCAGCTGCTGTCAAAATATAAAATGCAGTTATTTTGCCTACATATATTTTATTAGCTCTCTGGGAACTGCCATGTTGTACGCAGAGCACACATTCGTGGACGAATAAGAAAAAGTGGGCTTGCACGAAGCAAAGACCACGGATAAGTCATTATTGATGAGCAGCACGCCGAGACTAAATTTATAAACGCCACTTTCTTGGGAACTCGGGAAGGCTGCCTTCCAAAATTGGTCCAGATTATTATGGCACCAGAGCTGCGAGCAAATTAATGTATCGCCACAGAACCTTAGAGCAGAGAGCGTAAGACAGCATTTAAATCATGAAAAAAAACTTGATCGGGAATCGAAACAACTTCAGATGAACACTTCCGTGAAGACTGCTGTGGCGCCACGATTGTGCTTCCTGGAACTGCTGCTGCACGTAATATTGCGTGAGCTGTTGCCATAGCAACTACGCAGTTGGAGCGGCCTTGTATATTTTTCTGATTTAAGGATGCGCAAAGCTATTCGCAGATCTTAAAGATTTCTTTGCTGAGCAGTTTCAATGACTGCACCGCGGTAAAACTAGAGAAAATCGCAATTCTTGGGCGTGTTTTCGAGTACTTGTTTACGCATACTCTGTCAGCGCAAAACATGACAACACACTTTGTAACACTTTAGTGTGAGTGCGCATCCTCCCTTCAAGATAGCGATACTTTTGGGAACAGGGCAATTCGTACATTTATCTCCGTAGTGATTCGTTTCTTGGTACAGTTCTCTCGGAAATACCTCGGTGTACTTGCACTGAACTTGGTACTCGGAGAAATATTTGCTAGAGACGACATTTTGAAGGGCGTGAGGTTCATTCGACAACCACTCATATGTCGTCTGGCAGAGGGCATAAAAGGTCGAACGAGCATACTGTTGCCACTTTGGGCACGAAGCGTCCGCACACCTGAGGTCATGACAAACAAGCCTCGTGCGCTGAAAAGTTTAACCTAGTGTGCCTTCCATTGCTTGCCCAATTTTGGTGAACAAACATCTCAGCGCTCGTGTAGGCATTGGATTTGAGGAAACTTTCCACTCGGAATGTGTACAGTCGCATTCTAACCTTGTGGTTGCATCCACTCCCGTCCGCCTCAATGACACGTAGAAAGGTCGTCATAATGTTTTGGCGTTCGGCTTGCAATGTTGTGGTTTCAAACAAAACTTGTGACACCACCTTATCTTCCTTGAAAAAACAAATTGTCTTTAGGAAATCAACGGGCTGAAGGAATTCCAAACACTTAAAAGAAGCCAGTGCAACAGAACAAAAACAAAATTGATTTCGTTGCCACTTTATGCTACGTGCCACGTGGCATTAAAATTAAATTGCATCTCTAATCGACAGTCCTAAGTCAAGCGTCTAAGGTGGCATTGAACAAAATTAGAAAGAAATTGACACACTATATATTGTTTTGGCCAATGTTTCCGAAATTGCTTTATGAATGTTTATCGTCTCATATATGGTTTCTATAAGGACTTAAACGGATAATCGCAAGTATTATGGCCAAAACGCACTTTCGTCACTGAGTTCTAACATGAACAGTGTTTGCGATTTGTTAATAATAGTAGGAAATTCTAAAAAAAAGTTTTCTGTACAAAGTCCGAAATTTATTATCGTTCATGCACGAGTTTTAATGGCCTAAGCCTTCTATTGATTTTATTTTATTTCGACTAAGCATAGTCAAGATTCACATCACTCGTTTTTTGGACTAGAAAACATAGCAGTAGTAAAAGAAGAAAGGCATCCATATGACTTTCCAGTAAAAACAGAGGCCAAACTGTGCGAAACTTCTTCATCGTCCCATGTTCCTGATCTCAACGAGAAAATGACGCTTGTTGTCTGCCACTCAATGTTGGAAAAGAAGTGTCGACAGAAACTTCGTACTCAATGCTGAAACTCAGCAAGAATAATTTTGCTTTTATGTTGGCTTTAGGCAACAGCGGTGAATAAAGGGTTAACTAGATTTCATTCTTCTGTAATAATAAAAATATGTCGCAAAATATGTGGTTTAGTAGTTAGCAAATGCAATTAGATTATTTATTTAATAGATCGCTTTCATATTTATTTAATATGATGTGCACCGGTGCATATATTTATGTTCAGCGAGGTGATAACAGGCAGAATTGTACGCTTTTTAAAAATATGTTCGAAGTAAAAAATAAAGAGAAAAAAAATCGCATACTGTAGGTTTCGCTATTTTGTACTATGTCGGGTGCAATGCGTCCAAGGTCTCTAGATTGGCGTGCCAACAAGCCCCACATGTAAATCTCGCGGACGGTGTTGCGACAGCCTACACGAGAATAGCGTTCAACATGGCCGGCGCTTCTCGCCACGGTGTCGTAAACATCACAACACCCGTCTACTCCACTCGTAAGCAAAAAGATCAGGAAGTCATCAGACACACACAAAAAAAGGACAGACGTCGTAGACGTACAGCCATTTTCTCCATCACGTTGGCTGCCATTATCGCGAACCTCGGGTGGCGTCGTGCTTTGCCCCGGTAGGTCGTACATCAATATTGCATGTTGGTTGTTCGGGGCAGCGATAAGAGACACGACGTCGTCCCCATTGTAGCTGCCGCGCAATGCCATTCTCGAGTGTGGCTCTCGACTGATGTGTGAAGCGTGTATAGTTTGTGCAAATAATTCACCCAGAACGACCAGAACTCCATTCATGGCAACGCTGCCAGGTTGCTTTGTAGTTCCCGTATGCTTCTATACTTGTCCCATAATGCGCGTCTGACTGCGTCTGACAGTACGGCCTCGCACGTGCGGGTCGTAACATCACCCTCACGAGCATGTAGGAACATGCTCCATGCCTTTGCGTAGGATGCCGTGTGGTGTTGTCAATGGCCCCATTAGCACAGTGTGTAAAACTTAGAGTGGCTGGCGAATTTCTGCTGGCACATCGTGTGGAATGAAGATGAAGGCGAGGCCGAAAAAAGGTAGCTCTCCGCACGTACCCGTTTATCGTGTACAGTTTGGGAACTAACGGTCATTTTCTTTGGGAAATTATAGACGAGAAATTACGGCAAGTCAAGCTGTGGCAGAGTTTAATTGTATTTGCGCGACAAAATGTATAAATATGAGAGCGCGTGTCGATGCTTTATTGCAATTCTTACTCACAGGTATTGTTCTTCGTGCATATTTAAAATTCTATTTGGCTTTGCCAGCTCAGCTTAACGTCGCACTTATTCACTGGATAGCTGATTGCTATAAAAATTGTGGTGACATATTTTGTTTCGTAGTAGCGTGCGCCACATGTACTCCACGCATGCCTACAATATAATTTTGTTTGTGTCTGTCCTAGTCGATCAGAAACTTGTTCCATGGCTCCGATACGTGTGTATTTATGGAGAAAGCATTTTGTACTAGCCGTCTTTGCAAACTCCGCTGCAAAAAAGCCTTTTTCATAGCAAAAAGAAGAAGAAGAAATACCGATAACTAGGTTTGGAATCTTGCGTAGTGCGAAGTTGAAAATACCCACCAAGGTGGCTCAGTTCCTATGGTGTTGCGCGGCTAAGTAGGAGGTCATTGGATCAAATCTCGGCCGCAGCGACCGCATTTCGAGGGTGCCAAGTGCAAAAGCGCCCATGTCCCCTGCGTTGGGGGCATGTTTTAACATGCCCTCAACGCAGGGGACCCCTAGGTGGTTAAAATTAATCCGTAAAACCTCACTACAGCATGCATCATGATCAGGTCGTAGGCTTGGTACTCAAGGTCCTAGGAAAGCAGCCAACAAAACAATAAGTCTGAAAATGTGCGTTATGGTGTGTAGCATATGCTTCTGAGAATTCTCAGTTAGTGACCTCTGCGGCCGTAACCAAGTCACTTTGGAGTCATTACCACGGTGGAGTTGTGTAGTACGCTACCACGTGTCTCCCATGCGCACGTTATGTACCCGAAGTGCTGACTGACATTCTACTACTAACAAATGCTGTCGTGTCACTTCTTACATCAGCTTCGTTCGGGTGCATAGAGAACTTGTATGTTGTCTCGTGGCATACAGATTGAAAAATACCTGTTCACAAGACACGAAGACGGCCAAAAAGGCACGTAGATAGAAGGACGTGCTGACGCTCTGATAGAAAACGAAAGTTAACCTATTGTGTGCCTTGCTAGATAGATTAATATCAATATTTCAATATCATAAGGCTTGGCGTGGTATTCTTCGTTTTCACAGCGAAACAATTTTTATCCGTTTACTTTCACTGTTTAAAAAACTACAGCACATTTTTTACACATTTCCGAGACCAATGTCAGCAACTGAAAATATAAAATATCATTATTATATATAAACATATATAGACTATTAAAATATGAATAAATAGCAACAAAGTCTGTGTGTTCGTTTTCACGAACTTCTATTGTGTTCGTCAAACCAAAAGAAGAAGGCTTACTATTCAGAATAATTAAGAATTACCCAAATAGTTCAGGGACTTTCCTGACGTAAGATAATAAAAGGCATGAAGAAAACTGCGCAGATTATCCGGTATGGAACTATCATAAATTACACTGGCGTCAGCCTTTCTGTGGTCTTGGATATGCGTTTTCGCCTACGCTAATTGCTTTCGATGCGTAATAGATGGTGCTAGGGTATGGGAGGTAGGCGACTTACGAGACTACCCTTGAAATCTGGCAACACGTCTAAATGTGGTCTCTGTGGCTGGTGCGGTAGATTTAGACCTTTTAGGTTGGAGTCTACAATTATGGATGTGGCGTAGAAGGCTGGCACAGGCTGTAGTAGGAAGTGAAATTGTTTGGCGCACTAATACATTTCTCATTTGCGACAAATAACTTACTACGGCGACAACGAGGTGAACTATACTGAGACGATTCGTCGACTATCTTGCACTGCTCTACAAAAAGGCATCGCGGTCTGTCCGTCGGTCACGTTTACTTCGTTTCTAACTCCATTATTCTAATCGTGCATACACAGGCAGAACATGCATACATAGGCGCCGGCTACAGGGAAGCTCTGTAGCCAAAGCCCCCTCTGAAGTTTTCCGGGTGACAGGAACAGAGACTCCCCCCCCACTCCACCCCCCCCACCCTAAAGTGTCATTGCCAGAGTTCTGTCATCCACATCATTTGAGCTTTCTTTGGCATTGCCTCTACCTTTTACTTAGAATTTTATTTTGGCTGCCAAAGCATCATTGTTGGCACGGACTTGCATGACTTTTAATTAATATTATAGCTTTATTTCTGCAAGTCGTGACAATAGAAGGACAACCGCATTGAAGGCACCAGTGGCTGCTACCTCATCTTTATTTTCTCACTTTTTTTTCCTAATAGCCCCTGTAAACACCATGCGCATACACAATATATATAAATATATACACAGGATGAAGTTTACAATATTTTACAAAGAGAAGGCGGTAGCCAACGAACCATTATTTCTAATGGTATGAAACGCCTGCATGCCTACAGAATGAATATGTTGCTTTGTGTTAACCTCGCTTCAAGCTTCTTTGTGTGATTTATGGACCCAGGAAAAAAAAAGAACACCTGCAGACTTTAGTAACAGCGTCTGCGGGGGCTTTTATAAACGGTGTGCCAAATGCACGAGAATGATATGTGTTTTACTATTAACGCCATAGCATTGAAGGTCCCCAGTCGCAGAACATTCGGCGGTGGTCTCGGTGCCGGTGGCAATGTCCGTATGAGAAAAATAAACCCCTACCCCGCATGCCGATCCACGCAAGCCCTCCGCACGACGCGGCGGCGTTACTCGACTAATTTAATTTCTCAAAATAACATGCGTCAGAAAGTTTGTAAAGTACGAATTGCACACCACCTACATTCATGATAGTGTTCGATTTTAATTTGTACATACGGGAAAACATAATTCTCATATGCGAAAACTCAAACCCTTCTTTTTTGAGTTGCGATTTGCGGTCTGTCTTCGAAGGAGCGGCGCGCTCCAGAAAGCTTGCCTTCATGCATAGCGTCCGCCGCCAGCGTTTCCAGGAAAACATTACGGTTACATGAGCTGCAGTTGCTGGGAAGCGTGAGAAACAGTCAGGGATCTTTGAATGCTATTGCGTTGCGTTCCACGAAGCTTAGGTGTCCTCCTATGTTTACAATTTCTTAAATGCTGTATTTGATGAACACACATTTACCATTGCACATACGTTAACGTTTTGATCTCCTTATGTTGATAAAATCTGACCTCAGTTGATGTTGTTCTTTGTTTATTTATTTATTTATTTTACCATCAGGGTGCGCACATTGCAGAGGGGAGGGGCATATTGCAGACTAAAATTAGAAAATAGAAACAGTTGGTACAATAAAGTAAGGAGCATGAACAATCTACAAATGAATACAAAAGAATGTACAGTCGCAACTAAGAAACTAAGCAGCGTAATTTCAAGATCTAAAAATAAAGATAAGATGGTTAGAACGGAAGAACAAATTGACTACAAATAATTTGGCAATGTTAAGCATGTTATTCGAGAACCTCTTAAAGAGCGATGTATCCGTAATAGCAGTAGCTGCTTCCGGCTGCTGATTCCATTCGGAGGTGGTTCGAGGTAAAAAAATGCATGTGAATAGGTTACAGTTCTGCAATTCTAGCTGATATGAAAGGAGGGGTTTTAATGAACAGTTCACGAAGATGATTGTGGTTATAATAAACTTTTTGAAAAAACATTGAGCCGGGCTATTTTGCACCGAATGGTAAGTTCCGGAAGGTAAATAAAAGACTTCATCATGGTAAGACTGCCGGTGTGGTCATGATTCAATAAAATTAGGCAAATGGAATGATTCTGCACTCTTTCAAGTTCGTTTATCAGTGTAGTGGCACCGGGATCCCAGATAGGTTATTCGTATTCAAGTGACGGATGGATGCAAGTGGTATAGATAAGCTTTTTAAGTGATAGGGGTGCAATATGAAAGTTTCGGCGTGAGCACCCAAGTGAACAGTTATCTTTGGCGCTGATGTACCTTACATGATGCTTCCATGATCGGTTACTGCAGATATAAGCACCGAGATAATTTTAAGATGAAACAGACCTATGCCAGAAATTACAACAGAAATTATAACGGTGCAGCCGTGTAAGTTTTACACTGCTTGTATAGCAGACTAATTACGCTATGGACAACTTGCATACGTATCCTACTGGAAGATGCGCATTCAACCCACCCATGTGTGACATAACCTACATCTTAGCCATACCATACCCCTGTTGTTCCCCTGATATAAACAGGACGCCTTGTATAGCTGACCGAGGGCATCGAAGAAACAAACTACGAATCACCTTGGATACAGAAAGAACACATAGAAAAACGAGGGATTACTAATAATCTGCAATGATTGCATTTTAAGCAGGCAACTAAACGTTTCGCAGTGCATTGCGTTTATAATTCTCTATATTTTCACGGATTTCAACCGTCTCTCGCGCTGTTGTTTTGGGAGTGTGGGCAACATTTTCCCAAGTGGCATTGTTACACCTTCGAACGCTTCAATGAGTAAACACCCGCTGCGATGGCTGAGCAGCTATGGTGTTGAGCGGCTGAACACGGGGACTCGGGATCGAATCCCGGTCATGGCGGCCGCTTTTCGACGGGGGCCAAATGCATGAACTCCCAGCGTCTCGTAGATTAGGGCATGCCAAAGATCCCCTAGTAGCCAAAATTAATGCGCTGTCCCCCCACAGCGGCGTGCCTCATAATCAAATCGCGGTTTAGGCGCGTAAAAACCCGGAATTCATTCATTCAATCAGTAACATTTTAGAAAGGCTATAATGCGCCTACAAAGAATTAACACTTATCGCTCGTCCCTCGAAAGATTGTTTCCTACTTCGAATAAATAAACGCATCATGCCCTCCATAGTTTAGCGGGGTTACAGGGGGAAAACAATTAAATGCCGCGTATAACGCTTAAAAACTGGTAGAAAGTGACATTCAGTAGCTGTTTTCAGAGAACGTTAGCAACTTACAGTGCAAATTTCTGGTACACGTCAGCGAAAGGAGACCCTCTTCATTTTTAAAATATGAAATGTCTGCTCGTTTTGCTCCTGTCGGGAGAGAGAGAGAGAAAAAACATTTATTTGGACCACCGAGGTGGTTGCTCTTGAGGTCGAGTGGGTGGGGTCCTCATTCCAGGACTCCACTGGCCGTGGCTGCTCGACGTACTTGCTGGACGAGAGCTTCTCGTCCCGCCAGGGTATCGCCGGTCAGCTGTACCTCCCACCGCTCAAATGACGTGCTAGGCGTCTTTAAGTGTTGAGGTTTGCCCTCGCACCCCCAAGAGATGTGAAAAAGTGTAGGGCGTGTGTCGCCGCACCAGGGGCAGATGTCGCGATATGTATGTGGGAACATTTTACTGTATCTGTGTAGGTTTGGAAATGTGTTGGTCTGTATAAGTCGGAGAGCTACGGCATCTTCAGTGCTGAGATTTTTGTGAGGCGGGGGATAAATCCTGCGGTTGAGTCGCTGGATCTCCAGTCGGTCGCAATAATTGGATGGCAGGGGCATGAAGGTAAAGGGTGGGGATTGATGAGACGATTGGTCTTGCCCCGCTCGGTTGATTAGCGCTCGAGCTAGGGCGTTCGCCCTTTCATTCCCCTCCAGACCCGCGTGACCCGGCGTCCACGTGATTTGATGGTATTCTTGCAGCCTCGGGCCTAGAATCTGAGCTGCCAGCAGCGGTGTTCGTCCGTTCGTAAAGTTACGGCAGGCCTGTTGCGAGTCGGTAACGACATGGACTTCCCTGCCTACCCTGTCTTCTTGCTTTATTACCAGCGCCGCGGCTATGGTCTCAGCCGCAGCTGGGGTCTCTGCCCTCACGGAGGCCGCGAGAGTCAAGGAGTTGTCGCTCCCGTTCACGGCGGCTACCGCGAAGAGGCCCCCCACAGGGTACGCCGCCACATCCACGTACGTCACGTACGGGTCACCCTTGAATTGTCGGCGCTGTCTGTCGACGCGAGCCTTGCGTCGTCCTTTATGGAGTTCATGACTCATGTGCTTCGGTACCGGATTCGCCTTGATCTTGCCTCTGACCTCAGGCGGGAGTGATCGTTGCCCATCGAGGGCATGGAGCTCCGTTGCCGTTCCGGTCCGGTGGAGGATGGCTCTGCCCGCCGCCGTGTTCTGCAGTCTGGCCTTTTGCGAAGCCATAACCGCGTCCGACAGCTCAGCGAAAGTGTTGTGGATCCCGAGGGCCGCTAACTTCTCGTTTGAGGTGGTGACAGGGAGACCCAGGGCCGTTTTGTAAGCGCCTCTGATGATGGCATCGACTTGTTCTTGGTCGCGTTTGTTTAGCGAGTGATAGTGATACGGCATGCTATACGTTATTCTGCTGATCACCAGAGCCTGGACGAGGCGAATCGTGTCCTCTTCTCGCATGCCCTTGCGGCTTCTGGTAATTCGTTTTATAATCCGCGAGATCTGGTTGGTGGCCGACCTTAGGGTTTGGATGGTGTGGGAGGCTTTCAGGTTCCTCTGGATCCAAAAACCCAGAATCCTAGTCTTACTGCCTTCCGTTATCTTCTGGCCCTCAAGATAGAGGTCGATAGGGCCGGGGGACTTGTAGATTCCTCCTCCGTGCACCCGGATCACCTCGGACATTTCGGGCGCACAACGCATCCCGCTCGCCGCCGCAAATCTCTCCACGGCCGTCGCGGCTTCTTGAAGGGTCGCCTCTTTTTGCGCTAGAGAGCCCTTGGTGGCCCAGAGCGTGATGTCGTCTGCGTACAGGGCGTAACCTAGGTCGGGGATCTTCCGCAGCTCTTTGGTCAGCGCTAGCATCGCGACATTGAAGAGAATCGGGGAGATTATCGCCCCCTGCGGTGTTCCTTTGTTCGGCACGTTGATCGTATCCGATCGAGTCGTGCCTATTCCGATGGTTGCTGTCCGGCCCGTCAGGAACGATTTAACGTAATTAAATATGCGCTCCCCGCAGCTGATGTCGTTCAGTCCCTTGAGAATGGCCTCGTGGGAGATGTTATCGAAGGCCCCTTTTAGGTCGAGTGCGAGCAGGAGGTGTTCTCCTCCCTTCGGGATGCCCTTGAGAACTTCTTCCCTTAGGATTAGGAACTCATCTTGAGCCGAAAGTCCCGGCCTGAAGCCAAGCATGGTGTGCGGGAAGAGGTCACCGTCCTCTATGTAATGTTGGAGGCGGGTTTCGATGACCCTCTCGTACAGCTTGCCGAGGCACGAAGTCAGCGAGATGGGACGCAGTGCGTCGATCGCGGGCTTCTTGCCGGGTTTGGGAATGGTCACGATTTCCGCGTGTTTCCACTCGTTTGGTACGTGGCCCTTGCTCCAGAGTTCCTCGTTTAGGTATTCGGTCAAGTCCTGGATGTGCATCGGGCTCAGGTTTCTAATCATGGCATTGGTGATTTTGTCAACTCCGGGAGCTGTGTTGCGCTGTGAGGCTCGTGCCGCGGCATACACCTCTTCCTCCGTGATGGGAGCGTCCAGCGCTGGTCTTGGTTCTCCTTCATATTTTAGGAGGCAGGGTTGTATGGGGTCGCTACCCAGGTATCGGGTTTTTAGGGTGTCAATCAAATCCTGGTCGTTTCCGGGGAACTTGTGAGCGATTTCTAGAAGCGTCCGACTAGTTGTCGATTTCGCCTTGTCGGGCTCGATCAGGCAGCGTAGGATGGCCCACGTCTGCGCCGTACTCAGGGTACCCTTGAGCGAGGTGCAAAACTGTACCCAATTTTGCTGCGTCAGCTCGTTTGCGTAATTTCTGGCTTCGTCTGTTATTTTCTCGATTCGAAGACGTAGCTTCCGGTTTAACCGCTGTCGCTTCCACCGTTTGAGGAGGCCCTCACGGGCTTCCCACAGGTGTAAGAGCCGGCGGTCGACTTCGGGCGTCTCGACCGTGCGCTGGATGGTTTTAGTGGTTTGGATGTGGGCTTCCCGGAGGTGCTGCATCCATTCCGTTATGTCTGTTATACCGTTTTCGGGCGGGGGGTACTGCCTGAATGCCTCCCAGTCCGTAAGCCTAATTTCGCCAATTGTTCTCTTGAGTTTCGGCGTGGATACCGAGATGCTGAGGATATAGTGATCGCTGCCCAATGTTTCGCCCAGGTGCGCCCATGAGTATTCCCTTACGTTTTTGACAAATGTCAGGTCCGGAAACGTGTCTCGACTTACACTGTTGCCTACTCGGGTTGGTTGGAGGAGGTTGGTTATCAATTCGAGGCCCATTTGGTCAACCGCATCGAGGAGCGACCTTCCCTTTTGCGTGTCTTGTTGGTAGCCCCAAGTCGTGTGTCTAGCGTTCATGTCTCCCACAACTACCAGCTGGTTGCAGCCAGCGGCTCTCACGCTGTCGTAAATGATGTTGCGGAAGTAAATGAAGTTGCGGCGGACTGTACAAATTCAGGATGAAAGTGCTACGTCTACCCCTCTTCTGCGGGAGGACTTCCACTAGCACGTGATTAATGTCATGATGTTGATAATGTTGTCCCACAGCCGTCACCGTTTTGTGCACTAAAACCGCGACTTTCGGCGATCCCGCGTGTTTAATTACGTAGTAACCCCGTAGCCTGATCGGCTGGTTCCCGACCTCCTGAAGGCAGATGACGTCGGGGGGGTATAGGTGATTTTGGATGAAGAGTTGGAGTGAACTTGCCTTCTTGTTGAAAGAGCGACAATTCCACTGCCAGATCTCGAGGTGTTCGGGCGCGCTGCGTGTGGTGTTAGCCATTGCTGACGTTCATGCCACCACCGTCGCAGTTGTCGGCGTCCCTGACGTCACCCGTGTTGTTTATGCGCCTGTACGCCTTGATGCGTGGGTTGCTGATCTCGTCGTCGACCCGCTTGCGCGAGCCAAACTCAACCTTGCGTATTCTTCTTTCAAGGTCTTCATGGCTTAGTGTGTTCTCCTTGACTTTATTGTTTAATTCGCCCATCTGGTGAAGCATCTGTTGTATCGTAGCATAAATACCTTCGAGGGTGACTACACTTGACTGGACTGCCGCTGCCGAGGCTGCACCGGGGAGCGATGAGGACGTGGTGGTTCTTGAGGGGGGAGGAATGGAGATGGCGGGCTCGTGGCCTATCGTTCCGCTTTGCGACCCTGCCTGTGTGTTGTTGCTGGTTTTGCTTAGCAACGCTTCTAAGCGTTGCATGCGTTGGTTTAGGTCGTTAACCTGAGCCTTGAGTTTTTTATTTTCTTCCCTGATGCGCGTACATTCTGGGGAGCATTTACTTTTTTCACTGGTGTTTTGAGCGGAGGAGGTACAAGACTGATTCCGGCTCACCTTGTTGTTGTTGGCTTGCTTCTTCTGTTTAGACGTGGATGTCGAGGTAGAAGGCTGCCGCTGCCCTTGCTTCTCTCCTAGCTTTGGCCACTCCGAGCGGAATCGGGACCTGGACCTGGACTGTGACCGGGATCGGGACCGGGATCGGGACCGGGACCGGGACCGGGACATTGACCTGGACTGGGCCCGGGACCTCGAGCGGCTCGCCGAGGATTCTGAGCTGAACCACCGTAGGCGGCTTCGCCTTGGTCTTCCTCCATCATTGTCGTCGTCTGCCTTCCTCCTTCCGGGTGGAGGATGCTTCTTGGTGGTAGTGCTCTTGTTTTTTAGCTTTTGCTTGCACTCGCGAGACCCCGTGGCGTGGGCTTCGCCGCAGACGGCGCACTTGAGTGAGCACTCGTGGCCGTCCGTCGGGTCGCGCGTCCCGCAAGCGAGACAGATTTTGATGTTCGGGGTAGGACAAACGTCCGATCGGTGTCCCATGCGCTGGCACACATAGCAGATTTGTTTTGTGGGCTTGTAGGTGTGGCACTCGGTCTCCCCTCCGTAGTAGTAGACGTATCGTGGAACTACGTGAGAGTTGAACGTGATCAAGGCTGTCTTGGTCTTTCCCAGCATGCGGGCCTGCACGATTTCCACGCCTTGGGTCCTAACCCTTAGGTGAGTCATAAGCTCCTCGGGCGGGGTATCCGGGTCGATTCCATGAATGACGCCCCGGGCCACTCCGTCCGGTGCCGCAACGTAAGAGTTGACTTCGTAAAGGTTGCCGCCCAGCACAATCCGCGTGATCTTGCGCGCAATATCCGCGACCTCCTGATCTGGGGTACTAACAATAATTATGTTGGAACCGGGTCTCAATCGCACGATGAAATGCGAATCGTCAACTTTCCCTCCGCAGGCGGCCGAGACGGCTTTTGATATTTGGTGGTTGCTGAAACTCTTCACCTGAAGGCCTTTCTTGGGTCGAATGATGATTTTGAAGTCGCTACGTGGCAGTGGGGGGAGTCGTCGCCTCTTCTTAAAAGAAGGCTTCTTTGATGCCCCAGCGCCTGCAGCTGCGTAGGATGATGATGATAACGCGGTGGCAGAGGAGGGTGGCAGCGGAGAGATCACCCTGCCTGCCACGCACACTTGCTCACCTCTGGCGAGCTTCTTCTTCGTTCTTCGCTTGAGGTGTAATGACCAGTTGGAATAAGGACATTCCGATGGCGTCCCTTGCGAAAGGTCCTCTTCCATAGTGGCAGGGTCGTCGTGGCGATCTTCCGAAATGTCTTGGAAGTCCATGGCTGTAGTTTCTGGCGACGAAGGCCCGGCGGCAGCTTGAACAATAGCACCGGGGGCGGGTGGGGCTGTAGCAACAACTCCACCTCCACTCCCTCTGGTAGAAGTAGAAGTGGCCGGCTGGGATCCAGCAATGTGCGCCATAGTGAGTGCCGAGTAATCGTAGCAAGCGAGCGGCGGCAAAGGCGGCGGAGCGCCTCGCCTACCTCCGCGCTGCTACGTACGGCGGCGTCAGGCTTAACACGGCAGCGCCACCCCGGAGAACTTCAAAGTCCAAAAGCGCAAAATAATATGCACTCACGGTCTTCAAACTTCCCAAGGGGGTTCCGGATGACTTCACGAAGGACGTCCGACAAAGACTTCGGTCCGCCGATGTGAATTTCTTAAGAGAATTTCTTAAGAGAATTCCTGTCGGGAAACAAGTAATATTGTAGCTCTTATTTAGGAACAGAGTGAAAATGAAGTCGACGAAGTCAGAAGTAACACATACCTGTAGAAAAAATTCAACTCAGTGTTCTGATGGTATTGAAAAGGCTCTGCACATTCGAACAAGGCCCTTATACCCACCATATCTACGATAAGTCGTGATTATATAATGAAATTGGACAGTTAGAACTTTAAGAGGTTTTTTATGGTGATAAGACACTTAGACCGCAAGGCTATGTAGGCTATCTCTGGACAGAGATTAACATGTTCCAGCATTTGGTAATCCAAACGATTTCGTGAAGGCACGCCACCGGTTGAGCGCGTCTGATTATAATAAATTATCCGGGCCACCTCCTCGCTCGCAGGTTAAATAGAGCAATCTGATTGTTTTTTTCGAATACTGGTATAGCGAACCCAGAAACTGGGCATGATGCAGGTACCGCAAGCTGACATTTGTTAGGGCGGAAACTGCCTGCGCCAGGCCTTCTCCGCAACGCGAGCGGGTATGGCGAATCCCACGCGTCATCCGCTACAGTGCTCCCCGTGGAGGCACACAAGACAATCCTCACTGGCGAAGCCGGGAACACGTAGTAACGAAAAGCATTACTTGCGTGGCCACTCAATTAATAAATAAATTTAGCTTCAGAAGTCGTTTTATTGGACTTTCCAGCATTCAGCCGAGAGCGCCCGCTTTGGAAAGTGTGTATGGTAGGCGATGGGGGAAAGGGAGACGAATGGCATACTTTTGCCCACCAGCTTTAGAGAATGGGGCGCCATTTGCCTATCTTGTCCTCCCCCCCCTCCCCCCCCCCCCCCCGCCCGGTAAGTACGCCTATGCCATGAATGCAGGCGCTCGTACAAATTTTGCCGCACCATGCTTGCCCACCCTCCCAACTACAGCAGGCTTTCCTATTTCAATTATTTTTTTAACGTCTTTATTTCTGCATTTAATAGGCAAAGCCTTGCGGCAAAAAAGGGGTGCTTTATGGGGGAGGGGGACCAGTGATCTCTTCTCTCTCTAGGTGGATTGGTCCCGAAGTCCTTCTCTGCAATGAGGCGTCCCGGGCCTTCTTTGATTGAGCTGTATCTCACAGACAAGAATATTGTTACGTAGGAAGACGCAGGCGAAAAGCTATGCACAAGTATATTTACAATAAGATACGCTGCGCTTGGCCAAGAGGCAACAGCCCGCGCTAGCTTCTCATCGTCGTCGTTGTCTTCGCACTGCTCGCCTTTTCGTGATCGCACATATTGTTCCGTAGCAATATGAATACTCTAATCACATCTAAAGAGAGGGGGTTGAATGTCAGTGCGCGCTCGTTAATTGAAATGAAATGGAGTTGAATAATACATGAAGTTATTTCTCCTTAGAAAAGGGGCCCAAAACACACACACGCACACACGCACACGCACACGTGCACACACACAAATCAATGACGAGGTTTCCAGCGTCTTTCTCTATATTCAAGCACCTCACACGCAAAATAAACGTTTCGCCACACACCAAAGCAGCATTCGCCTGTAGCAAAACAATGGCGTCGATAATACGTCCTCACTACTCAGCGTTCGATGAACCCAATTCCACGTTCACACGCATCACACTTCGGAAGCCAGCTAAAATTAAAAAAAAAAAGATTCGGTGGGTTGGAACTTTAGGGAAAAGCGATTTCCTGTAATCCGGCCAGCTACAGAAAGCGTAGCCACAGCGTGGTTGCACGCCGCTTAAAGGGAAATAACCCTTTCATCTCTCGGCTATGTTTTTACCCTAGGCGTAACTCTCCAAGGTACCTCTCCCGTGCTCGCTACTTCCGCCGACAGGAAAATCCTCCTCGTTGCTATCTATAATGCGGGATTGCGGAGAAATTTTGCGGCACTTTCGAACTGAGCTGGAGTTGTGGCTCTGTGACCTCGGATGGGGCTTTCGCGTAAGCCAAAGTAAACAATAGCTGATGCTTGTGAAGTTGGTTTCCGTATAAGTAGTGCATACCGGGAGAATAACAACAGAGACAACGTGCACGTGGTAGCACAGGGTTGCGGTACTCGCGCGCGTTATAGATACGCAGATACCGTTCTCACAGTGCATTAAGCTTTCTTTTTGTTTGCGTGTCTCGCAGCTTTTGTAGATAAGCATGAGGGACGATTTAAACTTAAATTCTTCACAAAGCAATTTGCTTCTTGGTTTTGTCTGATTAGTACTAGAGACGATAACAGGCAAATCTGCAGTTAATACTGGAATTGTACATGCGGGGATGGCTCGTACGTTTGTATAGTTAAGTTACCGGTAATTTATTGTACAGATGAAACCTAGATTGCGCGTTGCAGAAAAAATGTTGCTAAGCAAAACATTGGATTTCTTTCTTTTTGTGCAGTGAAATTACATTTTAAGGAGCAATGCACATGCTCATTTTGGAAAAGTCATTTAATGTCAAGTCACTGCTCCATGTTGCTCGCTCCCACCTCTATTTTCCTACTGCTTACACTCAAATGCGCCCCATTTGGAATATTCGCCGCGCAGTCCCATATCAGGGGCGCAGACGGTCATCATCGTAAATATCACAAAATACTTATTCGAATGGCGATGGAAACTGAAACACTGAGGAGTGCAGTGTAACGGCATCAGGAAAAAAAAACAAGTCATTGAGATTAGCGTGCAAAGAAAAAATTTCCCTTTTCGTAACCTTCCCCGCCACCATAATGGAAAACCAATCAGGAAGCGAGTGCCCGTGGCCCAAAATTTTCGAGCGCATTTGCAGCACGGAGGAATGAAGTGGGCGCCAGAAAGGTGCCGAGGCTCCGCGCACTTAAGTTTCCGAGCGGTCATTATAAGCGTGAACTCAATTAATGTATTCGCTTTTGTTTTCCTAATAATTTATACTCGATCATAGCGCTGGAGTCATCCAAATGAGCAGTTCTATGGTGTTCAATGGTAATTATCTACCTACTTCAAACTTTATCTTGTCGTTTTTCTTTCTTTCCTTGATTTTGTGTCGTCCACCGTTTTCTAAACTTGTCTTCATTGTCACTGTGCCCTCTACATTCTTTGTTTTATAAATAGAAAGCAGCTAGCTCAGCACGGAGAAATTTATAGTTCCTTCGAAATTTTGCAGTATAGCAACGCAGAAAAGCATGTATTTGCCATGTTGTGCGCCTCACAACGTCAAGTATGACGAACAGTATAATTTTGGTATAGCCTATATACTTTGTTTAAGACACAACACATGCTCTCGACTGCTGCATGGTTATTCGTATGTTTCTGCTAAAACAATGTTTTGTCTTATCTTTCTAATGTATGTGACCATAATATTTAAAACAAATCGCATTCACCGTGGTTGATTAGTGGTTTTGGCGTTACGGTACTAAACCCAGCTTCGCTGAGTCAAATCACGGCCATGACGGCCGCATTTTGGTGTGGGCGAAATGCAAAAACGCACGTGTACCATGCATTGAGTGCACGGTGAAAAAGCCCAAGCTAGTCAAAATTAGTCCGGAATCCCCCACTACGGCGTGCCTCATAGCCATGTCGTGGATTTGGCACGTAGAACCACGTTTTATTCTTTAAAAATTGCTCCAGTAAACAGGCTGTTTTCTTGGGGTAAGTTAAACTAAATCAACGCACGTTTGCAGAAAGAAAGTCGGCATCTGATTGATCAACACGTTTGCTTGCACTGCATTTGTCAGAGTTCGGTCCTAAGTTAAAACACTTCAAACGTCGTGTATATCGCATTCTATCAATGTTCCCATTCTGTGAGTTTTAACACGAGCATGCCTAATGTACCTTTTCATTTCTCATGGGGTAGCGATAGAACTTTGTGCTGGCTACGGCCTTGAAACTGCTATCCCGATGCGTGTTTTTCTACAAGCCTCCGTCCGTTAGGGATTGAATCGTGTGTTAACTATAATTAAACGGCTAGAGATGTCTCTTTATTGCCCGGCTTAGGTTTAAGCACGCCTGTCCGCCTCATAATATAGCGCATTATGTTACAGCGCCTCTGAATACAAATAAAAGCCTTCTTTGCATGTCATCTATATATACGGTGAATCATTTCAGTGCTTAACAATCGCGCCATCATTATTTGAAGATTTAGCGAGCCTACGTGATCGCTTCAGCTTTTCCCGAAGCACGCGCACCGAGGTTGTTTTCTGACGTCAAGGGAAAACTTTTCTACAACTACGCAACGTTTATCGCCGAAGCGGAAGCCTGCTTTGACGCGTTGGACAGGCTTGACTAACTCTAATGGTGCTCATTACACGTCGGCTTGTTTGAGTAGTTTAGAGCAACGGATGACCGTGATATCGGCGGCGGGGAACATGCAAACTAGGCGATCTGAACTTTGACTAAAGCGACTTTACAACTACGCCTGTACGAGTTTTCTCGCAATTTCGCTAGTTGAGCTCAGTAGGAACTTCTGCTTTCTCCACGGTGTGCGCGTTCGTGCTGATTTGGGGAAACTCGCGAGTTTGGCGCGGAGCTGAACGCATGCGTGCACAAATGAAGCCTACGCGGCTGCTATAGATACACCTTTTGAGCAAGGAATGAAAATGGCCAGTAAACATCCATACGAAGTGATGTTGTACGTCGTATGCCCTATCAGGTTTGTGCAGGTTAGAACTAACAAGCAGGAATATTTGCGTGACTACCGGCACGCTGAAATGGTAACTTGACTTCTGGAAACGTGACAACGGAACGTTTGTCATATTAACAAAATTTGTTGCGGGGCTAGTTGGTTCGTGCTGATAAATGAATACTGGTAAGCGCAGTTTCAAGACGGGACAAGAGAAAGACACCGACGCGAGGGTGTCAGCAGCGAGTAGCACCTTTCCTGTGCGTCGAAGTCTTTCTCTTGCCCTGACTTGAAATTGCGCGCACCAGTATTCATTTACTAGTTATCATATTACCTGCCTACTTAAAACGACAAGCGAGAATTTACACTTTCATGTTATGCTTCTCTGCAGTCCACAATGGGGTACATTTTCTGTTCGAATGCAGTTGACAAGGGAGTAAAAATGAATTATGGAAGATTCCTTGTCTTTATATTCAATGTACAAGGCATAACTATGGTGGCGGATTAGGTGGTGACAATTCCATTGTTTATTTTTCCAAGTTCCCACCAAAAACTACGCCGTAAAGAACAAAGAGCGCGTGTATTTCAGCGTGATCAGGCCGTGCAGACGACGTCCCTTTCTGTCTTACATGACTGCATAAATTTATTTTCATCCCTTTGGTTGCCATTGCAACCGCGAAAGGCTTCATCGAAAGCGACCATGAAATGATTCATGACTGCGCGTTTTAGCAACGTTCTTTCAACGGTTATTCGAGGACGACGTCGGCGAACCGGTCCTAACCCCTAACTTTCTATACCGGCAAGCCGCATGTGATAACGGCGAGGCGCACAAATCGATCAGGAGCTCATCAGGACGACAGAATTAGCCGCGTTCTTCCTGTGCATCCATGAATATGGTTACTTTCTTACCGGTGGCTTTCCGGAAGGAATATTTTACGTGCTTCTTCCATGGAACTAGGAATAGAATTTTACGTCTCGAGCAGGTGCATATCATCAGCTCCCAGAAAGTGTACACAGCCAATGAGGCCCCATTTAGACGACGCAATCAAACGCAAATTAAAGTAAGAAGCAGAAAATTATACCCCGGGACCTTTGCTCAGTTGTTTTATGTGGAAGTAAAAATAGCGAACATCTCATGCTAGCAAATAATTAACAACAGACCGCCCAGTTAGTTCCGGCTATATAGGGTAACGAGAGTGATACCAGCACAATAGCGTTTTAATAACTCCGCCTGTTTATTTCCTAGCCGTTAGAGTATTTTTGAACGATTTCTTTCCTCAAAAAGCCACATTTGCTTATAACACACGACAAGTGAGAAATAGGGATAACGACAGCTCCTTTGGCGTAAAGGCAAGTAGAAAAGGCGATGGAATCGGAAAATAAACATAATCATGGGCCCCATAATCATATTGCCTATGGCAGATAAAACAATTCTGATTGACTACACGAAGAGGTGAACTTTGCTTTTATGACTGTAGAAATGTCCAAATAGCTAATTATTTAGGTCTCTTCTACATCAGCTGAATTTCTAGCACATGCGGCAACAACAAATTTATATTTGGGTGCTGTTATGTGATATGAATTTCACCAAGAACACCGAGACTAGTACTAGTTTCACAATAAACATTCCATGAAACTATGATGTTAGCCTCCCACCTAAGAATTTCATAACTGTTAAACTTGATTAATTGTTGGAACGACATTAACTGAACGCAATGGTAAATGTAAAGCTGTTGGAACGTAAGAAGGCAGTAAATTAACCCAAGAAGTTCTGAATGCTTATGGCATCAATTGTAATAAGTACTAGCTCATTATACGAAGTGTCTATCGACTTCAAGTGTCCCAGAAAACTGGGCGAATGCAAACATTAAACAAATACACAAATAAAGGAGACGTCAAAAATTGAAAAATCATAGGCCCATTAGCTTACTCCCAGTTATATATAATACATTCACCAAGATAATCTTAATCTCCAATAGAATAAGCTCATCACTGGACTTAAGTCAATCAAGGGAACAGGCAGGTTTCAGGAAGGGGTACTCTACAATGGATCACATCCATGTCATCAATCAGGTAGTCGAGAAATCCGCAGAGTACAATCAGCCTCTCTATATTGCTTTCATAGATTACGAAAAGGCATTTGATTCAGTAGAGATACCAGCAGTCATAGAGGCATCACGTAATAAAGGCGTACAGACTGCTTACGAAAATATCTTGGAAAATATCTACAGATACTCCACAGGTACCTTAATTCGACACAGGAAAAGTAGGAAGATACCTGTCAAGAAGGGGTCAGAAAAAGAGACACAATCTCTCCAATACTATTCACTGCGTGGGTGGAAGAAGTATTCAAGCTATTAAACTGGGAAGGCTTAGGAGTAAGAATCGATGGCGAATACCTCAGGAAACTTCGGTTTGCCGATGACATTGCTCTATTCAGCAGCACTGTAGGCGAGTTACAACAAATGATTGAGGACCTCAACAGAGAGACTGTAAGAGTGCGGTTGAAGATGAATATGCAGAAAACAAAGATAATGATCAATAGCGGGGCAAGAAAACAAGAGTTCAGGATCGCCAGTCAGCCTCTAGAGTCTGTGAAGGAGCACGTTTACCTAGGACAAATACTCACAGGGTACCCTGATCATGAGAAAGAAATTCATAGAAGAATAAGAATAGGTTACGATGCATACGGCATACATTGTCAGCTTCTCAGTGGAAGCTTACCATTATTATTGAAAAGGAAGGTGTCCAATCAGTGCATTTTACCTGTGCTGAAATATGGGGCAGACACTTGGAGACTGACAAAGAAGCTTGAGAACAAGTAAAGGTTCACGCAAAGAGCGATGCAACGAAGAATGCTAGGCATAACGTCAAGATACAGAAAGAGAGCTGTTCGGATCAGAGAACGAACGAATATGGCCGATATTCTAATTGAGATTAAGAGAAAAAATGGCGTTGGGCAGGTCATGTAATACACAGGTTAGATTACCATGGGACCATTAGGGTTACAGAATGGGTACTAAGAGAAGGGAAGCACAGTAGAGGACGGCAGGAGACTAGAAGGGGCGATGAAATTAGGAAATTCTCCGGCGCAAGTGGGAATCTGTTGTCGCAGGACAGGAGTAATTGGAGATCGCAGGGAGAGGCCTTCTTCCTGCAGTAGACGTAACATAAGGTGCTCCTGATTATGATTATGCATATGATGATGATGATGATGGACGTCAACAACAGTGCTGTGATGAATATCTATGATTTGATGCAAGGTTAACTTGCCTTCCTATGCGACATGCGACCGACATCACTCCGTACAGTTGTTCGTATTTACAGAGTTAAGAAAATCTGCTTAACCTAACACGAGCATGTGCTTTTCGCGGTCGGTAACTTCTTCGACGCGCACACGTATGACGATGCAATAATTCTATTTCAACCATGAACGCAGCTACTGAAGCAAGATTTTCTGAGACACAAGCGAAACATTTTGAGCGCGCGATGCAATTTATATTCATCCCCTTACGGAAACTGGAACCATTCGACATAAATCCTTGCATAAATGATTTCGGAATTGAGTGTAAAGGTGCACAAATACAGAAAAAATATAATTACAATTTTGCGTTTTCAGCATTCTACAAAAGAGTGCAGCGATGAGGACGACACCAATCAAAACTCCGGGAGGGGTTTGGTAGTTTCTGTTTCACTTCACACATGCCAGAGACGGAACAGCACAAAAATTAACAATCTATTCTAATGTTTAAACAAAGTAAATGTGCCTTCGATATGCAAAAAAACATAGCACAACGAATATTTAAAGAATTCTTCAAACAGAGCAAGGAATTTTAGAAATAGGATCTGGCAGTCCTGATTAAATAATTTGGTGATGGAAGTCCTCTAATACTCGTATTTTATGGCAATGTCAGACGGTCGACACCTACCTCCAATTGGCAATGGAAAGCGGGAAATTGGGCTTAAGGATTTAAGAAAGGCTGGTCGGATGCCACACATGGTTGAGAATTTCAACCTTTGAATAATGGGCAGTGGGTTTATAAATATGTTGCTGCACATCCTGCCCGATGCAGATTTGGAAGCGGTTATTCGAGTTACTTTTATTCCCCGTATGCCCTGCGGGAAATTGCTCTAGAATAAAAGTGCGCTGTATATTTTTAATCGGTAACCCTTCGGTCAATTAGGCGGAATAGTTCTTTCTTGTATGGTTGTGGCTGGGAGACCCCAAAAGGATACGTCAAGGTTTGTGAGCGTCACTTCATAGCATGCCATCTATCTGGAGTAGCGATAAATATTTTACAAGTAGCAGCACGGCTGGTAGGAACAGGGTCCTAATTAGGAGCGTGGAAATATGTTTAAGGTGCCCATTATATTCATCGTTAGAATGTCGCGAATCAGGCTTTCTTGTATTAGAGAAGGTCATGGTTCCTCAAGGCCTTTAGATTTTGATGAGAACAGAAAAAGCTGTGCATTTTTAATTAAAAGATTAAAATATTTGGCAGTAAAGAAGAATGATCGCTCGATAACCTTGTGGCTCAGGCAGGTTAAATACAGATATGCTCAGCACGAGCGATGCATGACATCTTTTCCTGGAGCATTGCACCAAGGTTTTTTGTTACTATACGATTTCTGTATTATACAAACCAAGATGAAGTCCGTGCCTAATACATAATTTTAGTTCGGAAAAGGTTAACTACAGACATGCTCAGCACGAGCGATGCATGACCTCTTTTCCTGGAGCATTGCACCAAGGTTTTTTGTTACTATACGATTTCTGTATTATACAAACCAAGATGAAATCCATGCCTATAAAATATTTTTAGTTTGGAAAAGGGCTGCCTTATTTTTGATAGCAATGAATATTAAACGCTTATTAGAGAACCGTTGCTGTGATACTGAAAGCAATTAGTACTTCGTGCCCGACTGAGAACTTTCTTTACGGCATCACCTCGTGAGCTCACACATACCGATCCCTTGAACTCAGGTTTTGTTTCTTCGCATCTTTTGTCCTTCCCCCTCCCCAAGCACAGAGGAGGCAACCGGACACTTACCAAGCTTAACAGCCATCTTCTAGCTCTTATTTGTCCTTCCTTCTATTTATATCTATCCGCCATCACGTCAAACAATGAGCAGAATTAGCGCATTTACGTGGAAAGCATGCACTTAGCTGAGTAATTGTCTTTGCGCTGCCTGTGAAAGTCTAGCCTTGAGGAAGAATCCTACAGTGATTTTATCTCTGACTGCAACTTTCGGTAATCTGTCAACTCTGTCGCATTTCTATTAGCGTCTAAGAAGTATCTAGCCCACTTCTTACATTTTACCCCCATATAGGTGCAATAAGGGTGTTTCTTTCTTGCACCTTTGTAAACGCCTTGCGTTGCCCCTCTTTACCGGACAAAAGTGTTCAATTAGAGAACCAACTTTGGAACACTCCACACCCTAATATTACTGGTGTAAATGATGAAGGGGATAGAACATAATAAATTAAATTATGAGTCTCTTAAATATTATGGGGTTTTACTTTCCGAAACGAAAATCTAGTTATGAGGCGCGCCGTTGTGGGGACTCCGGAAATTTGGACCTCCTGGGGTTCTTTGACGTGCACAGTAAATCTAAGTACACGAGTGCTTTCGCATTTCGCACCCATCGAGATGAGGCCGCCGTGGCCGGGGTTCAATCCCGCCACTTCGTGCTTAGCATATAGTATGAAGAAGGGTAAAAAAGAAGGACACCGACCACTGAATGAATACAAGAAAAGACGTTTCGGCTCCCCTGACGGGAGCCTTGTTCACAATGAAATCAAGGGCGTGCGATACAATGTTTATATGGTTTTAAAATATGTTGTAAGCAGCGCGTGTAGATGGGAGGGAGGGTTCCGTCATTCCGGTTGAGGGTGTTATCTGTCATTTGGATTAGGAGAGATTCCAAGTGGTGTCTTGACGTCAAATTTCTTTCTTTTTCTAATATCTTCGCGTTATCCCAAGCAATCCTGTGGTCCAAGTCATCTGCATGCTCTGCCAAGGCGTTTGAGGCGACTTTTTTCTTTTTTACATCGTTGATATGCTGCTTCAACCGCTGTTCGAAATTTCCTGTCTCGCCGATATATACGCAGTCGCAGTCTTCACATGGAATCCCGTAGACGATGCCAGGAAACTTAGTCTTTGGAAGCTTGTCTTTCACGTTTACCAGCCGGTGGCGCAATTTTTGGGACGGTACGTGAGCTACCTGGACGTCATAGCCGCGTAGAACGCGGGCTAAGCCCTCGCTCACACCGGGCACATACGGTATGGGGGCGCGTTTTCTTGGGAGCACACAGTCAGGCCTTGGGGGCTGAGACAGATGGCGTTCCACCGAGTTCACAAACGACTTCGGGTAGCCACATGCAGAGAGATTACGGTGGACCTCTTGTAGGTCGGCAGCACGGCTTTGTGGCGTTGTGCAGATACGCTTGGTTCTGCCGACAAGAGAGGCTACTACCGATCTCTTCTGGTTTATCGGGTGCACTGAATTAAAATGCAGATACCTGCCTGTGTGTGTGCTCTTTCTGTACACGGTGAATGCCAGACTGCGCCTGTCACGCTTTACGAGGACGTCAAGAAAAGGAAGCTCGCCATCTTTTTCTTCCTCGACTGTGAATTGTAAGGACGCTTCAATACTGTTCAAATGTGACAAAAATGAAGGAATTTGTTCTCGCTGAATTATGCAGAACACATCGTCTACGTAACGTAGGAAGACTCTGGGCGGCGAGTTGAAAGAGGCGAGTGCTCGACGCTCAAGCCATTCCATAGTTAAATTTGCAGTGGTTACCGAAATGGATGCGCCCATCGGTGTCCCGTGCACTTGCCTGTAGAAGGTGCCTTCAAAAGTGAAGTAAGTGTTCTCCAGGCAGAACAGGAGGAGCCTCTTCAAGTCAGGAACGTCGATGGGCGTCCTTTCTGGTAGGGTAGGGTCATCGTCCAGAGCGGCGGTGCAAGTTTCTGCGGCGAGTCGAATAGGAACGCTTGTAAAAAGCGACACGACGTCGAACGAGACAAGCGCTTCTTGATCGTCGAGAGTAAAATGACGAATCTTGTTTATGAAGTCTTCAGAATGGCGAACGTGCGTGCTGCCTCTACCAACGAGAGGGGAAAGAACCTTATGAAGGTATTTCGACAGTTTATGAAGCGGAGAGCGAGTAAAATCAACAATAGGTCGCATCGGCACGTTAGGTTTATGTATTTTTGGCAAACCGTAGAGCGCCGGCGCCGAACCGTTAGTGCACAGAAGGGAGAAGTACAACCCTTTGTGCCTTGGATCTACAAACCGGAACACATCTGTAAGAAGCTTCTGTAGCTCCCTCTGTATCTTCAGCGTGGGATCCTTCTTCAGACGACTGTACGTTGCCTCGTCCGCAAGAAGTGACAGCATCTTGTCACGGTAGTCAGTCCTGTTGAGTAGCACCGTGGCGTTGCCCTTGTCAGCCGGGAGGATGACGAGATTTTGGTTTGAGCGAAGGTCTTTGATCGCCTTGTTTTCTTCCGCTGAAAGCGGGGAGACGGAGCGGTGGGCGCGAAGCCGCGAGAGAATGCCTATGGTGCGGGTTCGTGCCTCCTCCCTCTTTGAAGGTTCAATTTGGCTGATAGCATTTTCTACCGCACAGACCAACCTTTTTGCATCCTTCTGCGGTCCAAGGTTGAAGTTCAAGCCCAGGCTCAGGACTGCGAGTTCTGCCGAATTGGGCTTGTGCGACGAGAGATTGTGCACGGCGGACGGGGCAACGTTTCTGTGCAAGGCATCAGCGGGTGGCGACAGTCTAGCAAGTTTTCTTTCGTGAGTATCTTGCGTACGACGGGATTGTAGCCTGGCCTTGAAATTTGCGTGTAGTTGAATGCTTGCGAACTCGTCTGGGACCCGGTGCTCAAGGCGACGGCGCGCAAAGAAAGCTTCATTTTGTAGGTTCCTCACGAACTGTCTGCATTCCAAGATCCTGGCTTGTAAAAGAAGTTTTTCCGCCTTGGCAACCACGCTGAAACCAAAACTTGAACGTACAGGCCTGTTGAGACGTAGCGAGCGTGGAATAAGTCCTCGGGACTTGCAGGTCAGGTTGAAGTTAAGATGATTTTTGAATGCAGAGGCTCTGCTTGTCAGTGAAATGTACTGGCGAATCTCGGTGATGACTGGCTGGCCGTACGCCCGGCGAAGGTTAATGAAGTCGAGGTTTTGACGGAAGCCCGTCTGGTCGGGAGGCATCATGAAGAAGGGTAAAAAAGAAGGACACCGACCACTGAATGAATACAAGAAAAGACGTTTCGGCTCCCCTGACGGGAGCCTTGTTCACAATGAAATCAAGGGCGTGCGATACAATGTTTATATGGTTTTAAAATATGTTGTAAGCAGCGCGTGTAGATGGGAGGGAGGGTTCCGTCATTCCGGTTGAGGGTGTTGTCTGTCATTTGGATTAGGAGAGATTCCAAGTGGTGTCTTGACGTCAAATGTCTTTCTTTTTCTAATATCTTCGCGTTATCCCAAGCAATCCTGTGGTCCAAGTCATCTGCATGCTCTGCCAAGGCGTTTGAGGCGACTTTTTTCTTTTTTACATCGTTGATATGCTGCTTCAACCGCTGTTCGAAATTTCCTGTCTCGCCGATATATACGCAGTCTCAGTCTTCACATGGAATCCCGTAGACGATGCCAGGAAACTTAGTCTTTGGAAGCTTGTCTTTCACGTTTACCAGCCGGTGGCGCAATGTTTGGGACGGTACGTGAGCTACCTGGACGTCATAGCCGCGTAGAACGCGGGCTAAGCCCTCGCTCACACCGGGCACATACGGTATGGGGGCGCGTTTTCTTGGGAGCACACAGTCAGGCCTTGGGGGCTGAGGCAGATGGCGTTCCACCGAGTTCACAAACGACTTCGGGTAGCCACATGCAGAGAGATTACGGTGGACCTCTTGTAGGTCGGCAGCACGGCTTTGTGGCGTTGTGCAGATACGCTTGGTTCTGCCGACAAGAGAGGCTACTACCGATCTCTTCTGGTTTATCGGGTGCACTGAATTAAAATGCAGATACCTGCCTGTGTGTGTGCTCTTTCTGTACACGGTGAATGCCAGACTGCGCCTGTCACGCTTTACGAGGACGTCCAGAAAAGGAAGCTCGCCATCTTTTTCTTCCTCGACTGTGAATTGTAAGGACGCTTCAATACTGTTCAAATGGGACAAAAATGAAGGAATTTGTTCTCGCTGAATTATGCAGAACACATCGTCTACGTAACGTAGGAAGACTCTGGGCGGCGAGTTGAAAGAGGCGAGTGCTCGACGCTCAAGCCATTCCATAGTTAAATTTGCAGTGGTTACCGAAATGGATGCGCCCATCGGTGTCCCGTGCACTTGCCTGTAGAAGGTGCCTTCAAAAGTGAAGTAAGTGTTCTCCAGGCAGAACAGGAGGAGCCTCTTCAAGTCAGGAACGTCGATGGGCGTCCTTTCTGGTAGGGTAGGGTCATCGTCCAGAGCGGCGGTGCAAGTTTCCGCGGCGAGTCGAATAGGAACGCTTGTAAAAAGCGACACGACGTCGAACGAGACAAGCGCTTCTTGATCGTCGAGAGTAAAATGACGAATCTTGTTTATGAAGTCTTCAGAATGGCGAACGTGCGTGCTGCCTCTACCAACGAGAGGGGAAAGAACCCTATGAAGGTATTTCGACAGTTTATGAAGCGGAGAGCGAGTAAAATCAACAATAGGTCGCATCGGCACGTTAGGTTTATGTATTTTTGGCAAACCGTAGAGCGCCGGCGCCGAACCGTTAGTGCACAGAAGGGAGAAGTACAACCCTTTGTGCCTTGGATCTACAAACCGGAACACATCTGTAAGAAGCTTCTGTAGCTCCCTCTGTATCTTCAGCGTGGGATCCTTCTTCAGACGACTGTACGTTGCCTCGTCCGCAAGAAGTGACAGCATCTTGTCACGGTAGTCAGTCCTGTTGAGTAGCACCGTGGCGTTGCCCTTGTCAGCCGGGACGTCCTCGTAAAGCGTGACAGGCGCAGTCTGGCATTCACCGTGTACAGAAAGAGCACACACACAGGCAGGTATCTGCATTTTAATTCAGTGCACCCGATAAACCAGAAGAGATCGGTAGTAGCCTCTCTTGTCGGCAGAACCAAGCGTATCTGCACAACGCCACAAAGCCGTGCTGCCGACCTACAAGAGGTCCACCGTAATCTCTCTGCATGTGGCTACCCGAAGTCGTTTGTGAACTCGGTGGAACGCCATCTGTCTCAGCCCCCAAGGCCTGACTGTGTGCTCCCAAGAAAACGCGCCCCCATACCGTATGTGCCCGGTGTGAGCGAGGGCTTAGCCCGCGTTCTACGCGGCTATGACGTCCAGGTAGCTCACGTACCGTCCCAAAAATTGCGCCACCGGCTGGTAAACGTGAAAGACAAGCTTCCAAAGACTAAGTTTCCTGGCATCGTCTACGGGATTCCATGTGAAGACTGCGACTGCGTATATATCGGCGAGACAGGAAATTTCGAACAGCGGTTGAAGCAGCATATCAACGATGTAAAAAAGAAAAAAGTCGCCTCAAACGCCTTGGCAGAGCATGCAGATGACTTGGACCACAGGATTGCTTGGGATAACGCGAAGATATTAGAAAAAGAAAGACATTTGACGTCAAGACACCACTTGGAATCTCTCCTAATCCAAATGACAGACAACACCCTCAACCGGAATGACGGAACCCTCCCTCCCATCTACACGCGCTGCTTACAATATATTTTAAAACCATATAAACATTGTATCGCACGCCCTTGATTTCATTGTGAACAAGGCTCCCGTCAGGGGAGCCGAAACGTCTTTTCTTGTATTCATTCAGTGGTCGGTGTCCTTCTTTTTTACCCTTCTTCATGATGCCTCCCGACCAGACGGGCTTCCGTCAAAACCTCGACTTCGTTAACCTTCGCCGGGCGTACGGCCAGCCAGTCATCACCGAGATTCGCCAGTACATTTCACTGACAAGCAGAGCC
Source organism: Dermacentor albipictus (assembly GCF_038994185.2). Taxonomy (NCBI): domain Eukaryota; kingdom Metazoa; phylum Arthropoda; class Arachnida; order Ixodida; family Ixodidae; genus Dermacentor; species Dermacentor albipictus. The sequence goes on along the minus strand of NC_091826.1, from coordinate 61,609,624 downwards.
TCTGCATTCAAAAATCATCTTAACTTCAACCTGACCTGCAAGTCCCGAGGACTTATTCCACGCTCGCTACGTCTCAACAGGCCTGTACGTTCAAGTTTTGGTTTCAGCGTGGTTGCCAAGGCGGAAAAACTTCTTTTACAAGCCAGGATCTTGGAATGCAGACAGTTCGTGAGGAACCTACAAAATGAAGCTTTCTTTGCGCGCCGTCGCCTTGAGCACCGGGTCCCAGACGAGTTCGCAAGCATTCAACTACACGCAAATTTCAAGGCCAGGCTACAATCCCGTCGTACGCAAGATACTCACGAAAGAAAACTTGCTAGACTGTCGCCACCCGCTGATGCCTTGCACAGAAACGTTGCCCCGTCCGCCGTGCACAATCTCTCGTCGCACAAGCCCAATTCGGCAGAACTCGCAGTCCTGAGCCTGGGCTTGAACTTCAACCTTGGACCGCAGAAGGATGCAAAAAGGTTGGTCTGTGCGGTAGAAAATGCTATCAGCCAAATTGAACCTTCAAAGAGGGAGGAGGCACGAACCCGCACCATAGGCATTCTCTCGCGGCTTCGCGCCCACCCCTCCGTCTCCCCGCTTTCAGCGGAAGAAAACAAGGCGATCAAAGACCTTCGCTCAAACCAAAATCTCGTCATCCTCCCGGCTGACAAGGGCAACGCCACGGTGCTACTCAACAGGACTGACTACCGTGACAAGATGCTGTCACTTCTTGCGGACGAGGCAACGTACAGTCGTCTGAAGAAGGATCCCACGCTGAAGATACAGAGGGAGCTACAGAAGCTTCTTACAGATGTGTTCCGGTTTGTAGATCCAAGGCACAAAGGGTTGTACTTCTCCCTTCTGTGCACTAACGGTTCGGCGCCGGCGCTCTACGGTTTGCCAAAAATACATAAACCTAACGTGCCGATGCGACCTATTGTTGATTTTACTCGCTCTCCGCTTCATAAACTGTCGAAATACCTTCATAAGGTTCTTTCCCCTCTCGTTGGTAGAGGCAGCACGCACGTTCGCCATTCTGAAGACTTCATAAACAAGATTCGTCATTTTACTCTCGACGATCAAGAAGCGCTTGTCTCGTTCGACGTCGTGTCGCTTTTTGCAAGCGTTCCTATTCGACTCGCCGCGGAAACTTGCACTGCCGCTCTGGACGATGACCCTACCCTACCAGAAAGGACGCCCATCGACGTTCCTGACTTGAAGAGGCTCCTCCTGTTCTGCCTGGAGAACACTTACTTCACTTTTGAAGGCACCTTCTACAGGCAAGTGCACGGGACACCGATGGGCGCATCCATTTCGGTAACCACTGCAAATTTAACTATGGAATGGCTTGAGCGTCGAGCACTCGCCTCTTTCAACTCGCCGCCCAGAGTCTTCCTACGTTACGTAGACGATGTGTTCTGCATAATTCAGCGAGAACAAATTCCTTCATTTTTGTCACATTTGAACACTATTGAAGCGTCCTTACAATTCACAGTCGAGGAAGAAAAAGATGGCGAGCTTCCTTTTCTGGACGTCCTCGTAAAGCGTGACAGGCGCAGTCTGGCATTCACCGTGTACAGAAAGAGCACACACACAGGCAGGTATCTGCATTTTAATTCAGTGCACCCGATAAACCAGAAGAGATCGGTAGTAGCCTCTCTTGTCGGCAGAACCAAGCGTATCTGCACAACGCCACAAAGCCGTGCTGCCGACCTACAAGAGGTCCACCGTAATCTCTCTGCATGTGGCTACCCGAAGTCGTTTGTGAACTCGGTGGAACGCCATCTGTCTCAGCCCCCAAGGCCTGACTGTGTGCTCCCAAGAAAACGCGCCCCCATACCGTATGTGCCCGGTGTGAGCGAGGGCTTAGCCCGCGTTCTACGCGGCTATGACGTCCAGGTAGCTCACGTACCGTCCCAAAAATTGCGCCACCGGCTGGTAAACGTGAAAGACAAGCTTCCAAAGACTAAGTTTCCTGGCATCGTCTACGGGATTCCATGTGAAGACTGCGACTGCGTATATATCGGCGAGACAGGAAATTTCGAACAGCGGTTGAAGCAGCATATCAACGATGTAAAAAAGAAAAAAGTCGCCTCAAACGCCTTGGCAGAGCATGCAGATGACTTGGACCACAGGATTGCTTGGGATAACGCGAAGATATTAGAAAAAGAAAGAAATTTGACGTCAAGACACCACTTGGAATCTCTCCTAATCCAAATGACAGATAACACCCTCAACCGGAATGACGGAACCCTCCCTCCCATCTACACGCGCTGCTTACAACATATTTTAAAACCATATAAACATTGTATCGCACGCCCTTGATTTCATTGTGAACAAGGCTCCCGTCAGGGGAGCCGAAACGTCTTTTCTTGTATTCATTCAGTGGTCGGTGTCCTTCTTTTTTACCCTTCTTCATGATGCCTCCCGACCAGACGGGCTTCCGTCAAAACCTCGACTTCATTAGCATATAGTATGTATAATAAATGTACGTTGGCTGGTAACGCATTCACATTGGTTACACATGAAACGCGCTCTACCTGCGCTCGAATAAGGGAGCTCGAATGATTAGATCCGGGCATTTAGGCAGCAGCGCACCAACTCCGAACAGCGGTTCAAAAGCAAGGTTCCCCCGAATGTTGATTTCGAACGGCAGACAGTAATGCGCTAACTTCGCACAGTCAGATATCTTGAAATTGCTTCGCAAGATCTCTCTCATTCTACTACTGTATGCTTAAAGGTATCCAAGGAGTTAGACTGGGAAGAACTAGGAGTGAGGGCTAACGCTAAATAGCCCACGAACCTATGATTTGCAGATGACATTGCCGCGTTGAACAATGTTGAAGACTATATGAAACAGAAGATTGAGTACTTTAGCAGAGCGAGGGAAAGGCTGCGCTTGAAGGTCAATATTCAGAAGACAAACGTACTGTACAATAGCCGGCGAGAGAATGAGATTTCCTGATTTTTGCTCAGCCTCTTGAGCATGTGTAGTAATACACGTACCTAGGTAAATTATTCGCAGGAGATTCTGATAAAGTAAATCTGCAAAATTAAAACATGAATTGCAAACCTTACGGCAGGTATTATAAAATCTTGACCAGGAGCTTACCGCTGTCCGTGAAGAATATATAGACACTGCATTCTACAATAACTAACATATGAGGCAGAAACTTCGAGGTTAACAAACACGCTTGAGAAGTTGAGGCTCACGCAACCAGCATGGAACCAAAAATGTTAGGTGTCACGTTACTAGAGCGGAAGGCAGGGATATGGGTTAGAGAGCGAACGAGAGTAGTTGATATTCTAGTCGACGTTAAGAGGAAAAAGTGAAACTGGGCAAGCTATGCAATGCTTAAGATAGATAAGCGGTTATCCATTGGAGTTGCAAAATTGATGAAGAGGGAAAGGAAGCACACTCAAAGACGGCACAGAATTAGGTGGGGGTCAAACCTGCTTACAAAGTGTTTATAAATACTTTGTTCAGAGTTTTCTTTTATTGTTTATGCGATGTTCAGCGCTTTGACAAAATACATCAGCTGCCCCGTGCGCTTCCTTAACGCTGACTCTTTTTTTTGCCAAGGATTTTCACTAGAAAGCTTTGTCAGCAGAAGTATTAAACAGCAGTTTACAGGTCAGCAGATTTTACAAGTGTGCGTTGACCAGGGAGCGTCCTTTAAAGCAACATCGCCCGTCAGCGGCATTCCATGGACACATTTAGGTCAGAGGACAGCCAAGCACTTTAGGAAAAAAAAAAACAACGGGCCCTGTCATACGCACCAAGCGGTCAACACAAGCAACATGCTGAAGTCAGCGAGCGTGCGATTAGCATTTTATTACCCGTGCGTACGCCTGCTATCGGGGCGTCGTCTCTAACACATCCTGGCTCACGCAACAACGCACCCTTTCACATCTTGGTTTTGTTTTCCTTTTCTCCCACTTTTGTTTTAGTATACAGCTACACATTCGCTCAGTAAACATTTCGCAAGTTTCGGCATCATTGAACAAAAGGACGTAATAACAAACCTAAAGGATAGATGACAAAGAAAAGTGAAAAAGTTAGGAATAGGAGGTTTCAAATCACTCAAGGTACTCAACATACGCATGAGAAAAAAAAAAGAAACGAATTAGATGCACGCGCATAACAACAGTCTAAAAAAGAAAAAGAAAGAGCTTCCAAAATCTGCCGCCACGCTGCCACTGTAAAGATGTTGTAAGGGACGTCACTGAATTTGTGGAGATGGCTGCCAGGACAGGAAGTCACCGCGGCCGCGCTTTCTTCAGCCGGCAAACCACAGTGACGACGATACCGAGGAGCTGCATGGAGATGCTGCTGCTCGGGACATGCGCGCTAACATCGTATCACACTTGCAGACGTGCACGTGGCACTTTTCTTCTAGGTACCACTGGGGCCCGTTGTTGCGCCACTACAAAGCTTCGCCCTAACGCGTTGCCCAATTGAAAAATATACAAAAGAAGTGCGATAATAAGATGAGAGACTACGTACATGTGCGGCAGATCATAGAGTTCTTTAGGCTGCGCGGGTTGAGTCCATGTAGAAACAAAGGGAGTAGATAAATTGTTGTCTGGTGGCCGAGGCTAAAAATGCCGTGAAGAACAGGTACTGCATGGAAATGCTTCACGAAGAGCGGGAAACAGACGGCCGACTACTATGTCATAGGTGAGGATTACAACTGTCGAGGAGAGGCGGTGGCTTCGAGTTGTAAGCAGTGGAAGTGGCGGAAGCAGTACCACGCGACTTTGAGCTTCGAGGCTGCGTGACGGCCAAGCCGCGTGGGGTCCAAATCTGCTGCAGTGTTTGAGGCGCGTCGCCTCATTCGCCCAAGGGGCATCGTTTGGCAAATCGCAGTGATTTAGACAACGCGTACTACCTAGGGAGAATACCATTCTCGGTGTGTTTCAGCACAACTCAGGTGCGAACGTCTTATGGTAGCAGAAGTTCAGTGCGTCCGTACATTAACAGCGGAAGCTGATTTGAAGATTGGCTTTTACCTATACAGATGAGGCGATCATATCAGCCATGTACTTATAGCGACAGGTCAACAAACTAACCTGTGAAAGCAAATCTTTGGACAAGTCACGTGTAGAAGGAACATTGAAGCCACTATAGCAAGTTTCAAGTTAATTTCGTTGTCGAAGACCCTGAAATTAACGCAGAGCGCAAAGCAAAGCCTTGACGCGGCTTGCGCCCTATATTGCATGAAAAAAAGAAAAGAATATCAGGGTAGTCTGATGGATGCAGACAACCTTTAGACACGTGTGAAAACACCTAAACAGCCAGCTGTTGTACTTTTTAACAAGCGACCATAATACACGAATAATTAAGTACTTACAATATGTATTCGTGTTCTGGTTAAAAAAAGCGAGAAATGAATTATGTATTTAAACGATAAGCAACCGCATGAGAAAAAATTGGGTGATGGGACATACACGGCATGATGCATGGAAATCAACAGAAGAGGGACGACAGCATTAAGAAAAGTGGGAGCACTAGACGACGCAATATAGGAATACTGTAAATTAGGTGATTAATTACGATGTACACAACCGCGAAGCTCACGGTACCAAAATATTATTTGTAGGTGCCATCCATAGTTGCAGTTACGCTGGGTGTTGCAGAATAAGTTTACCATTTATCAGTTCTTTTCGTAAACAGGTAGAACTTCAACGAGGTGTGCGTTGATTGGTGAAGGTAATGGAAATATTTGTCATGTCCCATTTCTTTACCTGCCTTTGCACATACAGAACTTTTAGCCTGAACTCGTGCTTATGTTTTCACATTACGACGTAATCTTTTTTGAGGTCTCCAGCAGCAGACTGCTGCGACGAAGGCTCCCGCAAAACTAATCGTAACGTAGAAAAAATGGCAGCAATAGAAAGCTTCAAAATTTAGGCCACACCGAAGTACTGTCATACTTTCATCACAACCGGACATGCCTTCAACATGTCTCGTCTGTCCGCGGCACATATTTTCCTCCTTTCTTTAATGCCTCTACGCGTCAACTAGAAGTACTGTTATTGAGATACAAATATAAAAGCAAGAAGAGAGCGCCGCTTCACAAGTCTTTCAAACTTCAAAAAGCGTTTCAGCAAGATCGTATAATGCTCGGATGCGTTACCAGATCGTACCGGGAAGTCGTTGAGGCGAAACGATCTAGAGGGCTCAAGCACTCTCGATTTAACCAGTGCGCCCGGTGGTTCTAACTCAACGTCATCTGTCATTGGACAGGAAAACTAAATTAGTGGTTGTCGAGGATAGCTGAATGGTACACGGAAGTCTATGAAGGTCAGCCGACCAGTAGCCATATAAGAACGAAAGACGCATTACAGATGAAAAAAAAAATCGATCAATCCTTTTTTTTCTTTGTTTCTGCGCCATTTCATTCCTTCGGTTCCGTTTCTTAACGGCGGAGCCCTTAACTGCGGCTGTATACACCCTGAAGACAAAGTGAGCGGTAGCAGCATTTGAGAAGTGAATGGGTTGAGCTCAGAGGAGAGACCACAAAGAAGACTGGTGAAAACGAAGCGTGTCTTTGTAGTTCCTGAAACGCGGTGAATGTGTTAAAATTTGATAGTGGAAAGTTAGTTCAAGTCTATGTCGTTTGAGTGATTTATTTTTCTCATTTTTTCCTTGCCTGATATTTTGATTCTTCTTCAGGAAGTGCATTTACGGTATTCCAAGAACTCTTTCGGCGCATTAGGATAAAGGCAAGTCTACGCAATGCCTATGATACGCAATGCCTCATGACCTCGAGCGTACCGGAATCTTGGAAGAACGCTAACATAATCCTAATCCATAAGAAAGGGGACGCCAAAGACTTGAAAAATTATAGACCGATCAGCTTACTCTCCGTTGCCTACAACCTATTCACTAAGGTAATCGCAAATAGAATCAGGAACACCTTAGACTTCTGTCAAGCAAAGGACCAGCCAGGATTCCGTAAAGGCTACTCAACAATAGATAATATTCACACTATCAATCAGGTAATAGGGAAATGTGCAGAATATAACCAACCCTTATATATAGCTTTCATTGATTACGAGAAAGCATTTGATTCTGTCGAAACATCACCTGTCATGGAGGCATTACGGAATCAGGGTGTAGACGAGGCGTATGTAAAAATACTGAAAGATATCTATAGCGGCTCCACAGCTACCGTAGTCCTACATAAAGAAAGCAACAAAATCCCAATAAAGAAAGGCGTCAGAAAGGGAGATATGATCTCTCCAATTCCATTCACAGCGTGTTTACAGGAGGTATTCAGATACCTGGATTGGGAAGAATTGGGGATAAAAGTTGATGGAGAATACCTTAGTAACTTGCGATTCGCTGATGATATTGCCTTGCTTAGTAACTCAGGGGACCAATTGCAATGCATACTCACTGACCTGGAGAGGCAAAGCAGAAGAGTGGGTTTAAATATTAATCTGCAGAAAACTAAAGTAATGTTTAACAGTCTCGGAAGAGAACAGCAGTTTACGATAGGTAGCGAAGCACTGGAAGTGGTAAGGGAATACACCTACTTAGGGCAGGTAGTGACCACGGATCCGGATCATGAGACGGAAATAATCAGAAGAATAAGAATGGGCAGGGGTGCGTTTGGCCGGCATTCTCAGATCATGAACAGCAGGTTGCCGTTATCCCTCAAGAGGAAAGTGCATAATAGCTGCGTCTTACTAGTACTCACCTACGGGGCAGAAACCTGGCGGCTTACGAAAAGGGCTCTACTCAAATTGAGGACGACGCAACGAGCTATGGAAAGAAGAATGATAGGTGTAACGTTAAGGGATAAGAAAAGAGCAGATTGGGTGAGGGAACAAACGCGAGTTAATGACATCTTAGTTGAAATCAAGAAAAAGAAATGGGCATGGGCAGGACATGTAATGAGGAGGGTGGATAACCGATGGTCATTAAGGGTTACGGACTGGATCCCAAGGGAAGGAAAGCGTAGCAGGGGGCGGTAGAAAGTTAGGTGGGCGGATTACAATAAGACGTTTGCAGGGACGGCATGACCACAATTAGTACATGACCGGGGTTGTTGGAGAAGTATGGGAGAGGCCTTTGCGCTGCAGTGGTCGTAACCAGGCTGATGATGATGATGCTGAGGAAGTCGGCGAGTTTTCTTTTATGCCAACGATAATAGATCTGTTGTGAAACTTTCACGTAGGAACAAACTAGGTGCTGTAGTAGTACCAAGCACGCCTAAACACGACGGGCCTGCTTAGATACGCATGATGATAATGAGGATGATCATGAGAACTTGATTTGCCCTTTGTCTCTTGTTTGTATATATAAATGCCCTAGACAGTAAATAATTAAGAGTCGTGTTGGAAATGGACGCTTTAGAGAGAGAGGACAATTTTTTAGACAAATAGCAGTCGGATCTGCCTTAGCTACCATGCTGTGACCTACTACTCTGCACCGGCGAAAAGGAAACGGTGATCGAAGCTCTGATAGGCTGTATGGATAGGCTAACGGATGGAATTAACCCTAGGCGTGATGGTGTTTCTTCTTGCCAGTTTTTTTCGAGTGTCCCCTCTTGCGGAATTTCTTTCTCTACGCGCCAAGTGAGAGGCTAAATTTAGCCCAGACTGCGCCATTTGTAGTGCTACACATGCATTGTCAAATAACTGTTTATTTTGCCTTTACACAACACAATAACAAATTGAGGCAAGTGGGCGCTATAGTGTTTGTAAAATGATAAGCGATAATACTATTATGTAATTTGGTTAACGTGCAACTTCGCAAAGCAACCACCTATGCTGACCGCAGGGAAGGAAGTTTCATGCCCAAAAGGCCGTTTTTATGTATCTATAAAATTCTCCACGATAACTGCCTATTTGGTGAGATTAGATTTTTTGAACTCCGAAGCCCGTTCAGTTCAAGAAGCTCCGCGCGGACGTCTTAGATTACCGACTCCACAATTCGCTTGCGTCTTTCGGAGGTTGGAGCGAAAAAGGGAAAACGGACAAGGTTATATAAAAAAAGCTTACTGTCACTTTAGCATACGCTAAAAAGGATGAAGACCTGCACGGTCACGAAGCATTCATTAACTTACTTTGGCATTATCATTCAAATGCATTGTTACCTCCCATTACTTGTTTTCTCTTTACGTGTTTTCTTTTTCGGTCGGCTAGTCACTGCCACTAGTTCTGCGTGGTTAATGACACGTTAGAACGGCCGTGGCAAGTCTGTGAAGACGATTAAGACACATAGGCAGGTTCCCTGAATAATTTTTTTTTATTTTAGCACTTTAATCGACGAGGGTAGTTACATGGGCTTGCAAACGTATATGGTGCCTTCTACTCTTTTGTAGCGCAGGCAGAATGAGCAGGGACGCGGAAAGGAAAATGCTAAAAAACGTACAACGCTGAATTTTAACAACAGATGTGCTTCCAGTTCTCGCAGACGTACCTGTAGCACTCAAAGAGTTACAAAACACGTGTGCATTGCGCGGCAAATATGAACAAAACCGGAAAAACCACACGCAGACACTTTCGTGGTCACACTGTATAGTTATAAGTGTGTCCGTTCAACGCCAACAGAGATTGTCGAACTCTTTTTGTGATAAAGAAATTGATGGCTTACTGGCGCGTACGCTTGAATTTCGGTGCCCTTACGCCGGGTGATCGTCGAATTTCTCGACCCATGAGCCATCGCCTGGGCTTTCGCCTTCAAAAATGGTCGTGTTGTCCTTTACAAAAGAGTGGCGCCAGTAACTGTGTCACATTCCTAGAATGGATCATCTCTAAGCAGAGTTCGACAATATAGATACCTTGTCGTAACACTAACTCACAATCTCTGATGGCTTGCATCCATTGACGAAACATGTTCCAAGGCCTTAAAACAACTTGGATACCTACCTACTACTGTGCACAAGACTAGGAACGATATTAAACTCTAAACGTATCAAACAATTCTTCCCCCTGTTATTGATAATGCCGCAGCAATGCGATCGTTCCTCACACAAGATAACATAATCAAACTAGAAGCAGTTCAAAAGAAATCCGACTGGTTCATTTTCGACTGCTATGACCGCTATTTTTCCCCATTGTCTGCTCTCCCGGCGCTGAACCCAACGTCCCTTTCTGTTCATCGTCGCATTGTGCGTCTTTCCCCGCACGATCGAACTGTCGAATTCCTTACCTTGCTGCTTTCGTGCACTCCCGAAAAACGAATTTGAAAGTGCTCTTTTTAAAAACCAGTGTTTGTAACTGCCTAAACTATGTTTAGGATCCGTGATAACGTACATGACTGTTTTGATGCTTTTAGTATTGACGAAAACGAAGTGTAAGTGTTTCGGCTGTTGTACTAAAATTTATTGCTGCCAATGTTGTAAGAACCACTGTATAATTCCCTTACTTTATTTTCATTCAACATTGAATTAACCAACTTCTACAATAGCCCTTCTATGGAGCTGCAGTATCTACAATTAATAATGGCAATAATAGGAATAGTAAGACCAAGGGAAGGCATCCGGCGTCCCTGCGTCTCCCGTCCTACTTTTCTGTAAATGAATGAGTTTAGTCACTGCGATAATAGTTCTGCATCCTGTACGGGTTTTCCTCTGCGCTACAATATGGGGCCACCAACGCCGCCGCTCGTGAAAATGTCTCCGATGAACCGCTATTTTGACAACTGTGCTTCATTAGTGGACAGGTTATAACTGTCTCCTGAGAGCTTAACCATTGCTGAGGTTACTGTGGTTGGTTTTTATCGTCAATCGTGCAAGCGTAGTCATCGTTTTTATCTAGCGTTCATAGGATTAGCCGCTTTTATGAAAACTTCGCATTGACCCGTGTGGCCTCCCGCGGTACGATCCAACGATATCAGTCTACCCGCAAACGGGCACGGCGGATCGAAGAAATCCGGCGATACTCGACGGCTGTCCAACAAAAGCACAATTCTGGCTGACCGCAGGCTGATCAAGATGCGTGAGCTGACCATCGCTGACTGGGCAGTGGATGGGACCAGCCATAGCGTTTCATAAATTTACTAAAGGCAACTGTGGCAATATAGTACGTGCAGATGCTGCAAGCAGGGTGGTTCATCTCATAGAGTTTCATTTTTGTAGGAAACTCTATGGTTCATCCAGCGTGGTATTGACTGTTATTGCATGGATTTGTCTAACTTCCTCAATGTGGCTATAAACGGCTTCGTGACTGCGCAAATGAAACACTTTCAAGAAATTGCTGTTACAGGTACTTAAATAGACGTAACTAAAGTTGATCGACGGCAAGGTACGAACACACTACCTCTAGTACGAAAGCCCGACATAGAAACCATAACGCAACGGACACATGCAGAAACGGAACCACTGCAATTAGCAGCGATTATGGGTGCATAGAATAGATTACTGTACTTTAAATGTACAGATAAAGTGTGAATGCTAATTCGTGTAGAGTATGGGTTGCTTTAAAATTGAGGCCCTTGAAGGCAGACAAGGCATGATAAACGAAGCCGCAAGAACGGCTGAAGAAACAAACAGGAACATCAGGCAAATCCATGTACACTCTAAGAAAAAAAGTACTAAAAGGGGTAGGGAGGTTAGTCCTTTTGGGGACTAACTGATTTGCCACAACCATTAGTCCTTCTGGGGACGAACCGACATGGGATGAACTGTTACTCCCCATGCGCTTACTCCTTCGGGGACTAACAGTTGCCCCTGCCCGATGGTCCTCAAAGGAGTAAGGGTAATTCGTTCCGATGATCCGCAAATGTGGAATTAGTTAAATTAGGCATTCATACCCTAATAAAAAAATTAATGAATTAAAAAAAAACCGTGCCCGAGAGCAGGGTTTGAACTCACGTTCTCTCGGTCACAAATCAGGTACTCTAACCACTTCACCACGCCGCTTTTTTTTTCTTTCTTTCATGGTATTTATTATAGTTGCATTCAACTAGACGTTCACCAGTTCTGCATAGTCAGAGAGTGGAGGGCACAATGAAAGTCACACAGAAGAGGCAGCGTTCATACTGTGAGTAGAAACGTTCGTGTCACTTTAGAAGGGTGGCAAGGATAAGCACCTCACCAAAATAGGGTACCAGTCCGGTTGCACACCGAGTCCATCATAAACCTGCTTTAGGTGTAGTGTTATTTGGATGAAATTCGCCCTTGTAGGTACAACCGTTTCGGCGTTGCGGTCCATAATTCGCGTTTTCCACAAACTGTGCATTCCCATGACAAAAAACATATCGAAAGGTGCACTATTATCAGAGGTTGGCAGCAGGTATCGCACAGTAGGAGCGTTAATCTCAAAGTCTTTCTTTAAAGTCCGTTGGAGGACGCTTCTTAAGAGCCTATGCAGCCTTTATGAGATTGAATGCGAAATGCCAGGCACTTACATTGTTGACATAGAAAACATTAAATGTGAGTTACAAAAGTATGACGCACTGCGTTACAGAGGTGCGCAAATTCGATCTCGAAACATGCACGCTCTGCAATCTGAGCAACCAACACGTCAAGCTTTACTTGACGAGCGACGTCACGGTATTTCCAAAGTAATTCCGGAAATATACTCCGAAGGTAGTCTTCTAACAAATACTAATGACATAATTTCTCAGTTCGAAACTTTCTACACTATGTTGTTTAGTGCCCCTCCGAATGATCACGATGCAAAAGTTTTAGAGTTTTGTATCTCTTGTAAAACCATTACAGGATGATGACTGTGCAGTCATCAGTGGTAGCCTTACGATTCAAGAAATTGAGCTAGCTATTGATCAGCTGCCTCTGTCGAAAACACCCGGCCCCGATGGACTTTCAAGTGAATTTTACAAAGTTTTCAAATCAATTATCAGCCCCATATTATTGGATATTTTTATTACAAGTTTAGAAGTTGACGCCCTTCCGCAGTCTTTTTGCAAAACCCACACAGTTTTAATTCCCAAAAGTTCAGATAAAGAGCAACTGCGTTCTGTTGAAGGCTATCGACCAATCACATTGTCAAACGTGGATTACAAAATTTTTGCGAAAGTTCTATCTAATAGATTGCAATTTGCGATGTCAATTCTAATTGGCTCCCATCAGACGTGTGGAATCAGGGGCCGATCAATTCAAACCAACATACATATCGCCCGTACCCTTCTTCAATACTGTTATGGTTCCACTGAGCAGCTTGCAATGCTCCAGGTAGACCTTGCTAAAGCTTTTGATCGTGTCAGCCACTCCTATTTATTTTCTCTTTTGGAGCATGTCAATGTTGGCTCCATTGTGCTTAAAGGCGTTAGGCTTTGCTACACCTGTTGTACTACTCGTTTAGTTATTAATGGCCAACTCTCCGAACCCATTTATATTTGCTCATCAGTAAAACAAGGATGTCCGATGTCCCCACTTCTATTCGCCCTTTACCTGGAACCGCTATGCTTAAGCGTAATTCAGTCGAGTAACATCCATGGCTTCAATATACTGGGTAATGAAGTTAAAGTCTTAGCTTACGCAGACGATCTAGCGTTCTGCTGCACGGATAAGTCCAGTGTTCAAAAAGTAGTATCGAAAATAGAAGAATTTGGCAGCGTATCAGGAGCGCGGATGAACTCCTCAAAAAGTTTAGGCTTATGGTTTGGCTCATGGTGCTATACACCAGAACAGTTTGCAGGCGTTAAGTGGACTGATGTCCCGCCAAAGTATCTTGGCGTGCCGCTAGACGCATACAAATTAAGCGCAAACTATTGGAAAGAACGGGTTTCGGTACTGCAAAGTTACGCCCAGACATTCGTTCCACAACGACTTTCTATTTTTGGGAAAGCCGAAGCCTGCAATATGTTCTTGGCAACAAAAATTCTCTATGTATTGCAAGTTATCCATTGTGCTAGGCTATACATCCAACGCTTTCACCGTATCTTTGCAACCTTCGTATGGTCTTCAACTTTTGAGCCCATGAGGCGAGACAATATTTTTAGGCCTGTTAGCGAAGGTGGGCTGGGCTTAGTACATCTTTATGTGCGGCAGATACTGTCTCGTTTCTTCTTTTTTCGCGATACTTCCCATCCTGTAATTTGTTCATACATGCAAGTCACACTTGTTAATGCGTTACCTGATTTAGTTGTTTCTTCAAGTTTTTCTTCGCGCTTATGCTTGTGGGGGTTCATGCAAGAAGTTTACTTGGCGGTTCGTTTCCTGACAGTTCGGTTTTCCACTGAATACTTGTATCACCACGCCGCTTGGTTGAAAAGACGGAATATTTAGACAAGCTTAAGCATGGGAACACAAGTGCGGCAATATAAAAGTGACTCCGTATTTGTGCAAGCTATGCAGTGAGAGTCTAACGTTGAGTGTACTTGCAACTATAAGCGACTGCAAAAAGAAATCAGCCCGAGTACCCTCAGGGTGATTTAAACTGAGGCCCTACGCCATGTATACGTGTAGCGAGCTCAAACGGGGCACCGAAGACGACAGAGAAGGGCAATTTCTCTGTCGCTTAGCGTGTGCCGTTTGAGCTATATACACATCGCTTCAGTTCGCAACCTCCTTGGAACGGAAGGAACTTAGGTACTATTGACCAAGAAAATTTAGCCGTCTATCAATGACTTGCGCGTTTAATGTTTATCGCTCACTTACGGGGTGCGCACGAAGGGCATGCCTCTTCACATTCCAGTTTTAAGTTTCGCGTATTTTTCTCACGAAGAGGCAAGGTGCTGCTTTGCATGTAGTTCAATAGACAATGCACGAACTTCGAACAATTCACGATTTATAGACAATACCGATTTCGCCACATCGCTCCATGACACGGACGAAAACAGCGAAGTGCCTGGGGAGTAACTGTTGCCGTTCGTCCTCCCATTGCTCTCTTTCCGAGCAGGGACCAAACACTTACTCTCCGAAATTTGCACACGGCACGCACATTCATGCAGTTAGTCCTTTGAGGACTAACGGCGCAGTTACTCCCGTTTTCCCCGGGATTTTTCTTAGAGTGTACTAAATATCTTTCCCCCTGGTGACATAACGATTGGAGTGCCACAGCTCCCTCTAGTAGTTCTTGTAGGACGCTCTTTTCTACTCAAGCGGGTGAATCACGTGGCAGTGACCAGCCATCTTTGGACGCGATCATCGCAAATTAGCGATACTTCCATATCAGTTGCTTGACTAACTGCTGCGCTACCAGCCATACGCTCAGAGCATAGAGTTTAATACAGTGAGTAGCGGGGACTGTGGCGCTAGTGTCTACGGGAACTGCGAGTGGGGCGGTTCAGCCAAGGTAAATAAACCTGGTATAGCGAAGCATCCATAGAAGCCCATGGGTTCAAAACATGGCGGTTCATCCGCGGATCATGGCGCTTGTCGCCATCTGCGTGAGGTGGGAGCACTTCTGGCGGAACAAAGAAATATTGCAACGCCACAACCGTAGAAACCGAAGTGACGTCATTTTGTGTTGATAAATGCGCGAAAACGTATTCCTGGCCCGGCCGTTAGAGCTCTATATTCGAATGCCGCGCAATTAAGCTTTTAGCGTGCAGAACGATGCAGCACACTGTCGGTCGCACAGGTGCTGAAATCGCCCCCATCCACAAAACATTTCTTCGCAGGCCGAAGAAACCTTTGGGTGTTGAATGCTGGACAGCATCCTCGGACGCCAAACCCGTTGGCCAGCACTGCCGCACGAAGGCAGCTAATGCAAACAATTACCTGGTGTTCGTAACCTATTACTTTTGACTGAACAAGTAGAAGAGCGATGGCACGCAACTCGCAGACACAGCGCCACCAAAATTTTAGACAACCGTTGACGAGCAAAACAACAAAACCGGTAAGAGGGGCGGGTAGTAGCAGGTGAACTTTACGAGCGCCTATCAATTGTGGTAAAAACGCGGGGATGGAGGTGCGCAGAAACACACTTCGAGCCCTGCATTTTACCGGAGTTGATAGCGGTGCGATTGAACCCTGTTCTGCCGGATGCTGAAAAAGATGTATTTATTGTTTAGGATAAAGTAAGAAGGAGCTGTCTTTTCTTCCCTCACCAAACGCGCGTATCAATGATTAGGAACTTTGTGTTCGTTGAATGAAATCAAACTGTGTTTTGTTTTAATTAAAAACCGGTTTTTCGTTCCCATTGTTTCTTCCCTCCTGGCGTAGTCGCGCTTCAATCGCTGCTCCCATAACCACTCGTTGCTCATGTCGGTGACGATTGGTTCTGGACCGTTTGTTGCGCCGCAGTTTCGATACCCATATGGATTGACCCTGATACTGTGTGCCAGCACGGGAATAATTGGTAGTACATGGATTTACCCAAACTGCATCGTCCTGGATTTAAACTGTTTCGCTAATTTGTAAACTCGTCAATTTCTACGAGGTACTGGCTGTGTAATAAACACACATTATTAGGATTATTGCTCGACGGTAGGATTAGAACACAGGACATACAGCACAAAAGCCCGATATTGAAACCATTACGCCACTGACGCTTGCATCAACAAGTGGTATAGAACGCCCTTATGAATTTTTCGCGGCCTAGCTAGCACGCTAAGATTACTGGCGTGTTTCGCTAACCCTCACAGGCGGAACCGCTGCAATTAGTAGCTACTGCGAGTGTTTGCAGAAATTTCTGCACTCAGAAAAGTAAACATTACTCTGAAATTTACGACAACGAGGTCAGACAAGGCGTACTAAACAAAGCGACAAGAATATCTGAATGCACAAGCCCGAAGATCGGAGAAATCCGTGTATAACCAATCATTACCATGGTGGCTGAGCGCCTGCAGCAGAAGAGTTGTCCCCAGTAATTATTGTAGGACACTGTGTGGCTCAAAGCACGTGCGAGCAAGAAACCGCGACTTCCTGCGTTTCATGGGTGCGATAGGAGAGAGAAAGAGAGAATGGATGGATGTTAAGTTGGGCGCAACCGAGAACACGCGTTTGCTGCAGGAAAAGAAACGAAAGTTTGAATGAGCCACAAAGTTATGCTGAGGCTAAGCAGACGCCGTCCGGCACGGGAGCCGTGGAAATGGCAGGACGTGTCCAACGATAACAGAAGCGCTCCAGTATGAACGTTTGCTTTCGCACTGCGCGTCCAGCCACACCTTCTAGACAAATTTTGCGCGTGCGCACAAGAATTTGACGTCACGAGCCAGCTGTCCATGGGTGTACTGCCGCCGCATGGCAGCCTTGCACTCGCTTGCCTTGCTACAATGGCACTGCTGGAAGCGCGCGTAATTGTGTCATTGCAGAAGGCAGGTGTTTCTGTGTTTTTGTGGTAGTTTGCGAAATATGTACCGGACGAGGACGATGCGAAAATTCCGAACAGTTGTTGTGTGCCGGTACGTCCCGGAAATTGCTCCACAAAGAAAGTGGTCCGAGTGATTTCTTTTCCGAAGGAAGAAAATATGCGACGGAAGTGGATCCGCTCGATTCACAGGAAGCATTCTTTTTGCCCATGTATACTGAGCACACCAAGGTAGGAGACAATGTACGATTATTCTTATTTGTGCTTCGCTATTCATGACAGCTTTGTTTTTATAAGCTGGAAGCAAGGGTTAAAAAGAGAACTCCTCGCACCACGCGTTTGTTGCTAATGTGCAGCGCGTGAATGGCAGAGAGTTCATTTTTCTTTTATTTTTGTCATTGCTATTTTGGTTACTGTCACACTCAGGCGCATATTTGATGCTGGCGAAGGTGTGTGCGTAGTGTTTTCATTCATCCTACTTCGACCGAACATCACAAACACATGAAAATGGAATTTGTCCGAAAAGACATTGGCCACTGTCGAGAGTGCGCCCCTCATTCTGTACCGACAAAACACTGAAGATTCAAATGCAGCTACTTATGTGAGCACCTCTCATTAGATAACACGGGACTCGTGCACATTTCAATGAACTGATTGCGCTAGTGCCTGTTTTGCACATATTCGTGGTTACTGTGCGCACGCTGCACATAGTGTACTTGAAATGTTGCGCTTGCGAATGCAAAGATGCTGATTTGGTGTCAGGTACGCATTCATTAGTAGCTGACTTAAACCGAGAAGCGGAAAGACGCGCGTACTTGCCGAGAAATTGTTTTCTGAGACATTCGGTTACCTTTCGTGCGTTTGTCATGTATACTGTGTTTTTTAACAGTCAGGAGTCGTTCCTTATGAGTACTCGCTCAGAATTGTGCAATGGTGTACCCTTGCGTTGCAGCACTAGGGTTTTTATATATCTGTCTTAATTGTTTCGTTTGCCTATGCTCTTAATTGGAATGTTCTTGCAACGGCATTACAGAAAGATCTGCTTACAGCTTTCGCACGTCAGCAGATGTTTCCGCACCCACCACCGTTGCTTACTGGCTATGACATTGGACTGCTAAGCACGAGGTCACGGGATCGAATCCCGGCCATGGCAGCCGCATTTCAATGGGGGCGAAGTGCGAAAACACCCGTGCACTTAGATTTATGTGCCCGTTAAAGAACCCCAGGTGGTCCGAATTTCCGGAGTCCCCGACTTCGGCGTGCCTCGTAATCAGATCATGGTTTTCGCACGTAAAATCCCATAATTAATTTATTTAGATGTTTCAGTACGCAATAAGTAATATGTTCTCCGAGCGCTTCGCCTTGTTTGATGAAATGTTGCGGAAACCGCGAAAACGGTTTCGACAAAAGTTGAATGTTATCTCAGAATGCAGCAATCTCACTGTCATTATTCGGCGCCTAGCTGCTGTGAATTTGCTTACATCACCGCGACATACGACCAGCTTTCCACGCGGGCTATAGCCCGTGCGGGATGGTGGGCGAGCGGGTAGAGCCAGCCTTCCTGCAGAGAGACTGCGCAAGGCCTCTCGGCCAGTATAGAAACCAGCGCTGGACCTAACGAACCGGAACTACTCAAAAGAAACCTATCTGAAGTTAAAGAGATAAATACAGCAGAAACTAAAGGGAATGAGACAGTTACTAGGAAGTAGGCCTTCTGAACAAGACAAAGTGTTACGTTATCGAAAGCAGATGAAGCAAAGATGCAAATTCTTGAAGAATGCTTTCAACGTTAGGAAAGAGCAGTCGCATCACAAGAAAAGAAGCTACATGAAGTTCGTAGAATAACTTAGTAGTCTCAGGCACGCGCACGCACGCACAGATGGACGAACGGACGGATGGACGGACCAACAGACAGACGACAGACGGACGAACGGAGTCTCGGAGGGACATGGTACTGCATAAATTCTGCGAAGGTAGACCTGATTTAGTTATCAATTCTCCAGTAGTATTCGCGGATTTGGGTGGCCTCGTGACAGCAGACTTGGCCTCATTATTATCTTCATCATCATCAGCCTGGTTACGCCCACTGCAGGGTAAACGCCTCTCCCATATTTCTCCAACTACCCCTGTCATGTACTAATTGTGGCCATGTCGTCCCTACAGACTTTTTAATCTCATCCGCCCACCTAACTTTCCGCCTCCCCCTGCTACGCTTCCTTTCCTTTGGAATCCATTCCGTAACCCCTTATGACCATCGGTTATCTTCCCTCCTCATTACATGTCCTGCCCATGCCCATTTCTTTTGCTTGATTTCAACTAAGTTGTCATTAACTCGCGTTTGTTCCCTCACCTAATCTGCTCTTTTCTTATCCCTTAACGTTAAACCATCATTTTTCTTTCCGTAGCTCGTTGCGTCGTCCTAATTGTACAACGTTGTACAACTACAACAAGAAGCGTGGCATACCTAACAACTGTTTTAAACTAAAAGACACAGCATGTCTGCGTCTCACGACTACTCACAGGCAACACTGATGAAATAAAAAAATAGCTTGGCAGTCCGTTCTAGCCATGACTAAAGTCCTCGCGATAAATTAAAGCTTGTCTATGGCAAAGTCTTCATAAGCGACAGCGTTTTCACGGGTGACGAGGTGACGTGTTCCAGAATTCTTTCCCGTGTCGTGGTGTAACAAAGCTGCCACCTTGAAGAACTGACATTTCGACGTGCCGAACAACCGAACTAAACATATTTTGTGTTATTTAATTTATTCCACAAAACCTGGAAAAAAAAAGAAAACAGCGAGTCACACATCTATTGCCATCATATCACCCCCACGTTGATGTTATCTCCAGGACGTACCTTCGGCCAGGCATAATAGACACCTTCTTTTTGGGTCCTTCGTACACAAGAAGCATGATTCCTAGGTCATATCTGATTAGCGCCGCAAAATGGCTATAGCACAATTTTAGCGGGTTTAGTTAAGGCTGAATGTAATTAATCCACTAAATCCATTCAAAACAGTCATATTGTAAAGCGATTTTAGTGTTCTAGTGAGCGTAGTGACATAAAATTGATTAAACTAAACCCCTCCGCAGCTCGATGTGCGCCTTCTTGTCATGCGTACGGGGAGCAATTATTTAATTGGTCGCGTTGGTCTGGCATTCAGATGACGGTGCGTCAGCTGTAAATTCGATGGAAGGAGACGACCAGGCGCACTGCCCATCGCTCAGTCGAGCCTTGAGTAACGACCTATGAAGCACACTTTAGAGTTCATACGATATTTAAAAAAAATTTGACTAGTTCCGAGCCATCCGGGTACCATTCATCGGGAGATTACCAGACTCCCGTGCCACCTGTGAGCCGTAAGATGAAACGTTCTGTCACTATTCCCTCACTAAGCAAGTGCTTCCAAGGGTAATCTAACTGAATAAAAAAGGTCCTAATTGTTAATTTTGTTTATCTGGCTGCGCTAGCAGTGTTTGTCAAGATCTTAGTTTGAGTTCAAAAGCGACACTTCATGCTGTGTTTTGCTCTAAAGAGATGACTCTACAGTCGGCAGACTGCCACGTTGATCGCCAATCACTGGGTGCAGATTTCGTAATACGGTACCCAAACCGAGTTTTGCAAATGGCTCGTCTTTAGAGTGCTTTCATTCGCAGAAAAAATGAAAAAAGGAAGTAAAGAACTGTTTATGAGGAGGAAACTGTTGGCTACGGAAAAACGAAATAACAAGAACATACAGATTGCAGCTGTAGTTCACGAATACCTCGACTTCCTAATTAGGAGTAAAGAGTGAGACCAGTGAAGTCAGCAATCACAGCTGCATCACGGCACAGCACGGTAGACAGTCGTAAACAAACGACGCCTAAAAAAAAGAAGCTATGTTGCGTTGGCTAATGTCTGAAATCTATAATGAGTAGCTGCTGCATGAAAATTTCTATTGCTACGACTTTCTAATGTGCTGCGTGCGATTATATAACATTCGGCTTATCTCGATAATATCGAGCCAACATTCAACGCTTCAATTGAAGAATGTTTAAAATCAAACAGTACTGAAACGATAGTACAACTTTGTGAATACTCCGTCGGCTTGAAAGAACTAGGAATAAAAGCAAAAAAAAACTAGATAACCTTGCCTAAGCAACTGTTTTGATATCCGGAAGCAACAGACCAATTCGCACGACACAAGCCTTCCTATTGACTGCTTTTTTTCTTCCCCTTTGTAGTGAAAGCCGTAAGGCACGCAGACCTAGTTATCTTTCGAAGCGAAAAGGCTGAGATAAGCGAACGTGATGAGCATTCGGACTGCGCGGAGTAGCAGGGTAGTGCGGAACGCGTCGAAGGCGATACAGTTTCAAATTTTCTCCGGCAGCTCTTTCAGTGCATACGAAAGCGTGAAAAAGATACTCGTGCTGGGTGTCTACGAAAACACAGTTCGTATAAACCCTGGGTTTTTTTTAAAAACGCAGTCAGCTTCCGGAACTTTCGTCGCCATCGTGGGTAGACAGCGAAGTTCGGCGACGTAAATTGTAGCTGCGCTTGCTTACGATTGGCTATGTCGCCAAACCAGCCAGCGTGATCTTCGTTTTGTTAGCGCGACAGAGTGCAGCTCTCTGCGGAATGACAGGCTATGTACTGAAGACTGTGTGGGCGCCCACTGAAGTTATTCGAGCCTGCATTTTGAAACAATCGAGTCAGCAGAAGTGGGGGATACCTGTTTTCGGTTGGGACTACCGAGAAGTCACGCTTGTGCTGATGTGCGCAAATTTTCACGAGCGTTTTCATTCCTCTTTTCATAGGAGTTAAGCCGCAACAAATACGATATTTTTTTTTCAGGCGTAAATATGCAGGAAAAACCCAGAAGGAGGTTCAGCTACTATGAAGCACATCGGAGCAAAAAGACAGTCATTTTCCTGTCAAGACGTACGCATCGGCATGCAGCCTGTGAGTATGACACGTGGCGACAGCGAAGTGATTTACGTGCATAGATGAGATGCAGATTACTTTTAAAGAAGAGCGCAGAGCGCTGACAAGAATGGAGACTGGCACGTTTCAAAGCGAATAGCATTCCTTGACTAATTCGATCGGTTAAGTGGTGCCGGTCGGTGGTGGATGACAGTCGTGCTTTCGTAACCGAAAAAAGGCGTCAGTGGAAAGGATGCACGCTACTGCGCAGTCAGATATTAAGGCGAGCTTCTCCCCGAAAGCGGAATGTTTGAGCTTTCTGTTTGAATGAATGAATTAGTTTATTTATCCTGTTCACAACAGAAAAGAAGCAGGGGTTCAAGACCGCAGGACCGGACGAAGGCTTCTGCTCCTTCAACAATTCAGCGCTGAGGCCGCACACAGCATACAAATCACACATACATGCCGAAATCAAGTGGAGCATCGCGACACAGAATGATATTACCCTTAAAAATTAAAACATCGACGCATTTGAGACGCACGCGACGTGGCGTGAGAGCTCTGTGGCATACGTATACCCTTGCAAATTTTTAACAATAACATGCGAGTGTCGACCGCAAGGCGTGTCAATGGCTTTCTAGCAGTGAGGGCTGTATTGCCAACTGTATGTGCGGTCGTGCAAGGCGAATTCCAGTTCGAATGTATTCTGTGGCGGTGTTAGGATTTAGGGCATCACCTCACCGCTGCAGGGCCACTGACGTGCCACGCGGTCGACGCTCGCGCGTTATTGTTAAAAAAAAATGGCTGTGGCTTAGCTAAGGTTAAGCCCAGGATGCGAAGCATACTAGCCTTTATTTTAACGCGACAGCGTTAAGGAGCTCGTGTCGCAGAAAAGCCGGTGTCGTCGGCGTCGGCTCAGGCGTGCGGCGCTTGCTCAGGCGCACATTTCGTTGTCGCGCCGAACGCTGCGCTGCTCGACGCTCACCGCGCCCGATGCGGGGCGCGTAGTCGCTGCGCCGTAGCAAAGCCACCTAGAAACAGTCTCTGTAGCACGCCGCAACCTTTGCTTCTCATTCCAACGAGCAGCTCTGTCTCCAGGAGGCATCTTACCTCGTGAGTGTCTAGCAGAGGCAAGCGCAGCTGCTTATATACCGCCGCGACGCCGCGAGCGACGCCGCGAGTTGGAGCCCCGTTTCTCCTCTGTTGTGACGTCACGGTGTCACGTGGTCAGCTTTGAAGGCGACGCCGCGAGCGACGGTGCGTGTTGGAGCCCCGTTTCTCCTCTGTCGTGACGTCACGGTGTCACGTGGTACTGAAGGCGACACCGCTGCGCCTGAGGAGCTGGGTTGAGCTCTAGTAATATGCTTCGCAAAAAAATTGCGAGGGTGTACACGCTGTGGTGCAGCGGTGCGGAAGGACACCCCTCTCCTGCCGCCACCGTGTTCCCTCTGCGGAGGCTGGGGGAAAGGACGTCGGCTAGGGAAAGAAAAATGGCGGTCAGCTTACGCGCCAGCGCTCGCGTCGTTGGAGCAAAAGGGAAAACATAGATAAGCTCGATCAGTTTATATGTATACCCACGTATATAGTGAAACCTCGGTGTAGCAAAAGGGCATATAACAATACTTTTTTCCAATACTTAGTAGATACTGTAATTTGCTTTAGCTGCTCGGAAAACTGGTCATAATGAGGCCCCGCGTTACTTCCGACATCCCCGGCCTATAAGCAGCAACTTAGAAACGTGCACGCAAAAGCCACACAACAAATTTGAAAGTAGCCTTGGGCATGGCAGCATTATATATATATATATATATATATATATATATATATATATATATATATATATATATATATATATTTTGTGTGTGTGTGTGTGTGTATCTGCTGTCTTTTTAGTTCATGAGAGGGAAGGCTTTAGCCAGCGTTTTGATAGGGAGTCGCAATCATTCAAGCCTCTAATAAATAAACTGAACAGACCTCTGGATTCTCACAAGTTCATTGACGCTCAGTATAATATAAGGACCCAATGCAATGCTAGCACACTCGAATTTTGTCCGGGTAAGCGTTCCGTAGTTGAGTAGCTTAACATTTACAGGAAAATTTGTTTCGAATTTCTTTCTTTTAGCTTGAAGCGGAATGGATGTAACGAATAAACTGACACCGCCCCCGTGATTCAACTTTGTTATAACGAGGCTCTAGTGCACGTATAAATATTGTTTACAACGAATTGCGTAAAATAGGATCAAAGTACAGTATATTATATATTGCATATATTACAAAGTAATGCATATAACGAAGTAATTGTGGATCCCCCTTCATCTTTGTTATAACGGATTTATTGTATTACCACAATAGATGTGCTTGTTCGCAACTCTGTTTCCTAGGAAATAGCACTATAATAGAAACCACACTATCTGAACTCTCCAATGGCATCAAATATACACCAATATAGTTCTCATTTGGGCCGGCGTGTACATGCTGAAGCTAACTAACGTAACAACACTATAGACAAGATCAGAATGAAGATGGCCTTCAGCGCCTCGTTCGACCTTCTTCTCTGTACTCCTGTCTCTTGCGCTGTAAATCTCTTTAGCTTCAGAATGTAAGCCTTCAAACACGTGATCTTATATATTATTGTTATTAACTTTCTCGAAGCGTTCGGCTGTTGGCTTGCATTGACAAGCGTCATTGATGAATTCTCCACAATTCATTTAGCTTCTTGCTGCGTTGGGGAAACTCTTTGCTATTTAACGTTTGAATAGTTCACTATTTCGGAGTTATTAACACCTTTGAAAAGTCAACGCCCTAATAGTGCACTTCATCTAGGGAACCCGCTCCGATTATCTTTATCAAATACATATTAAACGCAGACGTGCTCCTTTTAGACAATTGCAGGACGCAAAGAATATTTTGTGTGTTTCGTTTGAGAGAAAGTTAAAATCGAACTAGGAGGATTCTAATTGTGGAATTCAAATCACCTCCTGAAATTGCCGAAAATGGCGAAGCTTTAAAAAAATACAAACGCGAAGTTGACGAAACCGCAAGGCAGCACCATAAGGAGCCGCATCTGATATTAAACCTCAAGTGCTAGAATCTCATCTATGAAAAAACTAAAAATTGAAAATACAGCATACGAGCCATGGTCAGAATGTTTGTGACACTTTTGCAAAAGTCCTACTCACAACATACGGGGTATATTTCAGAGCGAAATAGAAGAGATCAATGTTGTCAACGTCAGATGGCTTAATACGTAAGGTTTAACGAATGAATATACGCCACGCTTGATTACTGAGTTAGTGTTGTAAACACTGTAACCTAACCTTTTTTATTATTCGTAATCTTGAAGAAATTGAAAGCAATTAACAAACCTTGCACTTATACATCGCATTATTACTTGATTTAACATCTTTACTTGTATTCTAGGAAAATTATCAAAATCGATGCAGTGACTACCTCCCAAAAAGAATAACGATTTCTACATGTTCATGCATTCAGACGTCAGTTGCTGGGCAAATGCTTCTTAAAATTTTGCACACATTTTTTTTCTTTTGCATGCGACGGATGCGATGGTATGCTGTGACAATGTGATGATTTTAGGCTCTGCATCTTGGCGACAAATACATGTTTTGTCAAGATAACAGAATGTGATAAATGTGAGCAGTGATACTCATGCTAATCAAATGAGAACTCATTTTGTTGAAGTGTGGTGTGCAGCCTAGAGCAGCTTGTGTTTCGTCCGTATATCGAAGAATAGTCAAGCGTTCGAAAAGAAAAAAACGTGAGAACTATTAGCGCCGCGCAATTCGCAGTGGGGACAGTTTGCATCGTATATGCATTGTGTATAATTATTTGACTGAACAATTCGTTCAGATTGACATCCCGAGAGTAGACTCAAGCCTGGATTGTCGAGATTTGAAAATCCAGTGCAATATGTATATATATATATATATATATATATATATATATATATATATATATATATATATATATATATATATATATATAATGTGGGTGATTGTGTGGATGTGCGGGCAGAGGGATTACCCGCCGTGAAAAGTAGAGTGCTTAAGTTTGGGTAATTAGATTATGGGCAGAAAATCTCGATGGTATTTCTGCCTTCTTCGTTCACGAGAGGGAATGTTGTTAAAAATCCACTGCACTATCTGTGACGGCGAATAGCGGTAAAGGCTAACGTAGCAGCCTACGTGGATGGCGATAAAGTTAAGCGAAAGCAGCATAGGATTGGCACATATGGACTACGTTATCGGGAGGTTAAGCTCAGGCACGTACTGGTATGGCTGCCTCAAGAATAACTTTTATCGTTAGGTGTACCCTTAGACGTGCTACAATATCTAAGCCTTGGGATGTTTTCACATATTGCCCTTACATCACGATATGCGTCCTCCAGGGCAATTGAGAGAAACTCGCAACTTGGCGTACAGTAGAACAATATGACATCACCTCTCGGCTATTTTTCTCGGTAAGTTTACTTTCAGTTAGTGCTCATCAACGAAATGTTTACTTAGGACCTTTAAAAAGGAAATTCGTTAGAGCTAGCTCGATCTTCACGTCCAATCTTTCGAAGTATATCACGCTAAACGATCCACTCAACTTCCACTGAAGTAAACTAAAACGTTCACACTGCATGCGTTGCTAGACGGTCGACTCATGTACAGTGCTCACGGAATGAAACGCGACAGCGAGTATTTGGTAGAACCCAGCATATGTTCAGAGAACTCGAGAGTACCATGTCATGTCGCTATGAATCTGGTCACTAAAGGTGACTCTGACTCCGCTCTAAGTGTACACACCAAAGTTACGTCGATGTGACACGAACTGTAGCCGGTGGAAACGAAAGTATGGGCGTTAGTTAGCCCTAAATTGACGCGTTTCATTCCGTGAGCACTGTACATGACGTCAGCATCCCATTCGCTGTACTTCTTGTTTTCTTCTTTCTCTGCTGTTTCCCTCTCTTTTGTTGACTGGTTCCTGCAAGCACCTTATACTTTTCAATCATCAAGGACCAATTTATGCTTCCTCACGAGAAGTTACTTCTGAGCGACTTTTAAGCAGACTGAGGAGTCCGCCTGCTAAAACCCAACGGGATATAGCGCTTCGCTAGAATGAACGCTGCAAAGTATTCTACGAAAAAAAACTTTTACGTAGAAGTGGAATGCGTCTTCGCTAACGCTGAAAACGCCACCGCTGGCTGTGGAAAAGAAATACAGAAACACACAAAGAAAAAAGAAAACCCATTCACCCGTCTCAGGATGTTGCTCAAAGTTTCTTCCGAAGTGACGCCTTAATGTATATTCATTGAATAAGGAAAACGCGGCAGGCGCATGACGCCCCGTTCACCATAACCCTTCGCCTTCTGGGATTCATTCTCACTGCAGCGGAAGTATAAGAACGCTCTTCACTTTCAAGCTTCCTCCCTCTTCAAGGCCACTGTCGGGCGTTTGCTGCGTGAATATGAGAAAAAAAGGCCACGCTCATAACGAGCCTCCAATTCTTCCGGCTTGAGAGCGACGGCGAAGACTCCGCCACCTTAGGGCCGCATTTAGCTCACGCTAAGTGTGAACCCCGTGCGAGGTGAAATATGTTGTCGCCTGAGTGAAAGTTACCGTTAAGGAAACAAGACGACGGAGCGGGCACAATAGATGTCCACGCGCTCGCTCACCACTTGTTTACCTTGGGCGAACTTTTATGAAGAAACGGCGCTGCGCAAGAACGGCGTGAGTAAGACATGAAGCACCGAAGGAAAGTTTCCGAGTTTTGAGTGCACACCGACCAGATTTTCACGTCGCGGTAGAGAATGGGGTGTTTGCGCAATCCCCACAAGACCGTGTTCGTTCGTTTTTGTATGCGCGCTTCTTTAGAGGCTCTATACGAGGCTCAGCTTATCTCACACACCTAAATATTTTGCTTCGTAATGTTTCGCTCTTTAAGTATGACTTTACGAGGCCCGTAAGTCTTCCCGGCATGCTTTATTTCATTTTCTTTTCCCACCGCACGGGCACCACAGTCGACATTTAAATCCCTGAGTGTAGGCCTTGTCTTTTACGAAACAATACCTTACAAGCTGCCATAGACAGTTAGAATAAACTCTTACTTAACACTGTGAATATGCGGGAAGCCGAAAGTTATTAAAAATAATTGTTAGTAAGAAAATAATTTGCTGTCTATCATAGCGACCACAAAGCAATAATTACTGTGGTCATGAGAAAAACGTCTATACAAATAAAGATAAGAAAGTGCATACTTGTGCAGTATCATATTTTTTTATTTTATTTTATTTATTGTTATGTACAGCTCCGCTGGTCGTCCACCTTCAAAGTGGAATGGCACTAAATTTTTATTTGTCAACACCCCCTTATGTAGTGCGACACGTGTGACTTCTAGGTCAATAATAATAATAATAATAATAATAATAATAATAATAATAATAATAATAATAATAATAATAATAATAATAATAATAATATGAGGAGGAGGAGGAGGAGGAGGAGGAAGACAGTCGAAGATTTCTCGTGTGCTGGAAGTAAGTGGTAGTTACTCAAGAAGCCACCTTATTAAAGTTTGTCCTTCCGCGCACTTTCGTGCCTACACAGTGCTGTGGGCTTTAGATTAGAAAAAAAATGACGAAGTTTCTCCACGAAATAAGTTATTTCCAATGAAGCGACAGGTATAGAGAGCTTTCCTTCTTTCTTTAGATTTCTGCAATGTTTTCAATGATATTGAATTCTGGCTGTGCACTCCGGCATGTCTCATCATAGCCCTTTTATTTCAAATTTGGCTACTACGCGTATGCAGAGGTGCTGATGCGGCAGAGTTTTAAGGAGGCGGGGTTCTTTATGCAGAAAATGCGCTATCTTTACGCCTATCTGCTAGACTGGACGATACAGGGACGCGACTGACTTCTATAGTTTCACCTTTTAGAATTGTTCCTGCCGAAAAAAGTTTGAAAGCTGCATGATGTATCATTCTGTGTGAAAACCTATTTTCGCTCCGCTGCTCGAATGCGCCGACCTCTGCTTTATCAATAACCTTCTCATCCAAGGTTACTTTAAATAGCACGCAATAACTTAACGCTCACGTTGTTCCCTGGGAACGAGACTGCATCCGTCACTTCGTCATTCGTCACGCCTGGTGCATTTTGTCAAAAGTGGGTGCCTTCCTGAAGCAAGGCGCCAGCAGACGAGTGGGACATCGGGCGGACGTTTGTTATCGTCCGAAGACTAATCTGTGTCGCCGTTGCGGAAAGGATCATCCTGCACCACCGGAAGGAGAGCCGCTGACCTGCACTCCAGACTGCATCGTGTGCCATGGGGCGCACAACACGGGGAGCCGGAACTGCAAGTTTCGTCTAGCCCGTAAGCAGCTGACGGGCCTGCAGCAGGGCAGTGAGGACAACGGCCTAACTGACAAGGAGGAGCGGCGCTCGAGGCCCAGGAAGCGGTCATCCAGCGGTGCGAGAGACGATAACAAGAGCAGGGACCGGTCCACTTCCTTCCCACCACTGCCCGGACCCGAGCGTGGCAAAGGAGAACAGGGTTCCAGTCATGGAAGAAGTCCCAGTGCCACGAGAAAAAAGGTGAGCTGGCCCTACGTGGCCTCCCAGAGTGAGACTGCTCGAGAGAAGGAGCTACAAAGGCAGGTGCAGCAGCAGGCTGAGACGATTAAAAAGATGGAAGTCAGGATGGCAGAGATGGAACGCGCGCTTAAAAGCGACAAAGGACAAAAGGTACAGACGCCGGTGGTCCAGGCCCCACTGAAAGCGGCACAGGCGACTGCTTCTCGCGAGAACGAGAGCACAGCTATGGAGGTGGAGAATCGGGGGAAGCTTAAGAGGCCGCCATCGGCGGATGAGGGTGCTAATGCAAAAAGAGTGGCAGAAACTTCAACGGCGGACACGCCGCAGCCAGTCGTTAAAGTCACTAGTCTTAGGGGGGAAATGTCTGCCCTTGCGGACAGAATAGGAAAACTGGAGGAAAGACAGGATAGGTTGGAAGCTCGGGTCGACAGGATCGAAGCCAGACTAGACAAGATTGAGGAGCGTCTTGACGCCTTCACCAATGACATGCGGGCTTTCCAAACACAGGTTATGGGCATGTTTCAACAGCTCAATGCTACGCTACAGGCTAGATTGCCTCCCGTAGTCGGCCAAGCGCCGATGTTAGTAAACCTAGTGCCTAATCATGGCCCCTCGCCAGCAAATTGAGGTTTGGCAGTGGAATTGCAGGGGCTTCCGTCGCAAGCGGGGCAACCTGCAATTGCACATACAAAATCTGGACAGTAAGCCTGACATTACAGCTTTGCAAGAGGCTAGTGGCTGGGTGAAATTACCGGGATTTAAGGCGTTTACACCGCCAGAGATTGATCGGGGGGGTGTATCGAGCGTCTTCACGGCCGTGCTAGTCCATCGCAACGCCACGGCGATTCAGCATACCATAGATAGCAGCAGAGAGGACTACGTCCTGCTAGAGGTTCTGCCCAAAAGAAAGGACGATAAGAGTCTCTTTGTACTTAATGTATATTCTTCTCCTAAAGATAAAGGGCTGGGCTTGCCAGACCTCTTGATAAAGACGCAACGGCTAGCGGCTAGGGCTCAACTCATCGTGGTTGGAGATTTCAACGCGCCTCATCCGGAGTGGGGCTACATCCGAGCCACTCCAAAGGGAAATAGGCTTTGGCGGGTAGCTCAGGACCTACAATGGACAACCTTGAACAACCCGCTAGATCATACGAGGATAGGCAACAGCGTTAGCACAGACACCTCTCCGGACCTCACATTTGTTAAAGGTATTAGGGATGCAAAGTGGGTAAACACGGGACAGCCACTGGGCAGTGATCACTATATCCTTTCCACGGTATTTAGTGCTGCTAAGCACAAAGACAGGGTAAACGGAACTAGAGTGACGGATTGGGACAGATTTCGGAAAGTCAGGAAAGACACAGTGAGCGGGGAAATCGAGGACTTGGGAGCCTGGGTTGAGGCGCTCAAGCAGGACGTGAAGGGTACCACAGCAGAGGTTCCGACGGTGGAGGAAGGTTTTACGGCAGACTCTAGACTGTTACACATGTGGGAAGCGCATGCGAGTCTCCTTCGGAGATGGAAGAAACAAAAGCATAATGGGGTCCTCCGTAGGAAGGTGGCCAAGCTAGAACGAGAAATCGAAACCTACACGTTGGACTTGCAGTGCAAACAATGGGGTCAGATTTGTGACAGGATGAATGGGCAATTCGGATGCAAAAAAACATGGCAGTTGTTGAGGCACCTTTTAGATCCGGCGGCAACCAAATCGGCGCAGAAGGGTCAAATGGCTAGGTTAGTTCATCAGTATCAAGGCACGACTGGGGAGTTCATTCAAGAACTCCGAAGTCGTTACATAAACGGCGAGGTGAGCGGTTTCTTGCCGGATTACTCGGGAGAGGAAAACCTCGAATTAGATGCGGACTTTACGGTGGCGGAGGTGGAGTTTGCAATGGGGCAGCTTCGTACTACGTCGGCAGCGGGTCCAGATGGGGTTACTAATAAAATGCTGAGGAACCTGGATTTCAAGTCAGTGGGGGCGCTCACGGACTTGATGAACAAATATTGGGCGGCCGGAGAGATCCCGGCAGAGTGGAAGCATGCTAGGATTACATTTATTCCTAAACCAGGAAAGAAGATCTGTATTGAGAATCTTCGACCCATCTCGCTGACGTCCTGCTTGGCCAAATTGATGGAGCATGTGGTCCTCAACAGGCTTCAGGGTTATGTGGAGGACAAGGAGTTGATACCTAAAACGATGATTGGCTTCAGGGCTAATTTATCAACGCAGGACGTCATGATACAGCTCAAAAAGGACGTGGTTGATCCTGGGTACGGCACGGGCACGAAGGCTATCTTGGGGCTCGACCTCACAAAGGCCTTTGACAATGTCACCCATGAGGCAATATTAAGGAACCTATCGGACATAGGACCGGGGGGTAGAACCTTCCGATACATCAGATCATTTCTGGAGGATAGGACTGCGGAGATTGTAGTCGGAGAATTTAAATCGGATCCTTTCCCGTTGGGGGGCAGGGGGACACCACAAGGGTCGGTTTTATCGCCGTTCTTGTTTAATCTCGCCTTGATCAAGATACCGCCCAGGCTGGCAATGATATCGGGACTTAAACATACATTTTATGCGGATGACATTACTCTATGGGTAACAAAGGGAAGCGACGCACAATTGGAGGAAAGTTTACAACAGGCAGTGGATATTGTGGAGGAGCTAGCCGGGGAGGCAGGACTCTCGTGCTCTCAGCCCAAGTCCGAGCTTTTTGTGCTTAGGGATAAACCAAGAGGGATACATGCGAGGCACTATGTGCCGCCACCACCGCTGAAGGTGAAAGTGGGGGGTGCACCGGTCGCTGAGGTCCAAACGATCAGGATCCTGGGGCTGTATTTGCAGACTAACAGGAAGAATAGGGAGGCCTTGGAAAGGCTAAAAAATACTGTCAATGCTACCGTGAGACTTATCAGGAGAATCGCCAATCGTAAACAAGGCGTCAAGGAAAAGGACTTGTGTAAGCTGGTACAGGCGTTTGTGCTCAGAATAGTGTATGCGACGCCTTATATGAAGATGGACGCGACGGAGAAAGGCAAGGTGGAGGCTATGATTAGACAGGCGTATAAGGCGGCCCTTGGGTTGCCTAACAATACTTCCACCGAAAGGCTGCTGGGATTAGGGGTGCACAACACCTTGGAAGAACTGCGGGAGGCACACTTGGCGATGCAACTCAGTAGACTTTCCAAAACGATAGTAGGGAGGGATATATTGGAAGGGATCGGCATTGGAGTTGATCCTCCAGCTGGGGACATGAAAATTCAGGTCAAGCGAGAAATGCACAAGGGCTTGTACATAAAACCTTTACCTAAAAATATGCACCCGATACATCACGAGAACCGTAGGAAGGCAAGAGCCAGAGCTTTACATGCTAAGTACGGGAAGTACAACGGGGCAGTCTACGTAGATGTCGCCGAGTATAAGAACAAGGACGCATTCGCAGTTGTGGTGGTGGATGGGCGCGGACGCTTAGTCACCTCTGGATCAGTCAAAACCCTCTCCTCAGAAACTGCAGAGGAGGCGGCGATAGCGCTAGCTATAGGTAATACTGAAGCTGACCTGATTTTCAGCGACTCTAAAACAGCCATCCGAAATTTGGCGAGGGGCAGAATCTCTGTCACAGCGGCAGGATTACTAAATCGGGCCACGGGGCGAGGGACTACGGAGGTGGAAATTGTCTGGGTACCGGCCCACTCTGGGAACCCTGGGAACGAGGCGGCTCACATGAATGCTCGAGGTTTCGTCAGCCGAGCAGGTGAGCCGGACGTTCCAGGGAGGTCCACGAGAGATGGGCTGGTGTCCTTTCACGACATTACTAACCATTACAAACTTGAGCGGAGAATTTACCCTCCACCGGACAAGCAATTGGTGAAGGCGCAGGAAAGCGTCTGGCGAAGATTCCAGACGAGATCTTTCTATAACCCATACGTGTTAAACAAAATCTACCCGGACGTTCAGCCGGAATGCAAATGGTGCCAGGAACTGGCCACCTATGACCACATATTATGGAGCTGTAGCATAGCACCGCCACCGGCGGATATTATGCGTGATCCTTCTCTCGAGCAGTGGGAGGCCGTGTTGGCCAGCTCAGACCCGGTCGTCCAGACCAGGGCCGTGGAGTGGGCCACCCAGGTCGCCGTCAGCCATGAGCTGATGGCCATCTAGCACGGAATCGTCCGCACATGCGTTCTGACGAAAATAAAGTTTTTCCATCCATCCAAGGCGCCAGCAGTGGGTACCACGAAAATGACCTGGAAGGAATCGGGCCACCAGACTCCCTACGCATAACTTCATCAAATGAGAATCGCTGGAATGATCATGCAGCGATTCGAACTGTTTCTGGATTCGACGCGGTGCTTCGATAAGCCTCTGAACAGGGGCGGCAAAGACAGCGTTACTCCTGAGCATGACTGGCAAGGACGCAATAGAAGTTAATTTTGTATTTAGAAAGGGAGTGAACAAGGCGTATTTCCAAGCCACTGTCGTCACGTTTGAAGAATACTGAGTTTAGCAACAGAATGAGGTTCGTAGAGCTACCCTTAGGTCATCAGAAGTACGCTTTCTAGAACAGGGGACAGGCAGAAGGAGAACAGTTCGAGAATTCTCAGTGAGATCTAAAAAGGCAAGCCAAGTACTCAACTGAAAGTATCGCGGACGAGAGCGATGGAGACCGAATATTTCGTTGCATGAACACGATAGAGCTTAGCTTAAAGCTGCTGGTGGATAAGAATTTAACGTTTGGAAAGAAAATCGCCACGTGAAAGGTGGCGTGCACTTCTGCACACCAGAGCGTGGTGTACTTAAAAGAAAATGAATAGCAAGGTGAGGCAGTTACATGAAGCAGGCTTATAATGCACCCACTTGAGCAGCGACTCCAGGAACTCATGCGTTTATGTGTGAAAGATATTATGCACCTTGACGGTGCGCAGTGTTTGGCAACGCTTGTCGTACGTTTAACAGACTGAGCCATTTCGCCGCATACTGAATAACAAGGACAACGGTTGCACAAAGAAAGAAAACCACTTTGACGATCCCGACGTCTCTATCGCCGCCCTACGCAAGGGTCTGCGACTCACTGGCCACAGCAACGGTTCTCGAAAAAGGAGTGTTACTGAAACTAATCACAGGCTGTCAGCCCAACCTAATACCCATTTCGGTGCATGACTAGTTTACCATTGGCTTCCTAAAATGTAGCTTGCCCAACCTGTTTTCATAGAAGGGTTAAGCATTACGGCGTAGTTAGTGGACCTCTTCTCATTGGCACCTGAAATATTTGCATTGACTTCATGGTAAAGCCGGATTACCTGGCTATTCTAGAATTGGATGCTGCCGAGTGTTTTGGATTACGTTAAACTAGAAGTGAGAACCGTTGCAGCGAGTAATCCTCACGAAATGTTTGAACAGTTTCCTAAGATTTTTGAGCTAACAGGACGTATCAACTTTTCGTACACGATAGTGCTCCATGAACATTGTGTCTATACTGATGAATCAGCCTGAGCGTCTCGCATGGCGCCAAGTAAGCGCTTCATGAGAAGCCCCAGTGTATGGAATGAAGACATAAACAAAAGTTGGAACTGCGTCCACTAAAGCTGTTGAACATACGCCGTCGTTTAACACTTCTATTTGGTTTTCTGCCATCGCAACTAACGAATGTATCTCAGGGGAATTCCTTTATCCGACTGCACATGCATTGGTAGCGAGGGTTAACTTCCCAGCGGTGGAAGTGAAGAGAAATGTTGGAGTCGGAAAACATCTCAATAAATGTCTGTCGCATTCTGCAGCACCATTTTGATGCAGTCACATGTGATGCAGTAACATCAGTATGCTGATGTTAGCTAGACGCGCCACACTGTCGTCTTACGAAGAAATAGAAATACATAGAAATGCCCGTCTACTTAGTCAAAAGAAAAAGAAACGCGATTAACTTTTGTTTATTTTAGGCATTTACATGAAACCCATTTTTGATGTCTTACTGATGGCGTTCCTGCTGCCTATGCGTCACTTATTTTCCGGCTACTGCACGGCTCGACATATTCGCTTAAGTTGCTCTACAAAATCAAACGCCTATTCCAATGCCCCTGCATTATGTACATTTTTCGAAAGTCAACTCGCGTCAACTGTTGATCAAGTTCAAAACATAGCCTCAATCACGGAGAAATCCGGGCAGAACATTTTCAAGCAATATTTATAAACTGCAGAAGTACACAAGAATCAATAAAATCTTGTTCCTTGGTCTAGCTAGTGGGCGCATTGCCTTGATGTGCCTGAGCGACAAAATACTGCTGACACATGGATAAAGAAACTGAGTGAGTAGAAAGACAAGGGGTTAACTATACTTAGCTCCGTTTGGGTACCCGGCACCCTTGAGAAAGTGGTGACAGGATGACAATGTTCCTTAGTACCCGTCTCACGGCGACTATCGAGGGGGAGGCGTTTGGCATTTAATCAACATAGCTACACAACGTATTGCCACTGTCAAAACGAGTTATGCATGAGGCGTGTACTGCGGCGGGATTTTGCTTTCGTGCTTCCCAAAGAGCGATGCAGGTGGCATCTACCGACACCGCCGCGGAGCCTATGCATGGCCTCCGAGATGCGTGGGGCGCCGGTGCGTGCGAACGCTGAGAAACGCGTCACGCGGCAACTGGGCTCCTCTCTCGCGCTTCTTTCTGGGCAGGCTGCGCCATCTGGCGGTGCTGGCGATAAGCCTCGCGTTCTTCTCGAAGCTTGGAAATGGCTATGCATCCACCTACCTGTATGGAGGCGCGCTCCGAGCTGTTTCGGGAATGATCTAGAATTCACGTGATCGCGAGGAGCGCATCTATAATGGAGACTTTTAGCTTGTACGCTATTTCGGTAAATGGGAGCGGTTTGGGCGGATTACCGGATGGTCGGGGCGTAAACGTGAGCGGTGAAGCCGCCTGGTGTTGTAGAGATCAACCAGACAAACGCATAGCTAAAACTGCAGTAACTCACCATATCCTGCTTCGCCACTCGTGCAAATTTTTGGCAGCGGCGTAATTGTGAACACGATTACGCCACTGTCGAAAATTTACCCCAGCAGCTAAGCAGAATACAGTAATTAGCTCTGTGTTTGTGTGGTTGAGCTTTGCGCCACCAGCTGGCGCCACCGATCGGGCCGCTCACCTTGACGCCCCCGCTAAACCGGAAAACCGCCGGCGCTTGCCCGAATACCGGACACGCTAAACGTCTCTAATGTTGAATCACGCCGGTAAGGAAACGGCCAAGCAGTCGTCATTCTGTTGAACGTTCACCGACCACGCTCGTGGCTAAAGCCACCACTAAGTTGTTTTTTACTTAGTGTTAGTGAACAAATTCGCCCAACAAACTGCTAAGTCCACGTCCCTCCTTCCATTTGTACCTGCCAGTTAGTGCGCCGTCACACCTCCATGACAACTGATGGAGGTTCTGAAGTACATCAATCAGCAATGAAGCCACGTTGCACTCGTTATTTATTGGTACGAAAGCGTACTGTAGTATGTGGAATCTGAGAGCGCGGGTTTATGTACACAGACAGCCACGAACTGTGAAAACAAAGCTCAAAAGAAACAGACAAACATGAGCGCAGCCCGAATGAGGACCAGGAGCTTAGAAACTGATCCAGCGTAACATAAAAAATGGCTGTGGCTTGGCTAAGGTTAAGCCCAGGATGCGAAGCATACTAGCCTTTTAGTTGTTGAACCACTGTTCAGCCTGGTGAACTGCTGTTGCTTGGCTATATTTGGTTCGGCTAGACGAAGAAACAACTCATGCGTTACTCTGCTTCACCTTCAAGAGTGGAACGCGACAGCGTTCCCGTCGACCCGCCAAGGGGTGTAAGACAATGGGCTACGGCGCAGCGACTACGCGCCCCGCATTGGACGCGGTGAGCGTCGAGCAACGCAGCGTTCGGCGCGGCAACGAAATGTGCGCCTGAGCAAGCGACGCACGCCTGAGCCTTAGAAACAGCTCGTTTCTAAGGCAACACCGCATTCACTAGAGGCGCTTTTGTACCGCTTTGAAGCATCGTACTCGTGGCTCAGTGGTAGCGTCTCCGTCTCACACTTCGGAGACCCTGGTTCGATTCCCACCCAGCCCATCTTGCAAGAGTTGAGCCAAAGCCACCTAGAAACATGCGCAGCTGCTTATATACCGCCGCGACGCCGCGAGCGACGGTGCGAGTTGGAGCCCCGTTTCTCCTCTGTCGTGACGTCACGGTGTCACGTGGTCAGCCTTCAAGGCGACGCCGCGAGCGACGGCGCGAGTTGGAGCCCCGTTTCTCCTCTGTCGTGACGTCACGGTGTCACGTGGTATGGCATGGGGTCAAAGGTCATTGAAGGCGACACCGCCGCGCCTGAGGAGCTGGGTTGAGGTCCAGTAATATGCTTCGCATAAAAAGTCTGACTTTGCTTCCATGAATTACCCAAGTAAAAAAAGTCTACCGTGAAGAACGCGAAGATTTGGGCAGTGCATAAAGTAACAAATAAACCTTGTGTCGTAGCAGGAGAAAAAAATGTGATGGGAATGCATGCAATCTCTGGCAGTAAGTAGAGAAGGAACGCATCTTTAGTGCCACAAATTGCCGAGTTCATTGCGCCCTCGTTGTTTTAAACGACAGGACACGTGTCGGACCTGGGGAAGCATTTGCACTAAAGCAAGCGCAAACGAGGTGCAATGTAGCAGGAGCAAAACTCTCGTGAACGAGAGAAGTGGGGTGTAGACTTTGAGAACAAAGCGAGTAACGCCTACTGCTTGGACGCTTTCGTATCCACACGAATAAAAAAAATTAAAGCTACAAAATTACGTAAGAGGGAGCTTCGAGAATGCAGCACCCATTTTGTACTTGCGCCTTTAGCCACTTTCCTCGCTTGGTCGTCGAAATTTTCGCGATTTGCTGCGTAATAAACAGCCTGGAGTTAAACAAGCCCCCGTTCAAAGTGGAAGCTTCTAGGGCGTTCAGAGAACGGAGAAATTGGGTTCATAGAGCGAACAGGTAATCTCTTTAAAAGAAGGAGAATAAAAAGTAGGGAAGGAATTAAAAAAAAAGTGGGGAAATCATGGCGTTCGCGATGGTAGGAGACTCGGACTTTTCGAAGCGAGCGGATCGGTGGAGTTAAATGGAGCTTGAAAAGGGAACTGTGTGCGAACGAAAGTTTCTGCGCACAAATCATAGAAGTTCCGCTCAGCCCATTAGACTTTCCAAACTTGCCGCCTTTTGGTTTCTTTTCTACCCATATTTCATGACGCCAACAAGGCGGCCAAGAGAAAACAAAATATTGCCGCAGGTGGAACCGTATAATGAAGTAGAACGAACCTCATTTTTTTTATTGGTGATGATATTGTGAACCGCGCTAGCTTGCAACCGTAGATTTTGTCAACCCTCTTTCGGCACAAAACGTTCGCAATGATTGACAATTTCTAATTTTTTTGTTGTGGTGTATCGGAGGGGGGGGGCAATAAAGGCGGAGGCAGGTCTTGTCTGCCGATAAAATTTTGAACTTTACGGCTTTATTTGATGTCGACTACCATTTCATATTTACCGTATAGGTACACGCTGTGCAAAGATCTTACGACCAACCAAAACTTGGTTTGGCTAAAACAGCCAGGAAGAAGGCAGAAGATAAGCACTAAAGTGAAATGCACTACGTCACCATCAAAATATATTACCTAATGTAACTAGCTAAACTGATTTCTGGGGTTTGTGTAGTCCTAGAGACCTGGCGTGGTAGCGGGCTCTGATTGGCTCACGGACTCCGGCTTGCGGACTCCTCCGCATCGCAGTGAGCGTCGCCTTGTTTGTCCATCTTGCAATTCCCTTTTTTTGAAGATTCTCTAGTTTTACGGACCGAAATCACGGTCCGATTACGAGGTACATAGTACTGGGAAACTCGGGATTATTTTGATCATATGGGGTTCTTTAGCGTACCTCCAATGCATGGGACGCGGCCATTTTTGAATTTCGCCTTCATCAACATGCGGCCGGCGCGACGGGAATTTGATTCACCCGCCGTGGTTGTTTAGTCGCTTTGCTGTTGGGCTGCT
This sequence comes from Dermacentor albipictus, assembly GCF_038994185.2. Lineage (NCBI taxonomy): Eukaryota > Metazoa > Arthropoda > Arachnida > Ixodida > Ixodidae > Dermacentor > Dermacentor albipictus. The sequence continues at coordinate 61,569,922 of NC_091826.1, read as the reverse complement.
AAGCACGAAGTCACGTGATCGAATTCCGGCCGTGGCGTCCGCATTCTGATGGAGCCGAAATGCAAAAATGGCCGCGGTCCCGTGCATTTAGTGCACGTTAATCATCCTTTGGTGGTCAAAATTAATCCAGGATCCCCCACTACCACGTGTCTCGTAATCTAATCGTGGTTTTGGCCCGTAAGACACCAGCATTCCGGCATTCCAACATTTAAGGAAAGTGTTGCGCGAAACTTAGTGTCTTGCATGATCCCTCGTATCATGGCTGTGCGACTGTACACTTATCTTGTGGCCACCCATGTGGTCTGTCTTTATCTGATATGTATCCAGGGGAAATAACAACTTCTCAAAGACTCGGGTAGACATGTATGTTAAGTGTGCCACCCAGTAAAGGTTCAGCATTGTACTTAACTAATGCACTAGCGACATAATCCAACATGAACACAAGACTTAATAATTTAGTTCAGATGTTTTCCATTAGGCTGCAGTTTGTTTTCGTGAAGAAAGTAGCACACGAAAAAAATTTGAGTCAGACACGAAGGTTTCATTGCGCACCAAAGTTTATTTCCCCTGTTTATTTACTAATTTTAATTGCGCCTTCCTCGTTTTATTTGTCTATAGGAGCGTGTAAATCCAGCGGTTTATTATCATAGAAAAATGGCGATTTGACATAATATGGCAAGAATCTTACTCTATACATACGTGTATTCAGCTCAGTGTGCTACTCTCGTTATAATGCATGAATAGAATCGAATAAACCAGGCGGAGCGTTCTTGATAATTATAAATAAACAATCAACTACATCCATAGGGTATATACATGTGTATAAATGATAAGAAAACTAAATTTCGGGGTTTTATGTGCCAAAATCTCATTCTGATAATAAAGAATACCACATAGAGGGACTTCGGAATAATTTTGACCCCTTGGGGCTTTTGAAGGGGCGCCCAGTGTAAGGTACATGTGTGTATTTCGCATTCCTGCCAATCAGATCGCAGCTATCGCGGCCGGAATTCAATTTCATGACTTTAGCCTTTAGCAGTGCAATGTTTGCAGAACTGTCGTGCCACGCCGGGTCATGTCCATAGATTTATGCGCACAGTTTCGGTTGCAAGGACGTGCATCGCGAAGTGGTAAAGCAGGACCACAAGAAATAAGGACCACCACCTGTTCCTATGCCTTGCCGTCCTGTGTTTTCACGCGCGTGCAATATAATGGAATACGAACAAGCGAAATCTGCCACCCTCCTAAGTCACAGGTCTCGATAACACGAAAGAGACGAAAAGTAGAGACGACATCGAGGAGCCACAGCGCCAGCATTCCGGGCAAGTGAAATCCTGCCGAGTGTCGTGAAGGAACCAGCAGATTTGCGACGGGAGCGGTGCTTGTTTCTTTTCTTTCGGTAATTGTCATGTTGACCGTATTCGCCGGCTTTAGCAGCCATTTATTCTTTCTTGCGCACTTTCTACATTCCAGTTTTGCTCAACCCAAGCAGAAACCCCGTGAAGTTTGTTGAAGAGGCTGCCCTCGTGTAACATCCGAACGGAGAGTGCGAAGGCCACGCAAAGCAAGGCCGATTCAAGGAGCTCTCAACAACAAAATGACGAGAAAACAGGATCATGCCTCAAACGCGCTTTCACTCCACAATCTGCAGTCTTCTTAAGACGCGCAATAAATTCGTTGCCGAACGTTTGATCTTGAAATTGAATTGTGTTTAGTCATGTTTAATAGCTTAGTACTCATAGCATCACAACCTGTCGTAGAAAACGATGGCAAATGCTAAATAGCATTCAATATGCAGTGCCAGGTCAGAATAATAGAACATATAACTGCTGAGCTATCATAAAATTTTGTTAGTACATTTAGGAGCACTTAACCATTAAACAAAATGGAAAGGAATATAATAAAGCGATCAGCAGCATCAAGGACAACAAGTGTAGCAGTGGACTGAGGGCCTAAGTGAGCTAACTTTTTCCTAGGTGCGGGAGTACGCGCCTCCATTTTTTAGTGTGTTTTTTTGTAAATTGTAAAATACTCCGGTTAAGAAAATATAACTGTGGGCCTCTGCACTCGATGTGCATTCTATAGAAAACAATATCTTGATGAAGCTTGACGGGATCTCATGACCATTGCCGTTAGGTGCAAAAGCTTCTTTTTATCCAAACATCGCTTAAACTTTTGGCTGAACCTTGGTTTGCCTACTATTTCATGCATTTATTTTATGTTTCTCTCATGCAGTGTTATCAACTTCCCACGGATACTCACCCGTTATATTACGCAGCGTTGAGCGGATGTCCGCAGAGAGAGAGGAGAATATAGGGGTCTCGATCGCCAGATATCCGTCAACATGCGCGAATGTCAATGTCAGATGGTCTATTGGATGCGCACTGCCTTCCCCATTTCAACACCGCTGTCCTTCGTCCTTGCTTTGTTACATGTGCACTACTTCACAGCTATATGACTGAGTTTTTGGGTGATATATGCACATAAACGTGCGGTAGTTAAGCTTCAGTAAAATGTGGTTTCGCTGTTGCTGTTACGTGTTCAAACAGCTCGTGCCCACAAGGGTAACGGCATTGGCAACTGTTCCATTATCACAAAAGGACTGCATTTGTCATGCTTAACCATAAAAAAAATAATATCCTTATTTCTCATCTTATTAGAATAGGAAAAAAAAGGACATTATGTCAGAAAGCGTACTGGAAAGCAAGAACCTCATTCCATTACGAAGCGGCAAGTCCCTGATATATGCTATTTTCGGAAGGTAAATATTGAACCGATAGCCGCGGAAATAAATATAAAGAAAGACAATCTCCTTTTCTCATTCATCTTCGTTAGAAATGCCATCATTCTTTGTCATCCGGCCACAGTCGTAACGCACATTTGTTTAACGCTCGTGCTAACTTTTTCAGCTCGGGCGTGCGTTGCCCGTGCTGTACGATAGCAGTGTAGAAAAAAAAAACTAAATTTATTCATGACAATTTGTAGGTAGACTGCATTCTTGCTCACTCGTGTGTAATGTCATTCGAAAAAAAAAAAGAAACGAAAAGCTTTTCTTCGAACATCTCATATGGAAGCAAGAGTGATGACGCGATGTCCTCCTAATGTCCTCTTCTAAAGACCACATCGGTCATTGCACGCATTGCTCAATCAATGTTCTCTGCGATAATTACCGATCACTGACTGATCCGAATGTAAATATAGCTGTCCAACTGATTGGTTCAGAAACCACTGGATGTGAAAGATAGACATAGCACAGGGGGGATTTCACTGAATACTCTTGTAGACCACGACGCCTGTTTTCAAATTAGAGATTTTGAACGAAATAAAGGAAACAAGGTAGAAACAGAAGAAAGGAAATGACAAGGGCAGAATAACAGAAAGTAAGAAAGCAAAAAGGAGTCCTTATGATCTTTGCCTGTGCCCTTACAACATGCAATTACCACAGTATACTCAGGCCACAGAAAAGAGAAGCAACTCCTCATTACCTCGTCGTACCGGCTCTGTCCTCATTCTAATCGAGGTTGGTTTTGACGCTGCGCAAATGACGTAAAAAAATTAGCGCCTCAAAGAATCGAGTCCTTCACGACATGTGCTCTTGAAGGCAGAAAACAGTAATACTCGTTCTGCCCATTCAACGAGAACATTATTGGGTAAACGTTAGGGCTCGTTAAAAGACCATCAGTGAAAGCTGCAATTCGCATTGCAGTACAGATATTTTGCCTATATATTTTTTTGTTCTTGCTCTGTTTTCCTCACATCGTTGCCTTCAGTATTACAATTACCCGGCGTTTTAACATTTTGTTCAATGCCGGAATGACGCTAACAAAAAAAAGGGACGTTTCAGGTGTGTCTGAAAAAAAAGTATTGCTTCTGTTGGCACCACACCGTTGAGTGTTTAAAGGGAATCACTAGTCTTCAGCGATACGCTTGCTTCACGCGACAGAAGCGAACCTAAAACCTAATTATCATCACCATCATTATTGTTTCCTCAGGAAATATTATTATTTATTCAAAGAAATAATCGCATGCGAATATTTCGATTCTTAGTCAAAGGCCATCGGGATCCACTCAATATTTCCACTAAAAAACAGACACAAGCAAGACATATAGGGCCTGGATGGGCTAGTATACAAGATTGTAGGAAACAGAAGGTGTAGTTAGAGCTTTAGAGAGAAGTGTGGAAAACAATTTTTTTTTCAAAAGAAAGAAGAGCAGAAAATGCGGATGAATCGAGAGCTAGGCGAAATGTTACATATTGGGGCATCGGGATTTAGTTAACATCAACATGAAGCTTATTCCAAGAAGTAAATCCTGAACTACAATTTCTTCTATTTCTGATAACACATTTACCTAGTGGGTGCAAGAAATTACCGTGTTGCAGACCATCCCGACACGATAATATAAAGAGCTAGACGAGTGGTTCTGAACAGTCGTATCGTGGATTAATAGATCTGTGTTAAATAGGTTCTTAAATGGGAAACACTATATTTAATGAACATTTGAAACGCCTGAACAAACGCTCTTTTTTGTTCAGCCTAATGATTAAGCCAGGATTTGACAAAAAGTACGATCCATTGACAACGCAGTATCTATATAGAAGATACAGCTAAACTTTACCATAACGATAGTCCGTGCTAACATTGGGAATGGTATTAAAATCTGTCTTGTTTATGTACCACGTGAGTCGCAATTGAGGTTGAAATTAAATACACGGTTGTTTCAATTCTGCACCGGCGGTTTTGGACAGCAGTGGGCAGCACGACCGTTGCGTACGAATTAATCATTGCGTTAAATAATCTATACGACGCTACTTATGATGTGCTCACTAGCTGGTCGCCTTGAGAAATGAAGCCACCAGCTGTCACGTGCTCACTTCTGCGCAGACGCTAAGATTAGGCCGGGTATATCTGATGGCGAACGAATTAATATTTCTGTGAAATCACATGCATAATTTTAGATAACGTTCGCGAAACCATCATAGCAGAATGTTGTACAGCGCTGCCAAATGAGTCACGGCGTCGAATTGAATCCTTAGGAAGACGTTATTTCCAAAGGCAGCCCTAACTGTCTCCGCATCTCCCTATGATCCAAGATATATTTCAGAGTTTCGCTGGTTCTGATGAAGAACTACCGTCGTCGGAGGCAGACACCTTCGAGAACGTTTCGTTGGCTGTTACAGACCCTACACTGCGGCCCCGCTGGCTATCTCGGTGCGTTATGCTAAGGTCCACGTGTGCTTTCGCTAATACGGTGCAGCTGCCTTCGCTGATTTCTTTAATCCCTCTCAAATACGATCGCGTTCGCTATACGCGCCGTGCCCGCCGACGGACGCGCCACTGGTGGCGGCCTTGCGCAGAACACGCGGGAGAGGAGCCTGGCGCGCGCCGTAGTTTGTTCTGTCGTTGATCGTGCTTCTCTGTCTTATTCACGTTTTGAAAGTAAGATAGGCAACACCACTCGCACGTGTGGGGTGGCCAAAGCTTCAGGGAATGTCGAAGAAAAATTGTTGCAGGGTGGGGGGCTCAAATACCGGTGAAAACATGCCAGCGATACGGTTCTAATCATTCCCGGCAAAGCCTCATCAGCGGGAGCAACGGTAGCAAAAATGGATCGTCGCTTCGAAGGGAAATTTCTTGTTCTCATCCTTTCCTTTGTCTCGTCGGTGTTTTTTTTCCCACTCGATCATAGTTAAACGCGTGAGCAACAAAGTTCGTCTGCATTGCAGCATGAGGTTTAAAGGCATTTCGCTTAAGTTCGGAATGCTGTTTGCCGCTTATATTGTTTTCCGCTTCTTTAACGCGTTGCGCTAGCTAAGCAGCACGACTGCACGAGCGCATTGCGTTGTATGTTAAAGCTACTAAAGTTTGCAAGAACTGAAGTTGTTGGTTCCATGTGGCGCGGTAAATCCTCGCACCAGCTGTCGCGCACTTCATGTTTTTACATCTATTTTATGCGTGGCTTCGCACATGTTTAACTGTTGATAGTTGCTCCATGCATAACTCTTGTCGATTCTTTTGAGCTGCGAAGTTTTCACCCTGTCTTGTTTGTAAAGGGTATATACCACGCTCTGTCTTATCAGAATGATACTAAGGAAGTGCTTCTTTAACAGCGTTATTCTTTTCGTTATTCAGCGTTAACAGCGTTATTCTTAGATATTGTTTGCGTTTTTGGAAATGTGTTTAGAAAACAGGTAGTTCGGGGCGAGAATCGCTAATAGCTGCTGCATATGGTATTTTTGTTCCATTTCTCGCTGAAAAGTTCGCGTCCCATTTGGGAAGTCATCACACCTCGATGCTGCGTGAGCAAACTTAACACGCCGAGTGATTTGTTTGTTTCACAACGTAGTCCCTTCTTGCATGTGAGTTTTGTACTCAACTGAATTCTTTCTTATACTTACGCTGCAGACGACTAAACTGGGCCTTGCCGCCAGCGCTCATCTACTTTGACTGGCGCTGCTCTGCCTTTAAATATATCATGTGGCACCTCTCGCTAGTAATATAAAGAAGTACTGAAAAGTTAGTCAGTCTTTAGCTTTGTACGTTTCCAAGCAGCTCCCATGGGGAATTTAAAATTGCACAAACTGCAGCGGGAACGGTAGTTCACCGGCGTATGCAGCAGAACTGCATCGGCGGTACAGCACTAACACGCGCTTTCATTAACCCGTGTGTTTGGTGACTTCGTTGGCTAGTGTACGCGTTTCCATCAATAAATTGGCAATTACTCTTCTTGAGGCGACTTTGACTGCACTTATTCTTGGATGCCACATGTATTCATCGGCAGAAAAATCACAGCGTCATATGCAGAGATTGCACCGTGCGGATTTGTTTGATATAAGTCTGCAGTAACGACGGGTGCTTATTATTCAGGTACAGAAGCAGCAATGTGGCAACGGTAGAATAAAAAAAAACCATCGAGAGGTCGCATCACTGAACAAAATTTATTGGCTGGTGAACATGAGCTCCACGTCATGTAAATGGGGTTCATGGCGTTTGTCTGCGGGACACGCCTTGCACGTATGTGGACCATGTCCCAAACACCGTTAACATCGTGTTCATACCCGCGCGCACAGAGGTCAGCATCTTCCCTACAGCTGTCACCGCAGAAGAAGCAGCCTGGCACCCGAACAAAGGAGAAATCAAAGCCGCGAACTTCAGCCATCCTTGCTGCAAAGGGTTGTCGTCTGCTACTGCTCCCGCGTGTACTGTTGGAAGCGCCCGCTAGGTGGCTTTCAGTGGCGCCTCTATAGACGGTGCACGAGGCGTATAGTGCCGCTGGGACCGACCGACACATTTACACTGTCGTTAACAAACAAGAAGCAATTAAAACTGCTCAATAATACTGGTAATGCTTATTTATCATTGAAAGGGACAGTGTACTCCGACAGGTAAAACAGACGTGCAGTTGAAAAAAGAATTTTTGTGCTGCAGAAAAACAGAAAAGAAAGAACAGAAAGCCCAGGCGCATCTTAATCTCCTATGCCTTCTGCGACGTAATGGGAACATGTTTGCAAAAATGTTTTACTGGCTAAGAGAACATCTGTTTAACGTATGCCTTGAGCGTGAGCTGTTGCTTCAGTCGAACTTTTGGCATTACTACAGTTCCTCACTCTTAGTATCATTCATCATATACTTCCGCAAGTGACGCACTTTATTATTGTTCTACACAAGTTCCAGCGATTCAGAGAAAGTATAAGTTTTTGGCATTATGTACCAAATGAATGCCACAGGAATTATGTGCAATGACAATAGGGCTGCAGGAAGGCAACCACACCAGGGCAACTAAAAGTAAATTATACGGCAAAAATGGAAGAAAAGGAACGTGTAGTTCGTTACCGCTGCATAGCGGTTAACTTCAGCCATAAGTGGTTAAGTGCGCAGCTACTAGGCTAGCTTTTCTAACAAGCAAACATGGCAATACACAATTCGTCAGCTCTGTCTCGGATCTTGCCGATGTTTTCTGTTGGCCCAATAAATGTTAAATCAATGAAAATTCCCATGAAGTAGCAGAAACATTGGGCCTAATTCGATAGACAATCGGTTAAAGGCTTTGGGAGAAGATTATGCACCAGAGTTTTCCAGCACTAAAAACCGAGCCGCTTCCGAGGCCATATGTAATCTGAGTTTAGTGAAGACGTCGTTCATAAATTCGTTGCGTTGACTGTTCTGTTAAACAAGAAAGCGTGGCCAGCTGAAGGCGGACGCCCAAAATTTTAGAGGTAAACCTTGCCACCTAGTTTTCGCTAACATTCAATCTTAAGGCCAACTCTTTAGTGCTATATTTTGAAGTATGGACCAGGTGTGGAACTTTTCGGCCGTTCCATTTACTAAAGGCGCCGAAGAGCGACGAATACTGATAACGCTCTGGTAAATGTGGTGCTTCCGCAGCCAGACCAAAACCAGAAATCAATTGGCAGTGACCACCGCCTGCTGCACAACTCCGTTATTTACAAATCGAGGAGATAGTTGGGGCGGACAGTACGGGCTACTAACATTGTCTGCCCTAGAACTGCAGGCTCCTTTGCTTTTTTTTTTAATTTAAGCACGTTGAGAAGAGGCACGCGCTGTTTTCCCTGTTCTCAGCCCGGCATATGACCGCACTTGGCGCAACATCCATTGTGTGCTTACACGCCATTGTGTGCCGAGAGGCGCGTAGAAATACTGGACCAGTTATTTACCCAAAAGCAAAAAGGAGCACATCGCACTTTTACGCTTTCTTCCCCGCTAATGAACAGTCATTCTCCTTTAAGAGGTATCTGTGTCGTCAGACAACGTAGTTCAGATGAAAGCGTGATTTGGAGCTTCCTTTGGAACACGCTGCGCTGCCTGCTGCTACGACAGTGTGCAAACGAGGTGCAGAAAGGGCCGAACTTCATTAGAGACGTTGCTAATTGCAGCGCGTTGCTCGCGCAGAGATAGCATTGTAGTGTTGCTGCCATTTGTGCAGTACGTGGAATAATTCCAGTAAACGGCCCAAACAGAGACACGGACAGAGTCCTCTAACCTTTCTCATTGGATTACTAATTAGGGAACGGTCTTGTGTGCCCAGTGTATGGAAAAGTAAAGAAACAGAAAGACATTTGGTCAAAGAGAAAATGAAGTTGTGCTGCTTAGTGTACTCTAGGAAACATGTTTTGTCCAGATTAACACGGCCAGATATAGTTCCCGTACTAAATTATCGCGAGTTTCACGTGTAACAGTGGCATGAAATACCCCCCAATGCGCGAAGAAACGAAAAAGCGAGAGGCGTAACCTTCCGAGACGGGAATCTATAGCGAAATATATTAGATAGTAAGATAATGTAGCTGATACTGAAGTTGAAACGAAGTAGAACTGTAGTTCAGCAAGCTATTAAAAATATATTAAAGTTACAGAATGTGCACAAATAAATGGAAACTTATGCTAGTGGGCGGCGTAGAATGAAGATCTTTGATGAGATTTGGAAATTGACAGGAACAAGATTGAGTCCGCTGTACCCAGACGTAGACAAATGGAAATCAGCGGGAGGATCCATCGTGCAGTGGACATAAAATCCGCCGCTGCTGCTCGGTTCAATTGAATCAAAATTCTCGTAACGTGGCTTCAAAGTTTTGAGACTACTTGTTGCGAACTTCGTGGTCCCAGTTTCAGCTTGTGCAGACGGCTCGAAATCAGTCTCGAATACCATGCTTTCCCGTACGCGGCTGACGGTCGTCAACACCACTGAAGTCATTGCGGCCATTTTTTCGTGCAGCCCATGCTATCAACGTGACTAATGTTCTGCTCACATTTATATGACCATCATCCGTGTTCCTTTACGCTACAATAGCTTCAGTGTACGTAATCATCGTCAGCGTTCTGCTGCTGTAAACCAGCACCATGAGGCAAACCTTAAAATACTTAAATATTCGCCGATCATGTTTTCACCTGGTTAAAGGCTAGTAAAGCGTTGTAATTTTATTGGGATAGCAATTATACGCCCACTCCGGGCGCATTTCTGCTGTTGCCGTCACCGTCGGCGTCGCCGTGATGTTCCTTCTAAATCCAAAGGCGATAAAACCGTCGCCGCGTGCCGTATGCTGTATGTGTGAGTAAAGGCATTCAATGGGAGCCAACGAACGCAGATAAATTTGGCGCGTGCGAAGGAATAAGGCGGAGAGTAAACGCACCATCTTCCGTCGCGCGAACGGCCGTGGGGGTGATGGGAGAAAGGGAGGAGTGAGCGACGTTGGGCTCCGGCAGCAACTGTGCATTTCGCGACAGGGAGCAAGGGCAACTGACGATCGCTACTCAATACCAAACGTGAAAGGGAGGAAAGTGGGGAGGAAGTGTGGAGGGGGGGGCGGCTTCAACTCCGCCATCAACTGCGCACTTTGCGCGGCGGCACGCGGTTGTGCGCGCCGTATCTTGAAAGCGATTTGCAGTTGATGGCTCATACCTTTGTGCGTGCTGTTTTCTCGCCGCTGTTTGCGTTGCAGCGATAAACAACACGAAGGTCACTTCGCTCGCTGCCGCTGCCGCATTTTGACAGCAAATGTCCGCGGTCATTGAGTGTGGTGTGTCCATGTTTGTCTGTGCGGGTCAACACAGTGCTTGTTAATTCGGTTAGCGAATGTTTCTAAGTTGCTACGGCCGGTAAAGCTACTATCGTTACTTCGTATAACTGTCTACTAATTTGCTATCGCAATTCATGCTTCGCCTTTCAGGCGAGACTCTTTTATCAATGAGTGGCGTTGGAAACTAAACGAGTATATATGGAGCTTTCTTACTGGGCGAGGAGGAAAGGGTGCGCGGCGAGCCTTTCCTCCTCTCTGGCGTGTAGGATTGGAATGCGGCGCTGCTTGAAAATATTCCTGTGGCGTGCTGCGAAACGATCTGGAGATGTTTTAGCTCGTACTTTGTGATATTTACTCAATGTCTCTTCATAGAAGCTCGTCAGTGAACTAGTGTGTAGCCTTTCGGTGCATAGGTAACTACAGTATGCGGAAACATTCCTTAGGGGCGCAAACATGTAACGCGCATCGGCAGTCGTGGTGTGTGTAGGTGTTCCAAACTATTTTAGGTGTAGCGGCTTCAATTCAATGAAGAAAACGGGCATCTGTGTATAGCCAGTAATTGAAGAATATGCCCACTGTCTGATCGCCCGTCGTAGGAACTAAAACATAAGAGCGCATGCTCACGTAGGGTCAACCTAAGGCAACCCCGAAACATCTAAGCGCCAGGCGCTTTGAAATATTTGTGATACACCAGCATCATTCTTCCGTATTTCAAGTCTAGTAGACTTGAAATCACTATATTTCTACGCTAGCCTTTTGGATGAGGTCACTGGCATTGCTCATATAGTATGCAACTTACATATGTATATGATACATATGTAAGCTATGTGCTTCAGCATTGCCTTTTCTGCCTTGTAAATCCGTAATATTAGAGAGGGATTGCATAAGAAGATTGTGACGACTATTTGTGACAAGATTTCCGTAATACGGGTGAGTGTGCCGTAAGGAATGGGACGAACCAAACCGAACGGGACGAACAAAACCGAAACAGGGCAAATCACGCACCTTTATTCCATGCAACCTGCGACACGAAATATACTTTTCTGACCCCAAGACATAGCATCATTTAGGACAAGAAATTAGTATCAAGCGAGGGAATCGGATAAAGCATTTAATATTCAGCAGCACCTATCCACCTTGCGTAATGAAACCAGTGCAGCACAAATGCAACCAGCGCAGTTTCTTGGGCGAGCCAATGAACTGCAGCGAGAACCAGCGCATGTAGAGAACAAACCAGTGCGCCCCAGCGTCATGGCAGTGAGACCAGCGTCCCTTCCAGTGTGACCCAGCTCCTATCCAGCGTCCTCACTGGTGTCCCAATGACTCCCAGCGAGCACCAGCGTCCCCAGTTCCATCCACTGTAAAAAAAAAAAAGAGCGCGCTGGTTTCACACTGGAAGACACTGGAAGACGCTGGTTTTTTGCTGTAAGGCAGTAACCAACGCCAAGCGCATACCTGGCCTACAAGATGAAGCGCTCAATGAACCCGCATGTTAACTGCCCATAGATGGCACCTCTGCGTACGCGATAAGCTTAAACGGCTCTAAAGTGGTTTTGTTTAAATAGACATGAAACGTAGAAATACCGTAGCTGTTATCATACATAAGGAGAAGTGACTCAGCGAGGAAGCAGCCATATATACATGAGTCAGCCAGTAATCAATGAATAAATAAAAAATGTTACTTTCTCAATGAAGGAAAAATAAAGATATGCCTCAACATTTCGACGAACAATCTGATTTCGCTTGTTGTCGGGAGAATGCAATACATAAAACTATTGTGAAGACGAGCTCCAAAGTTCCCTGAAGTTCGGTTCGTCTTGCCAGTAGTTCGCCTTAACAAAAGCGACCCTCAAAAATTCAAAACATACCATTGAGTGCACAAAAACATCCTGAACAAAAAAACAGAAAACGTTTACTTTAAACGCCATTTAAACCAAAAGGTAAGCGCGAGAAGAGAGCTCAACAATGGCTTATACAGTTTTCATCCAATTGCTTTACTATTTCTTGCCGGCGCTGGACAAACCTTTGCATTTTCACACAAAAATCGCTCCTTACCTCGCTTGCCCGAAATTCATCAGCTCCGTCATGTTTCAGGAAGTGCACCAAGGTATTCTGTGCTTCTTCAGCAATATGTGTGGACCACCCTAGTTCTTGTAATTTCTAGGCAGTGTCCTCACATCAACTACCCATCTGCGGAGGGCCGTGGGGGGGCCTCCTGAATTATTGCTTCATAGCGCCAGTCCTGCAGGTTTGCACTTGTATAACGTTGCTTGGCATAGCTATTCAAGTCCACATGAACACGATTTGCTTTTCTTGTAACTTCAAATCTTCTGATTCGGAGCTCTCTTTGAGCCGACTAGCAAGCGTCAGTGACGGCTGGAACTTCGGTGGAACAGAATGAGCGGTTTGCGCTAAGCGGATTATTTCTGCATAAGAACCATGCGAAACAAGAAAAAAAAAATGTTCATAAGTTGTTTCTCATTTTGCAAACATTGACTCCATCGGCTTCGTCTCTACAGGAGTCAAGAGGAAACCGGCAACGTAAAAAAAAAATATGCGCAAGTACTGAAGCTATGCATATTGTACCGGAGAACTACGGCGCCAGTTTTGTGCCCGCACAAAAAAAGAAGTTGACGTTCGTGTGTGTCTCGCTCTGCCGGTTTTTCGGGCTGTGGCTGCCTCGTGTTAGTGGCTCTTTTCCAGACGCCGTGCCGACGTTGCTGAGGCGAACACGCCTGTTACGTTATACATATATATCCTACACAAACGTAGGGCTACTAGTCCAACTTCCCAATAACGAGAACAAAAAAAAAAAACTGGTTGCTCTGTTAGTCATTTCGCGCAAACTCAGTTGGTTGTGGTGGCGAATCTTTCTACTGGTTACATACAAGCGATACAACCTGTGCTCTTGGTGGTTAACATATGGGGAATGAGGAAGCAATAGCCTACTTGGCATGCAGTCAAGACTTGTGTAGGCACGCTAACGGTGCAAGGTTGCATGGGATAGCAGCTCAACTGTTGCCGTGCTGGTTAGAAAGCCTGGGTAATGCGCTCCAGCGAAACGTGCTTGCAGACATTCTCGTCTATGTTTCCTACAGGAGAGAGACATGAAATTCGCACGCGAAGACTCAGAAAGGCACTTAGACATCAGGAACTCGGGAAACGTGCCCATATGGGAGATGCGAAGCGCGTGTTCCTAATGCAAGCCTCAATCTTCACGTGAGCTTGCGGTGGGGAAGCAAATGTAGTGTAAAAAAAGAGGCCTGCAGAAGTGCCATGTAATAAATCTCAAATAGTAAAGCAGTGAACTGGGCTAGCTGGCTAGTTTATACGCTGCAAGACGGATAACAGAACCAGCGCAATCACACGAGAGAACAGAAGAAGATAACGACGGGACTAGCTGCAATTTACAACTAAAATATTGAGACTTGAATAAAAGTATACTTGTCGGCAGGCCACGTCGTGCGTGCGCGCAATGCCATCTTAAGGGGCCAGCTTTTTTCATCGATACAACATCGGCGGTTGCCCTAAGGCCTTAACCAAGTGGCCTGTCCACAGGTATATTTCATCATTCAAGCGTGAACCTTTCAGTTGTAAGTTCCAACTAGTCTCATGGTTGTTTTCACCTAGTCCCTCATGTGCTTCCGTTAATTCTTTATCCGTTTTACGTACTAAATCGCAGACAAAGGCTTCGACTGGCGGCAAGCATTCTTGCTTCATATGGATATGGACTAGAAACGTGGCAAACGACAAATGGGGTCCCTACATTAAAAGGATGCCACTTACTTGCCATCGATGGCTTTCTTGAATTTTCAAATAAAATGCACGTCCGCCGCCAGTAGGTGTATTAGAAGCTAGAGTCCAGTGCTGCAATCCTAAAATTTTATAATGAACAAACCAGTGCGACCCATTGATTGAGCGGATTGAGCGGCCCATAGAAACCCTGGGTCGACAAAACATCGCAGTAATCAGATAAACACCGAAATAAATTTCCAGTAGAAACCTGGCAGCAAAATTTATGATTGCCAAGAAAAATAAGAAGTTATAAAATGAAAATGTTTTAAACTGTGTTACGCGTGATTTACCCCATATCTTGCTTGCTACCTTAAATTACTTACTATATGCAGACGACTTGTGCATATGGGAATCTGACTCGAGTACTCGAACCGTTCAGCAAAAGCTACAAGCTAGCATATAACACTAATTATAGATTTTTTTGAAAAGCGGAGGTGTGATTGTTTTACATGAGAAAACTGCAATACTTCCTTTTACAAGGAAGTGCTTGAAGAGATTCCAGCTCGTGCTAGACTGTCAGCATCTGCAACTTGTGCGACAACGCAAGTTCTTGGGTGTTGTCATAGACAGATGCCTATCATAGGCTCCCCAAATAAGATAATTAGAGGAGAAAGTCAACTCCCTAACTAACATTCTTCGTTGTATTTCTGGATTGAGATGGGGTAGTTCAACCTCTTCCTTATTACGCTTTCACTCGGCAATCATTAGACAAAAAATAGCATACTCTGCTCCTGTGCTACAGGGAATATCGTGTAATGTAGAGGAAATAATTCAAGGATTGCTGGCCAGAAGCCTTCGCATATGCCTTGCTGTTCCGCGTGCATCTGCCAGTGCTTTGGTGATTGCCGAGTCCTGTCAACCAACTTTTCATGCACTAAGATAAAGCAATCAAATTTATCACATCTTTACGCTAATTACGTCGATCGCATTCACGTGTATAGCGATGGATCATGCAGGAAATAATGTTCTATATCTGCGTTTCATATGCCTGAATACAAAGAGAAAAGAGCTTATAAGCTTTGACACATTGCAACGTCCATAGCGGCCGAACTTGACGCAATAGTTTCTGCTTTAACATTACATATGTGAGCAGTCAGAATCACTTCGCTGGGTAATTCAGAGTGACTCACAAGCCGCATTGCTGCGCCTAAGTGAAATCAGCTTAAGAAAAGCAAACAGCATATTGACACACGAAACAAAGAAGACATACGCCGTAGCGAAGGATCGACAACCCGACATAATTATTCAGTGGATACCAAGTCAATGGGAAATCATAGGAAATGTAGCAGCTGGTCACATTGCACGTGAATCACATCAAGATAATGAGTTACTACTCCTTCCTCTAGAGGCCAATGATGCGCGATGTCTATTGAACACAAATTAACTGTGCTGTCATTTTATTTCCTTTAAAACAGGGAACTTGTTAAAAGTCGTACGCTGCATACGAGGACGTTTAGCACAGCCATTAGCACTGAATAATCTTCATAAATGCTGAAAACGAGGTCCAAAAAAAGCGATAAAAAAATCCGGCTTCACTAATGTTGTTTTGTAACACAGCATACCACCAGATTTACGTAGAGTGGCTGTCCAGCATCAAAAATTCTCGTTGTGATATTGTGATGCGTCTGGTACAAAAGTCGACCAGTCAGTAAGATCTAAATGTGTCATTGCTGTTTCTCAATCCTCCGATCTGGCCCAGTAATCTGGAGCATGCTACAAAATTTCGGTGGACTGAAGCAGATTATACTGGAGAACAAAAAAAAAATGTCCGGAGATTGCAATGCTCTCTAATGCAAAAATTGAGCGCAGCTCAATACGTCTTTTCATTAAGCGATATATTGAGGCAAAGAATTTTGAATTGAAATCACCGCACCGACTGGCATTGGGCCAGTGCTGTCAGCGCCTTCGCAGAGGGAGGGATAGTATGGGAACGCTGGCATAATGAGCGTCATCGGAATAAGCTGTGGATGAAGGCTCAAGACGACGAAGAACGCGTGAGCAGTAGCACGAGCGCGTTCGTGCTGTCAGGCCGATGGACGGCGATGAACGAGTTGTTGTAGAAGACGACGACGAACGCGCGAGCATTTTAGAAAGAAATCAGCGCACCGACAGCTTTTTATTATTTCTTATCTTTTATTAATTATTATTGTTATTATTATTATTATCTTATACCCGGTTTTCATCTGATTATTTCCTTTTTTCGCCAAACACAAAACGTTTACTTTTAAACTCACACGCCCAAATTGTTAACTCCCTTGTTATCATTATTATTTTTAATCAATCAATAATTTCAATCAAGTTCTCTCGCAATCTGTGAGCGACAGGTCCAGCTTGGTCTTAACAAGGTCTCCAAATGGGCTGATGAAAACGGGTTCAGACTGAACCCACAAAAAAGCACATGTGTTGTTTTCTCTAGAAAAAGAGGCCTGCACCCTGATCCTGAAATTGTGTTGCATGATGAGCGTCTACCTGTAAACAGGGAACATAAATTTCTAGGCATAATTTTAGACGCGAAATTAACTTTTATACAGCACATAAAGTATCTTAAAAACAAATGCATGAAAACAATGAATATCTTAAAGGTTCTCTCGCGCACAACCTGGGGCAGTGATAGAAAATGTCTCATGAACTTATACAAAAGCCTCATACGCACACGACTAGACTACAGAGCCATAGTTTACCAGTCGGCTACTCCAACTGCTCTAAAGGTGCTTGACCCTGTCCACCACTTAGGAATTCGCCTGTCCACAGGCGCCTTTAGAACAAGCCCAGTGGAAAGCCTGTACGTTGAATCGGATGAGTGGTCACTGCATCTGCAGAGAACATATTTGTCTTTCATGTATTTTCTTAGAGTGAACGGAAACAGTCAGCATCCCGCGTATTACACCGTAAACGATTTGTCCTGTTGCCAACTTTTCCGCAACCGGCCCAGAGTGGCACAGCCTTTCTCCATGCGTGTTAGAGACATGGCTGAAGAAACAAGGGTTCCACTGCTTGAATACCACCTTATGTCCCCTGCTATACGGCCCCCGCCGTGGCAGTGGCAACCAATAGACTGTGATACATCTTTCGTAGCTGTCACAAAGCACGCGCCTGTCACAAGCACGCGCCAATGTACTTCCTCGAATTACAGCACAAATACTCCTCTCCTGAATTCTTTACAGACGCATCGTAGTGTAATTTTGGCGTATCTTACGCAGCGGTCGGTCCATCCTTTTCAGACGCCGGTGTTCTGCACCCTAACACAAGTATTTTCACAGCAGAGGCCTACGCGATATTGGCTGCCGTTAAACACATTATTGAATTTAATATCCCAAAGGCAGTTATATACACTGACTCTTTGAGTGTTGTAAATGCTTTGAAAACTGTGCGGAAATATAAAAACCCTGTAATTCTATCTCTTTACTCTGCATTATGCACAACCTATCAGTCCAAACAGCATATCGTCGTATGCTGGGTGCCGGGGCACCGAGAGATAGAGGGAAACGTGTTGGCTGACGAGCTAGCCACATCCGTCAACGCGAACGCTTCCAACACTTCCACGACTGTCCCTGTAATGGACCTCAAGCCCTCAATAAGAAAAAAGCTAAGGGCTTTCTGGCAGTGCTTGTGGGACAAACAAACAGAAAATAAACTACATGTTATCAAGCCGTATCTTGGCAACTGGCCGCCGGTATCAAAGAACCGCCACACAGAAGTAACACTTTGCAGACTCAGGATAGGACACACATACAGCACACACGCATACCTCTTGTCCGGTGGCGATCCACCCATGTGTGATAAATGTGGTGAGCCACTTACCGTGCTTCACATCCTGCTGCAATGCACTGAATTAGACGCTAATAGGAAAAAGCATTTTCCATTACCACACCGTCAACAAATTCCCCTTCATCCTCTTATGATCATAGGTATGGAACCGCTCTTCAAATATCAATCCGTGTTCGCACTTTTAAAAGATGCACATAGTTTTCATGTCATATCACCAGGAAATCCGTAGCACGGCCTCTTAACTGAGGTTTCTGCTGCGATAACTGCACTAAAACAAAGCACCTGCCTCCCAGCCTTTGGGCTCAAAGGCCTCCCGGAGGCTTAGGTGGTATTTCAACATTCTTGCATTTTAGCTCCACGATCACTTATCACGCGTACTAGATCCATAGACAACTATATGTATCACTATCATAATTTTATATTATATATCATTTTACGCTTTTATGATACGGATTGATTTTAGGCCACTTTACAGCCATGTCACATCCCACCATCGTAACTCACCCATCAGCGTTTAACACATCATTATCAGTCATGGCGCTCTTTGGCCACACCTGGCCCTTGCGCCACTAAACAATACACATCCATCCATCCATCATTATTATTTTTAGGCACCTAATTAAACCACCCGATCCTTGGCCAATCCCCCACTGTGGGTATGTGCCATGGCCACTAAGGACAACAACAACAACAACAACAACGACTGGCAGTTGGTCAGTGTCTTCAGTGCCTTCGCAAAGGGAGGGGCAGTATGGGAACGCTGACGTGAGGAGCGGCATCAGAGGCAGCCGCGGTGGAAGACGAAGACGAACGCGCAAGCAGTGGCAAGCGCGCGTTCGCGCGGTTATACCGACGCCGACGCACAACTCGAGAACGGGCTCCTAAAACCTGCGCTCTAAATTCAACACTCTGTAATTCGATGATTGCTGTAGTAGGTTTTGGTGTTATACTTGGCTGAATAGCGGGAGCCGTACTAAAGGGATAACAGTAGTTAGTTATGTGCATACGACGAAAACAAAGAAGCACACCGCCTTCAGGTGCAGGTGTGGCATATCGTTACCAGGGCTAGCGTTTGTGCGTCAGCCCTTTTATACCTTGCACAAAGAATTGCCATCCCTAAACATTTATCTTTCGCAATTATCCGAACGTTCCTCATATTGACGGGTCGGCGCGACTTTCCAGGGATCCTGTGCAGATTGCTTTTGTGTGTTTTCTTCCGCCACTGGTACGACCTTCCAATTGATAGTCAGGTGCTTGTTGTCCTCTCAATTCCTTATTTTGTGCTTCCCGCCTTCCGTGTGAATCCCCCGCCTTTCGCGTGAATACCCGCCTTCTGCGTGAATCCGTACGAACTTTCTCAAATTGTCGTCGTTGCAAAAGATTAGGAGTGTACTCCTCGTGAAATTTTATAATGATGCATTCTACGCGCGCACTGTCGAGTTTTCTTGACCATACTTACTGGGTGCTGCTGTGTGGCCGAACGACCCATATTTAAAAAAAATATAATTACGTCCTCAATGGTAAGATCCAAGCAACTCGGTCCCTTGTACCACAAGAGCCAGAGGCTCCAACTGTTAGGGCACAATTGAACGCATACTTCTGTCATGCCAACACCAACTAGCTCGTTGAGATTGTCGCCGCGTGTGTCGCATTCATCCCATGGCACGGGTGTGCCATCAACATGCGCGTCAGTTTGCTTTACGCAACAGACACTGACATGAAATGGGAAAGCTTATGCAGCATTTGACTAAACACTTCATGAATGTTTCGCTTAGTTCACATAGATCAGACGATGTGCGCTGGATCTGCATAAAATTTTAAATTTTGAAGTCCAATAAAAATGCTCGCTTTTATACAGTTTTAAACAAGTAGCCATGGCAGGGTAGTTGGAATCGTTCAGTCAGAATTGAAATGCCGGCAATTTAGGTATGAGTTTGGCCGGGTTGTAAGCACTCAATAAATAAGAGTGAAAACGTTTTCGCAGCATGACCTTTGGGAATTGACGTATGAATAACGTCAATGAAGTGTGAGAAGCAAGGAAGACTTAGGGGCTAGATTTTGTTAATCATGACCATATAAAGCCAACAGGCAACAACGGCAAGGAAAGCATCGGGGAAATTAGCTGCAGACGAAATGTAGAAAATATTACAAAGAGGGGAATTGAAGTGGACGAAAAGATAACGTGTCGCCGCTGGGAGCCAAATCCACAGCCTCCGGATCACGCGGGCGTTGCTGTACTTATTGTGCTACGGACACGACTGACAAACCGTCCACTAACTTGGGTACTTATGTTTACTGCATCTATCCCTAGCAGAGTCTAGCCAGTCTAGCCAGCGCCGCTCAGAGTCAAGGTGGCTAACATTCCTAATGCTTGATATAGTAAACATCAAAAATGCCCAAGTTAATGTTGTTGCGACCGAGGCTCCGAGGATGTGAAATATGCTTTCCTCGTGGAGGAGCAAAGGAACGTGGGGCTGGGACCGATATCTAAGAGGTTTTACAAACAAGCTTGTGTTTCGTATTTACAGGAAAATTCGTAGTACAGAAACACTTCGTGAAGAAGTTGGAGCGCCGATCTCTCCAAGCGTCCAGCAGTCTTTTTATCCCCTGCGTGGTCATTGTTCAGTCCCCCTCCCCAATCCGGTATCAGGAGACCGATGATATCAGGTCCCACCAATCCGGAAGTTTGTTGCCCTTTCCCTACGAAGGGAGCTTCGTCGGAAACACAAGCACGCCACTGGGGGGGATGGGGGGAAGGGTCGCATACTGACCCCGTCTCCGGTGTGGACGCGCCAGTTTGGGTGGTGGGCAAGTGAAGCACCGTCGCCTCGCTAATTGCCCAAACCTCTCCTGACAGGGGTACTCCACTGGTGGCCATAAATCATCCGTTCAGAGAACCATTTTGACGTGCACCTAAATCTAAGTACACGGGTGTTTTCGCATTCCGCCCCCATCGGAATGCGGCCGCCATGCCCGGGATTTGAACCCACGATGACGTCGCGGTTAGCAGCCCAACACCTTAGCCACTAAGCCACCACGGCGAGTGATACTCTGCAAAATACCGGCTTCCGGAGCACAAGGAATTCAATGTTTGCCAACACCTCACGTGACTGACATAATCGAGCGCTAGGTTTTCCTACATCAAGGTTAATGGATATGAACAATCCATGTAATGGTGTGGTAGACACGAGACTCAAAGATATTTCTTGCTGTTCATGCGATGAGCCAGACGTCAGTCATCGTGGGGTGCACCTCAACATCCGCCACTTTGGCATTCCAAAATGAGCAGGCGCTCAAGCTTACATCTATTGCGTGACGTGAAGTTGAAGAAGTTTATTTAACATTTAGGCTGGTGAAGTGCATGCGGATTTTTTTTCGAAAGATCACAGGCTTGCCTCTCTCTCCACAAAGTAGCGTACGATGTACGAGCGTTGCACAACTAAAGTTTGAAGATCACATTCGTTTGTGTTTAGCAGTTTACGAAACCACAGATTAAGGCCCCCTTGATTATAGCATCACATTTACTGTAGACGGACTACTCTCGAAGTATTGGGCACAGGTCGACAACCTTGAGGGCAAAGCAACGTTTGTTGCATACTTGGAATATTGGTCGGAAATCAATTAGTCAGTGAAAGCGTTATGTACAGATTTGAAACGTCGGAGTGCCTAAGTCTTGCACCACTCGTACCTTGACGTGGTGTTCACCAGAAGACAAAACTGAACGAATGACTCATTCAACATGAGACGCGTCCTCATCCGAGGTTTGTACATTGTGAAAATATGCACAATCGCAAAATTATCCTTTTGTAAGTTGTTTAAGTTATAAATCACCAGGGTTTGCCGCCAATATTTTCTCAGCTGGCGGCTCTGCATGAAGTGATGTATCTCTCGACTGAATTATCGTTTTAGGCATTGCTTGCAATGATTTACTAAGAGGAGACTATGTAACGCGCACTTGGAATCTCAGGGCGAGGTTTCACCATAGCGTCGATATACGTAAAATAGCCGCATGCCTCTGCGTTCAACTCTGCAATAAACCGAGGTCTCTAGTGTCTGTCATACTGAGAGAAAGAAATTATTGTTCTGGATAGATATATCGATTCCCTCCGTTGCCACCACACATGTGACACACGCGGAAGAGAGAATCAATAACCTCGGAAGCAATATATAACATGTCTTGTTTCTCGGGGCAAAGTTACTAAGGTTCTCGTGTCTTTATTGCGATGAAGACAAATTAATGATCATCTGTATTGCGTAAGGTAGGCACAAAGAACAAGAAGAAGCACAAAACGGCTCAAAAGCACAAAAAAACGAAAAAAAATTGCGACAATGCCTTCGAACGTTGGCGCCATTTAGCTTCGTGATGTGATATGAAAAAGAGAACGGCCTAATCAGCTTTCAAAAAAGCTTCCCTGTGCTCTAAAACGCTACCTTTTGAAATAAATGTGAACGTCGGCAGAATTTGACAGGGCATATTTGGATAAAATTGTAAATTGTGAGAAATTTGTTATCGACGGCTTTTGCATAAACGAGAAATTGTTAACTTCTTTCGACCATGCCAGCCATACAGAAAAACAGAAAATGAAGTCAGAGAGCCATTCTGCTTTTGCTGCACTATCAGTTTGTTCGTAATAATGAGTAGTGGATTATAATATCAAGTGAGATATTCCGACAATGCATCAGATAATGCAAACATGTATGAACAGTCTAGTGATTACAACAAAAATTACTACAGTGCGCAAGCAGCAAGACAAAAAAAATATATGCGCACAAATATGTCAGAAAAAGGGACGAAAGGAAAGAACGGCAAAGATATTAGGCGGAAAAGGTGTGAGAATTTAAATTGGATTTACAATTCTCTGATAATAAATGATGCACTTAAAACGCGAACTGCGTGAGTGGTCAACTAGAATTAACACAAGATCCACTGATCTCAAATTGCCTAGCTAACGTGGAGGGAAGCGACTCCAGCAATGACGCCCGGATTCATGCAGTATGTCTCTCATCTTCGAATGCCGGATTCCTATTTCTTCAAACTGTACATTAAGCCAATCAACGTAATACATTCTTACAACACGCACTGTGCAGCTCGCTTCGTAACGCTATCAGCAGTGAAAATATCAGGGAAAAGTAATTCATTCTCCCGCTTTGAATGCCAGAGACCCGTTTGTTTTCTTTACACGAGGGGTTGTTTCAACGAGGTGGAGTCCAGATCAAGCATCGACGAAGCTCTAATGCAGCTGAGAGCTAACTGATTGGACTTTTCATCTTTAGCGTGCGAGCATTTTCTCGCTATAAATCTTCTAAAACCCTCATGGTACAGCAAGTCAGAGATAAGCAGGTTGTTTTCCGGGTCGATACTTTTACGCCAGTGACTTCCTCATCGTCTCAGGGGGATCGCGGGTGGTAAAAAGCAAGTTTGAATTAAAGGGCTCGTAAGCGTTACAACATCCTGATCCCTCTCAAGGCATATTATGTTATTAAGCTGAGAAAACAGTTTACTGGGTGGGAATGCTACTGCCTCTTCTTTTTTCTTCGATTTTGTTGTCCTCCTGTCTTCGCGAAGTGCGTTTCCCAGTATCTTCTCTGAATGATCGCTTTTACTCGCGTGCGACGTCCATAATTTGGTGCCTTGGATGAGCCGCTTATCGTGGCAGCGTTACGACAGGCGATACCATTAAAGCTCAGAACGCGTTATCTTTTTTTTTTACTTTTTTCGTTTGGAAGGCTGGTTGGAGAGAACGACTTTTTTTCCTGTTAAGGAAACCTGCCTATGTCCTTCAAATGGCTAAGTGGGTCACTGCATTTCTCGGCCGATGTCCTCTTTCATTTCCTAAAAGATCTCAGGCATCCACTCTTAACTGCTGTCTAGCTTTTTGCTACTACGGTAGCAAAACCCAGGACTCCTGGGTTTTTCTTTAAGTTTATGACCATGGATTTAAAGAACCCAACGATGCTGCATCGCGTCCGTGCAGAAATGTGGCTGTTTATGGTCATCACATGAACCCACGTCCTCGTTTTGAATATCAGAACACCTAACCTTCTGTGCCGCCGTGACGGCTTCAGCTGGTCTTGAGCAGAAACATGGCAGTAAAAAAAATTATTCACTTCCATGATTTCTCAAAAGACATAGTGCGTCTGAAGTTGCCAATGCGGTAGTCGTGGTGCTGATGGCGGTGGCATTCATCATTAGGAAAGAGTGGACAGTATCACTTAGCGTGTCTGAGATCGAGGTCATCCCAGGTAATGAATTCACGACAAGGAAAGCGTGGACGACGTTTCCGGGACAAAGGAACCCCGGCCAATCAATGCTCGCGATGGCTGCTAAATGCTTGATTACCTTAAGCTTGGTTTGTCATTAACAGCGTCATTGTAATGCAGAGACGCTCGGCCGTTCATACAAATTTGTTGACGGTGAGTCCTTTTCAGCATGTCTGATCTTGCGTTGCTTTGGTTTCCTCCGAAGTGGTTCGCACCCACGAGGGGTATTGGCCAAAAATCGCGAGATTGAAGAAAAGGATTATCCAACTCTGAAAAGAATCGCTATTGAAATGTCTTGAATGGCTAAAGGAATAGAGCATGATAAATTTGAAGAATTTAACAAGGAAATTGTCCTGGTTCAATTATGTACTCCACAAAAGCTGCACCAACATCCATACGACAATGTCCCGGAGAAGAGGCTCCCAAGGATGCAATACCGGGTATCGTTATATTCAATCCAGCACCATAAAATTTACCTCATAAAGTGTGCGTTTTTTGTGGTTTTTTTTTATGGGGTAAAGCGGTGGCATGACAGGAAGGAGTGTTCTATTGTTTCATCTTCACCAGCGTACGAGGCCAAGGATGAGGGTGCCAGACCAGATCGGTGCGATAATAGTTTAATGCAGATATACGACATCAGAATTTCGTCAACAGGACTTTAAATTTTCTGTTACGGCAAAAGTTTATGTTCTAAGGAAATAAGAGGTGTCGGTAATGACCTAAATCTGTAAATGATAGGTTCCAAGAGTGTTTCACGATTGCCCGGCTTTTGGACCAAGTATCAATTATTAAAACAGAGGCCGATAGGATCGGGAGAATTCGACGACTAATATCAGGTCTCGCCAAGCTCTCTGCTAATTCATCGATAACTAATCCTTTAAGACCAGGCGCCCCTACCAATCTAGTTAGTGTTAACTGATAGGTATTTAACAAGGAAATGTACGTGAAATATGTGATCCGCGATTTGCAGTGAGAGCTGAGCATAAAGATAGAGAATCTGTTATTATTACTACCTCTCAGATATGAGTCGACTAATTACAGCCAAAGGCGATTACAGCCAAAGGCGATTACAGGCGATTACAGGCGATTACAGCCAAAGTAACCGCCAGAAAAACTCATCTATAAATGCTGTTATGTGTTCAGGAAGGCTGAAAGAGACGGACCTGTCAAAAACGGAAGAGAAAATTGTAATTCCATACTTCTGTTTGCGATTTATTTGTTGCTACTAGAGCGTTTATTTTTAGCTCCAATAAGTGATATTGTAATAGCCCATTTATTATATTGTAAGAGATGTGTTTTGCTTTGTTTGAATATATATCGCAAAAAATTATCCGGAGATTCTGTCTCTAACTGCGAATAGCAGGGATCTCACATAATTGTGAATCTAAGGGACCAACAAGTGCCTGAACGAAAACGACCTGAGGAGTGTAAAACCGAGACCAGAAAGGTAGAAATAATAATGCAGGTTGAAAAATAAAAATGATTTGTAATTTAATATGGAATTAGTAGATCTCTAGGAATATCTGGGTGGTTAATAACTGAAATTTGCACAAAAAAGATGGCAAGGGAGTTTGTAGCTATAATACATTGTTGGCAACGAACTTTGGCAAACGACGGCACAGGCGTAAAGCTTCCCGCTCCAGATCATCATCATCATCATCATCATCATCATCATCATCATCATCATCATCATTATTAACCTATTTTCTGTCCACTGCTGGACGCAGGTCTCACCCTGCAATCTCCAATTACCCCTGTCGTGCTCCAACCGATTCTAACTAACGCCTGCGAATTTCTTAATTTCATCACCCGCCATAGTTTTTCTGCCGTCTTCGACTGCACTTCCTTTTCTTGGCACCCATTCCGTAACCCCAATGGTCCACCGGTTATCTAACCTACGGATTACATGACCTACCCAGCTCCATATCTTTCGCTTAATGTTAATTAGAATATCGGCTATCCTTGTTTGCTCTCTGATCCACACAACTGTCTCCCTGTCTCTTTACGTTACGCCTAACAATCTTCGTTCCGTCCCCAACTGCGTGGTATTTAACTTGTTTGCGAAGTTCTTCGTCAGTCCATGTTTCTGCCCTATATGTCAGCAGTGGTAGAATGCATTGATTATACACCTTTCTTTTTTATAATAATGGTAAGCTTACAGTCAGGACCTGACAATGACCGCCGAATGCGCTCCAACCCATTTTTATTCTCCTGTAAATTTCCTTCTCATGGTCAAGGTGGCCTGTGAGTAATTTATCTCGGTAAACGTACTCATTTACAGGCTCTAAAGGCTGACTGGCGATCCTGAACTCTTGTTCCCTCGCCCTCAATGTTGATCGTCATCATTGTCTTATACATTTTAATATTTGACCCAACTCTTATAGTCTCTCTGTTAATGTAGAACACATCCATATTCCAAACGTGTCTGCACATACATATTATAAAACATCACAAGAGAGTCTCCACGCGTCCCTGATCCTCTGTTGCAAAGCCTTCTTAGCATTCCAATCGCTCGCACACCTTTTTATCGATATATTCAATGTGCGTGCACCAACTAAGCTGGTTATCATATATTATGCCCAGCTATTTTACCGACTCCACCAGAGCTATATCCTGCAGGCGGTAGGTCAGGTTTATATGTGTTGGATCGAGTAAAGGAAAAACTATAATTGAGCATTTGCTGACATTAGAGGACATACGAATATTATATGGCCAGGTTTCTATGGCCTGCAGATATGTGTGCAATCGACTGTATAAAAAGTGGATGTCATTGTCTGAGGTAAAAGACGCGATGTCATCTGCATATACATATGTGTATATGTCATTGTAGCAAAGTATAGAGCTTAGTAATATGTTAAATAGTAAAGGTGAGGGGTGACGGCTCCTTGTGGAACCCCAGGCGACTATCGACGTCTATCTGACGAAGATCCTTTCAGGAACAATTCTCAGTCAGTTCGAATCTCATTAAACCATTTTATTTTGTATTCTGGCAAATCAAGGTCTTCTTATCCTTTTCGGTCACCTCTTTTCTCCGTCGAACAAATGTTATCGCTCAGCGCGGGAAGCGCCCATATGTATCGGAAGTTTCTCGAATGTTATCGATGGTTCTATCAGCTGTCTACTGTCACCGAAGCTTGTGTAATACGACTGCTTGAGCGACTCGAATTATGTATAACTTTATGGAAGGCACGCGGACACCAGCGATTACTCTGGAACCTTCGATGACCTATGTATAAAAGCCCACGCGCTTGACCGGCAGCTCAGATTTTCGACGATCGCCAACTGTGTAAGCCGCGGTCGTTGTTCCTAGAATGTAGCCTCTTTTTGAGGGGCACAGGTTCGCCCAGCTTCATCGGTACGCTAGTTTCATCGCTCACAGTTTTGCTGCTTTCTTCACCGTCACTACTACATGACATCTGGTGGAGGTGCAGGGTGTACATCCGTCTACGTCCTTCTTCATAAGGTTTAGATATATTTAAAATTACTTGAACTGCAATTTGTCTTGAATTTTATTCTGCTTTATAGTTCCACATGAGCGTACGAAATGGAACAACCAGATCAAAATCCAATTTGGAAAGGACTGAGTGCATCTTTGCCCTCTACTATTTTCATAAGGCGAACATTTGAAATCCTTTGTATTAACTTAACCAAATTAGAAATTACAGTTTTTGTCGAATATTGTCAAGCGTGAATCCGTCACCATTATTTTGATAAATCGGAATAATTTAAGAAAATTTCTGACTGGAAGGTGTCCACGAAAATCGAATAGAAAAGTTTACAATGTCTAAAAGGACACCTGGGGACTCCTTGAATAAAATTACCTTACGAATAAATTACGAATGAAATTGAATAAAAGTGTCTGGGGCGAAATGAGGCATACTGTCTACTGCCATAGCCAATTCCATCATAGTGATCTCAATAAAATCATCTGACTGGATTTGTAGCTTGGGACATGGAGATAACAGGGAAGTGAATCGACCTTCTAAACCTTTTGCGATTTCTTCTACCATCTGCGTCATTTCTTTTCCAGTGAAAACCATTGAGTAAATGTTACTTGGACGCGGGAGTGCCTTTCTGCTACGAAGTAAATTGAAAATTACACGCGTGTTTTAAAATCTTTATAGATAATCGAAAGATTTGCAGTAGTAGTAGTCTTTTGCTTCAGGAACTGTATGCTTAAATAGTGTCCTGTAGAACTTATAATCCCTTCAATTTGTTTTACAATGGTTATACAGCAACTTTTTACGCTGCGTTCCTTCTTCTTTAATTGCGTTAAAAGCCAGTATTCCACCAAGGGCTGTAAGCGTAACTGTTATTAGACCAAACTGCGAATTCGACTGCTTGCTTGACTTTTCGAAGGCTGAACAAATAATTTTCGTTTTCAGTCCATTGGAAGCATCATGAAGGGATGAAATCAGATCGCAAGGACTTATTAAATGCACTGCACTTTACAAAAGTTTGAACGTGTTTATCTGTTATTGTAATAGAGCCGGCTATTTTAATGAATAACAGAAGGCGACCACTATTAGAGGTATAATCAATAGTTGACCGTGAAGACACAGTGAGCCTAACCCTAGGGAATGTGAGATCGATTTCAGACAGATTTCTTATAGGCAGAAGTGCAGTTGATCCGGAATTTACACAAGAAAGGTTATTTTCTAATGACCGATTTCATAAGCACGTACTGCATGAATCTGTCTTGAAACTCCGTGAAAGATGATGTGAATTGAAATGCCCAGCAAATAAAACATCGCGCCCACAGCTAGCTAAAACACCATCAAGAGAGCGAGTGTCCTGCACACCGGAAAGAAAATGAGTATTTATCATATAAAGTGGGGAATATCCGGGAAGTGTGAGTTCTATAGCCAGAATTTCGCATTCAGGACACATCATTGAAATAAAATTTTAGCTTTATGATACATTTTATCAGAAATAAATATATTTAGTCCACCCCTTCTTGTAGGTCTGTCTAGTCGAAAATATCCGTAAAATCTAAATGAAAACTTTTCACCATTGTCAGCAAAGTTTTCTATAATATAACTATAGCTGGATTAAGCTGGTTAGTAGGAGAAAAGAAATCGACAGAAGCTGATAGTAGTGAGGGGCAGTTCCGCTGAAGCACCTTTAACAATGCTATGATGAAGCAGGAACTGCGGACAAAAGGGACTTCCTTGATACACTATCCTCCAAGGTAAACTTCGACTGGAATTTCTTAGACTTGAAATGAAGAAATGAGGAAGAATCCTCACTGATAGTCGACATAGCTGTTTTTTGAGCAAGAGCGTTGTGTTCTGCGTCTTTCAATTCACAATTAACAATTCGATGATGTGCCATCTTCACAGATAGTTGTCCCCCCTTTCCATCACCAGACTGTTGTTGCGCACCTATAAGCTGATTTGCTACAGAGCATAAACCAGTAGCTAGCATTAGCGTATTCATTCGCGCAGAAATGGCCTGTACGATGCTTTGACCAAGGTTCCCCAACTACTGATCAATTGCCTTAGCCACGTCTTTTTGAACAGCGTTTTCTATGCTTGAAGTAGAGATGAATCAAGTACTGAATTCTGCTTAGCTGCAACTCCAGTAAAGCCAAATGTCCCTTCTTTTGCAGTATGCATAGCTACTCCTCTGTAGCGGCGTCTTTTATTCATAACTTCAAGTATCTGTACTTCTTGGACCCACACAGAACAGCTGGAGTAGTCGACCGGATGGTTTCCATCGCAAAGGCAGCATCGCTCGTTTCCGGAAGAATAATCACTTGGAGAGTGACTATACCCGCATGTGCAGCACCGTTGGCTTGATATACATCTACCGATACTATGGCCAAAGCACCAGCAATTGTGACGTTGAAACGGACGTGGCGCAAGGGGCTCTACATAAATAAAAGGACCCATACCTTGGTCTCTGATGGGCAGGAAGTGCCAGCAAGAGTGGCTATCTCTGATTCGGTCAGTACTCTGTTATTTTCCATGACTCGATTATAGCGATATACGGCAATCATGCCAGCCGCGGCTAACTTTTCGAGTATTTCTGTCGGAGCTGCACCTGAGTCGACCCCTCGTACTACTCACTTGATACACGCGAGGTGAGTAAGGATAAGTGCACGTGCCAAAGTGTCTGCGAAACATGTGCACTAGAGTAAAACAGCAGCACATACATGTCTGGTCTGGTGACCTACAAACAAGGCCTCCGTGGCCGAACTGCCTTACGTCGGAGATAGTCTGGTACAGTGGTGTAGCAGCATAAAGAGCCTCCAGGACAGCCTGAGGGATATTCAATCTGGTGAAGCCTCCATTCGAAGGCACAATTGCCACGGGGATGCTGGCTACGCCGCTGCGTGGGAACAAATCTAAAGATATCTCATGAGTGGGAAGAGAAGCCGTCCGCTGGGAAAAACCCCTTCATGGGGAGTTCTTGGACGTCAGCCTACGCTGAAATGGGTAATACTAAGCATAGAATGCACTAATAAAGAACTAAAATGGATAAGATCATGCGATACTCAGTCAAACCCACAGAGGTGGCGAGCTATCTCACTTCTTGTTCACTCCGAGCCTGATCTGCTCTCCCTGCTTTGTCTTTATCATTCTCAATTTTCCGCGTGTTCTCTCCGCATAGAGTCAAATCCACCGTATCAAACAACTTCAAACCTTTGGAAACAGTAGCTTGCGCAGCTCTAGAGATGTTGTCTAGAGCTGCCTTTGTGCTTCTCTTTGTCTTCCTTTCTTGTGTCTGTGTTCTTTTATCGCGTTAATTAACCTGTTCAGCCTAGAAATGTTTGCCATCGTACATGATGCCTATTCATTGTAGTGGATAGGCAAAGAATTGAGTGGTATTATGATAACAAAAAGTAATAATACGAAAAAAATGACAAATAAAAATGAGATCTGTATTATTGAACAATTCATCCCATAAAATGCAATCTTGCTGCGAAATTAGAATATCGAGAAAGCAGTTGCAAGCGCATTTTTTTGTGGTGCGAAGGAAAAAAAATGAAGGGACCCGTACACGTACCCTTTCAAACCCCGAGGTCATTATTAAGTGAACTTGCGTTCTGTGTACCGACGTGCATTCTGATGCCCCGAGGGAAATATATATATAGCGTTTGTACTTGAGGATGGTTTAGTATGGCACTTGTTATTGCAGAAACTCATGGAGAAGCTTGCTAGAGTGGTTTCCACACTCAATGCAGTCCGCTTTGCTTGAGCGTTTTTTCCTCTTAATGAGCATCAGGAAACTTTCATTGTTTTCTACGTAGTTTGTCGTATAACATGTTTTGTTATTCTACCGAAGGGTCTGTGGCCCGAAGGAAAACGAAGAAGGATAAACGAAACACAGGGCTGTTATGACCATCACTGAGCACGGTTGCCTACGATGCACTGGGGTAAGGGGAAAGGAAAATATCGGGACACGGAGAGAAAGCCAGTAGTTGATGTGCACTGGAGTCACCGGCGAAATAGCATTCCCAGGGCCATATCACAGACGGCCGTTTAGCCAGGCTACTGGCTTTGCGAATTTAGCAACAAATATTTCGCTTCATATGTAAGGACAAATAAAGGCTGTTGATGCTAATGAACCCGCAGAAGACGTAGGGACGCGCACAGAACCATGAAGCACCTGCAGTTATACATGTGCCTCTCAGGACTTGTGTAGATTATTGACCATTCCAGTATGTGCAGTTTGTCTTTTGTATTTCGAAATTTCCGCTTTATGAATTTTTTTGTCCTCCTCATGTCAATTCTGAAATCTCTTCTGAACAAGTACCAAGCACTGCATGTAAAGGCGCATTCACACCTAAGGCGGGACGGGCAAAGCGGGCAGGCGGAAAGCGGAAAGCGGCGAAAACCTCCCCGCCAATAGGGCGAAGCAGGCCGAAAACGAGGCGGGCAGCCCGATCGCTCTCGGACCAATTTTTTTTTCCGCCCCGCCGGAGCTTCCCGCTTTCCCGCAGCCAATGAGGGCTTGAGGAGACAAGCCTACTCAAAATGGCATCCGCCGAGACAGCTGGATTTTGCGCTGCGCTTTTGATCGACACAAACAAATGTTGCCCGATGCTATATGACAAGAGACACGACGTATACAAGGACACTAAATACAAGAATTAAACCACTAGCATGACCCATTCTCTCTCGTTCTTGCAAGGCACAGCGAACCCACCAGCGGCGTTGGCGGGCTGTCTTCTTTCGAGCTTTCTATGGCTCGTCTTGAAAAGCCGCTAAAGAAGCGGCGAGTAGAATGTCAACTATTTCGTCTGCTTCGTCCGAGCTGATCATTGTTCACAAGTGGTTAGCAAGCGAGAGCGGCTGGACAGACGACGGTGGCGTGGTGGCGACGCTCGCGCGTTAAGGACTGACGACCGTTGCCAAGAGATGGCGACACGTGCGCCACGAAAACGCTAGATGCTCTGCCTTCCTTGCGGCGCGCGCCGTCAGGCCAGCCGTCTGGTCTGAACAGGCGCGCGCGCTCACCGCCTCGCCACATTGAAAATCCGCTTGGCCGCTTAGACGCTCCGCTTTCGGTGTGAATGTGCCTTAACAGAGATGATACCTTCAGCTTTCATTGTGCTATAATTTCTCTGTCTCAGGCCGGTCGCTTTTAGGACTTGCCGCCACGCGCTTGTGACCTTCAGCGGCTGCTGTTTATGACACAATAGTGCCAAGGTCTTGTTCAAAAAAATTCTTCGTTCTAGTCAGTTTAAAACGTACGCGCTCAGGTTGCTTAAGGGGTGAGGGGCCAGTGTAACTGTCGCACATCAAGAAGAGTATTCGAACGCTCTGCGCCTGACACATTCTTCGACGTCATGGACGTCACGAGACAATAGCATTACATTGCTGTTGGTATTGATGTTCCTAAAGATTCGCAGTGAAAGTGCCTGTAGCAAATCTGGTGCTCAACTCTGCGTTCACCCTTAGTGTTGCCACTAAGATTGCACAGGAATTCATTCAAAACGACAAGGAATTGACTAAAATTTGTGATTATACCAAACAACGACTTCATTGGATCCATATATAATAACCGCATTGAACGAGGGCTCACGTTAAATAAAGCTAAACAAGTCGTACGGTTCAATAAGGGCACAACGCGAGCGTATGCTGTCAACTGTTTATTCCGGAAACCATCCGTACATCACACATCACACACCCATATAATATAGTACGGCATGTTAAGGGGAAGCTTTAGCTCGGGTGCTCCTAAATAAATACACGTAAAAGGAGCATTCGCTTTTCTCGGCAACCACTGCACCAAATTTGGCAAGGTTTAATGCATTGAAAAGACGAACTTAAAATCTAGTGACGGTTGGTTTCGAATTTTCGATTTAGGTCCTCAATTTTTTATCAAAATTTGGCAAACATTGAAAATTTTCAGAAAATGAAGCTATCAAGTTTACAACTATGTAACTCAACAACAAAAAATGATAATGCGATTCTGTGAATTGCATCTAATAGTACATCTAAAGCAGACAAACTTGATATGTTACACATGAATCTAAAAAAATTTAGTGATATTTAAATGCAGCTTTTGCAGAACCCTTGTAAACAATATAACGAATTCATGTAAGGTGTACAATGACATAACGAATTTCTCCATTTTCAATGGTCTAATGGATGCCGTTTACAGAACCGCGATACCTTTTCTTGGTGCAGAGCTATGAATTTGTAAACTTCGTGCTTTTACTTTTTCAAACTTTCAAATTTTTGAGAATTCTTGTAATAAAATTCAGGACCTAAATATAAATAAATAGAAACAGCGACTAGAATTTTACTTTCTCTCTCAAATGAACCAAGTTTTATTAAAATCGGTCTAGGGGTTATCTCAGAAAAACGTGTTTGCGTTTTACATGTAGTATTTTAATAGGCGGCGTCGGAGTTGGGCCCGAGCTAAAGCTTCCTCTTAACGCCTGCCCATTGTAGACGGCCGAGGGCTCAAGAATATTCGAGTCGTGGAGCATTTTCTACAAATTGTTATGCGAATCCATGAACACGCGGCTATGACGTGCATCTTTTATTGTGTGGTTCAATTCAATGATTTATGAGGCGCATGCGTGCCTAAGGATATATATCTGCGGATCTGTCGCTGGACATTAAACAGTAGTGCTACTCTTTGTCCCCCGCTTCTGGATGTACGCCTTGTTACTGCTAATTTCTCCCACCAGTCGTGCAAGGCCACCTATTCCATACTTTTATGCTCCTTGTCATTTTTGAAGTACGGTTTTTAGCGTGCTTTGGTTATATGGTAGTTGTAATCAGAAATCTAGATTTGAATAATGCAGACGTGACTGACTGTTCCTTTTGAAGAGAGTAGGTAACGCCACCCCTGATGGAGATTTGCAAAATTAAGTTTTATTAGCTTAGAGTTCGGAAACCCTGTAGCTGGTTATGAGTGACAGCCGTATATATATATATATATATATATATATATATATATATATATATATATGAGCACCGATACAGCTTTGACCACTTGGTGTTCTGTGACACCCACCATGGTTGCGCAGTGGCTATGGTGTTAAGCTGTGGAGCACGAGGTCGCGGGATCGAATCCCGGCCACGGCGGCCGCATTTTGATGGGGGCGGACTGCGAAAACACCCGTGTGCTTAAATTTAGGTGCACGTTAAAGAAGACCAGGTGGTCTAAATTTTAGGAGTTCTCCACACCGGCGTGCCTTATTATCAGTAAGTGGTTTTGGCACGTAAAACCCCATAATCTTTTTTTTGGTCTTCTGTTACGTGCTCATAGCATAGTGAGTGATTGTAGAGTGCATGAGAAGTTAATTATAGAAGAGTATCTTTGACATTTGCATCCTTAATTTGCGTTATTAGCTCCAGAGATTGACCTCTTTGCTGCGGAAGTAGTCATGTCAGTTTGAATATGTCGAAAGTGATCGCAAAAATATAAAATGCGGTAATAGTTACCTGTTATACGTAGTTAGGCTTCCAAGGTTAGCAGTGCCCTAAACTCTCCGTTGTTTGGCAACACAGACAAACATGAAAAACGATACTTAATCTGAAAACAAAGATGAGATTAAATGCATGACTCTGGTAACGATATGTATGATGTAGTGATTTTGAGCTGACAGCAGACTTCTCTGGCCTAGGTAGCTTTAAGGATACCGTAGTCTGTAATTACTAGATCGCATTTCCACTGCCAGGGCTGGTATTGTGATTGTGGCAAAATGAAAAAAACAGGAAAGCGCTCATATACGTTAAAGGGCAGATTACAGAAAACAGTGCTGTTCCCAAGCCCCTCAATGCGTCAACTATCGTTGCCCATAGTATGGGTTCAATGGCTCCAATCTTGAGAATAAGGATTCTGCAGATACTATGCACATCTACGCACAAACAGGAGCGCACACGTGTACTTCCACACAACCATGCTTCGCAGTGCATCGCACCCAGCGGTCATCTCAAAGAGCTGGTTGGCGATGGCACGATACGGGTAGGCCTGCTATTGTGGTATAATGGTCAGAGGTACCATTCTTCCAATACGTATTTTCTTTACGTATGGGCCAATTTCAAAGGCAGCCGAAGACCCTGCACCCAGGGCAATGAAATTCCGCGAGGGTTCTAAAAAAAGTGCTTCGTTTTAAAAGTGCGCCTGCCACCGGGAAATTACATTATGAAGCCAGCTTTGATGTTTAAGTAAATCGCTTCCATCCAGAGTCTCAATACTACCTCCCTCTTAACTGCATTAGTAAAATCAGAGCCAGCGCTTTTCAACAGGAATGAGGGTCTTCACCATAAGCAAAAAACTTATCTACGTGCATTCGCTGCGATAGAAATAAGATGGATATTTTATTCAAGCCCAAACAGAGAGGTTTCGATGCAGCCACTCTGCGATATAAAACATTAAAATTATTCCGGATGCTCGACTCGAATTACGAGTAGCTTAAAGGCTCCTAAAACAGCCATGAAAAACGAAGCCCGCAGGGGACAAAACTAAACCCCCCGCATAGCGCACCTGTTGGAACAAAGTTATGCGTTTGCAGCTGCACTTCTATCAATATTCACCGAAAGAAATCCTCTCAGACAGCGCATGACGCGTCTTGCATCAATGATGCTCCATTGCTTCCCTCGGGCAAATCGCGAAGCGGCGATTTTCCCGAAGTTGCGTTTCGGAAAATACATGTCATAAACGAGGCCATGATTTATCATAGCACAATACGCTTTATGTGAAATGGCCTGGAGCGAAACATCGCACAAAAACTACGCGCATTGTGAGGTGCCACAGCCACTGGCGGTAAGAAGGGAGTGATTTCTTTGAAAAATGTTCAAAAAAGGGGGGACAGCTTGAAGCATAGGAAGAACTTGTACTGTTCTTTTTTTTTGGACGGTGAAAGATTTTTATCAGGAATTTCTTATGACAGGGACCGTTGTGCCACTTTTTTTTCTCCCACTATTTCTTTTTTCTGTGAATATCGGGAGAATACGTTTTGGGTAGTATAGAAGAATCCCTTATTTCCATATATACTACGGCTATACGATAATGCAGCCATCTCCATGATGTAAACAAAGTGACGGCATTATTATCTCCTTCGCCATTATAACCTTTTTCTTTGTCTAGACACACGTACTAAAATGTAAGAATGTGTGATAGGTGTGAATGTGTGATAAGAATGTGTGATAAAAACAAACTTGTCAGATGTTTCACTTTCTCTGTGACAACATGACAGTTTGTACGAAATAAGCGTAAATTTTCAAACAATGTGAGGCCAGATCGTAAATGAGCCATTTTACGCGTGCGAACACTGTGCGCGATGCATGTTTTACACAGTCCACATCTGCCCAAATGTGCGATTTCAGATCCTTAAATATCGCGCTAACAGGGGTGGGGGAAGGGGAATTATGGTACTTATTCTTTAAAACTTTGTCCTGAGGACATATCTTTTCTGGTGCCCCATACGTGCGTTGTTTATTCTTTGCTTAACTTGAGGCGCAGACCAAAATCTGATCCAAATTTGGATTAACAGAAACTTACAA
The DNA here is from genome assembly GCF_038994185.2 of Dermacentor albipictus. NCBI lineage: Eukaryota > Metazoa > Arthropoda > Arachnida > Ixodida > Ixodidae > Dermacentor > Dermacentor albipictus. The sequence continues at coordinate 61,532,593 of NC_091826.1, read as the reverse complement.
GGAATGCATTGTCTTTAGATAGCACTGACTTTTTCAGCGAGATTTCTGTTGCCTATTTGCCTGCTTCAGCAAATAGACTGAACAAACTTACTCGAACCAAGTACCCTACTAACACACGGCGTCTTGGATTGCCTCTAGAAGGCCGCGCAAATACCACAAAACTCCTTTTTTGATTGTATTTTTTAAATCTTGCATTTCCCCTTTCATAACCAACACTGAATTTTTTTTTTGCAAACAACATTTATTTTTCGGAAACATGACGAAACATTCGTAAAATAGTAGAATTAGCCATATTTTGTAAAATTTACGAAAGATATTGGTCAGTGAACAGGTACGCGCAGTCTATTTCCACATAATTCTGAAAAGGATTGAAGCAATGTGCAACAACGGTACGGAACTGAATTCGCAAAGATCGAAGCGGATACTCCTAGCGATAAAGAATAAAGGCCAGTACAATTGCGTTATGCAGATGCTGCCGAAGTTGCGTGTGAAATACCTTTTCCATTAGCAGTCATTTATAATAGTCTGGTTCGTCAGTTCATAACACGACTCCGTTGAGAAACTTTAAATATACAGCCTTTGTCAGGAAACATCTGCAATGTAAGCAATGTTCAGCAGAGAGAAAGAACTTGGGGAGCAGAGGTGCGACTAAATGTTTTTCTTCCCAGCCAGGACATACACTCTTGAAACAGTTGCACCATTTGGGGTGTATATTTGTCCCACAACAATAATTGTCATCTGCCTTGCTGGCTTTTCCTTTCTTGAAAACGCTGCGCTTGATACTTTGCTGTCGCGAATGCTGAGTCATGCTGATAACGTGCATGTCCTTCGAGATTTCGAAGTGCCGAGCTTGCAGCGTTAAAGAAACGACCTGCGTGCAAGAGAGACGACGATTATTGTTTTGGGACAGACAAGATAAGCCCCAAAGGGTGTAATTTGTTTAGGAGTGTAAAAGCAGAAACCACCTGTTTCACCAGCGTTATGCATTAAGGCCATTTCACGTTGCATGGCTGTGGTCTCTGGACTTTTGCTCCCGACTGTTCATTTACTGCAGACGAAGCACATTTCACACAGACCCTATCAGCGCGCTCAGAATTCCGTATAGCCATATGATCTATCTTCAGTTGCCACACACAGGAGGTTGTGGTGAGCTATACTTAACCCTTTTTAATCCAATGACTCCTGCTGGAATTGCAATGCCTCTCGGCGTACAATTGATAGAGAGAACAAATTGTACCTAGATTCTCCTCAGGAAGTTATCTGAATGATTCATAAGGATTTCGTAGCATCGACTTGGTGTCGAGTGCTCGTGCGCTGGTGTGCTTGATATAATTGCGAGAATGACCGTGCAAGAATCGTGAAGAGGGAGAAGCGTGGTTTCAACACTTAACTGCTAAGCGAGACCTGAACGAGGCTGGGTTCATTTGTTTCTAGCGTAATCTGTGTTAGCACTGATACTTCGCGTTTCTTTCGTTTCCGTTCTTCTTCACTGAGCCGCTGCGGTCGTTTTGGCACCATTACAGTAAATGCGACAGCGCTGCGGCGACACGAACTGCTGTGGAAGGCGGCGCAACGTGTACTGATACAGCAAACAAACTACTGCAGGTGGCGGCGCCAGGTGCGCTTATGGCGTTCAGATCCGAAGACATGGCTGCTCCATAGTTCTGGTGAGCGCCTGATTGTACACGTCACGTGGTCACAAAGACGCGCTCGTGCCACGGCTCGCGTGATTGTCGTTGTTTTCTCGTTCCACAGCTGGCTGGCGCCATATTGAAAACGATCGTCTTACGCGAAGGAGAGAAGGACGGAATGTTTTCTCGTTGGGTAACCATAGCAACGCTCACGCATTTAAAAGTGAAGTAAACACTAACTGCATGTAGAAACCTAACGCCCTACAACTGTGATTGCGAAACTTGTCTAGACTTGGCACTGTTGAAATTTCGAAAATGTCCACACGTTACGCCATATGCAGTTAGGATTCTGTTCTACACCTCTTGAGACGCTTAATGCCGGTTGCCTCACCACAAGGGTACGTAAACATATTTAACGTAATTTGCAACCATAATTCGCAGGCACCGAAATGACGTAATGCAAGTAAGGCAGCGCAGTAAGGACGAGGGACAAGTAGAGTCAGGACAACTGCTAAAGTTTAACTAAGATTTCATTGCGGATCATGAGCCTACGTGTACATCCATCCGAATCTGCAGATATCTACTGCTAAGCTCGTGTACTACTTGACGCCTGCGGGCATCCACCTCGTTGGCCATGAGTGGCACTCAGTAACACTCGCAGTCCCTCGCTTCAACGCAGACACAAAATAGCCAATAAAGTCACTGGCAGGATGGCTGCTGGGATACCTAATTTTGTGAAACTCTGGGCGCGCGATGTGGAAGACGTGAGTTCTGCTCTGATCTGCTGCAAGTTATCTGTCCGTCTACTTTCGTTGCCCTTTAAATTAATATTTATACATTTGAAATAAAAGTAATGATCAGTTTTCTTGCTTTGCATCAATAGACGAGGACACAAGGGAAACCACATCTGAGAGGTGACGCAGCTGTGGACCGCGTATAAAGGTGCTTTTCTTTTTCTGGGAACGAATCGAAGTTAGCGCGTTGCGTTGTCTACGCGTATCGTATGTCCCCGTCCATTGGCGCCGAAAATGTTATCCAACTTCGAGTACCAACATGCCAAACATACTGCAGTGCTACTGTTCTTTTGCATTTTCTCTGACTTCACTGTTTATTTTCTTGCGTGGTCCGTGTAACAGAACATTCAGCAGAAATTGCCTTGGAAAGAAACAAATGATAATAGCGTCGAGCTCGTTCCGTTATGACAATTTGTGTGTTCCCCCAGTAGCTTCGACCTCCCAGGATAATGGAGAGGTTTAGGTTAGCGGACGCAAGCGGCTTGCACACGCAGCAACTAGGGGCGACGGCATTGCCCATGCGCAGTACCATGGCTTCTAGTTCTTGCGTACGCAAGCCGCTTGCGTCTCCTAATCTAAATCTCTATAATGTCGCATAATGTTCTCCGACGTACCCGAAGCGTTTTTAGTGCTCTATCGGCCACGTGAAACTGCTTAACTAGTACCACATCGCGTGCAACGGTGTCAGGGCTCGTGGAACTGACTGCTCTAGTGATTGAAATTATTCGATTTCTATAGAAATAGAAGAGACAAAATAATTTTCGGCTGCATCGAACGCCTAAAATGCAGCGCGTTCATTTTGCCATTAAACGGAATCAATTCACTGAGGCAGACATTCCTGGTCATTGTTGGAGACACGGCCGGAATGTGCTCCTTCCGCTCAATCGCGCCTAAATTAAGTGGAGGCTCTAGGCAGCCGCATCGAATGCTTTCATTAAAGCCTAGCCGAGAGAGGAATTCGCTGTGTGCACTTCCTGAATTTTCGCCGTCCTGAATTGCGTGAGCTGGAAGCACAGGAGGCATTCAATTAATGCTCTTCAGGACGAGGTGCGTGCGCCTGCTTCACTGGAATGCAGAGCTCATGGCCAAATTAGTATCTCGTTTTGGACTATACGCCTCAATTTTAGGTTTTCGACGAAGAGTGCGGCAGTACTGAGACTTTGCTCGGGTGGTGGCGCCACTAAGGATATCGCTCGTGTCCTAGGGCGTTTCAGCCTGTAGCAAAATAGATTGTGGCCTGACACTTAGAGAACTTGGTGGATAAAAAACAGGGAGTTCCCGGATTATCATAAGACGTGCCTTGTTTGTTTTTGAGCAATCGACGTTCCGCTACTTTCGGGGACGACAAACTTTTCAATTTGTGACAAGCCTTCGGAGCGCAAATCCAGCGTAGCGATCAAACTACTTAATGAGCGAGGGAAAGAAGATATTTTATGCCTAGTAACGAGCCGTCTACGGTTCCCTTTTTGTGGTAGTGCCCAGAGCAAGTGAATGGCGTGTCGTTTAATTTGATGACAGAGCCCCTTGTTCTGATGGTAGAGTATTCTGGGTTGTTAATTTCTGGTTGGAAACTTGCAGCACAGGGTACAGAATGGTGTGAAATCGAAGCATGAATTGAGACGCATTTTACGCATGGTAAAGTGTGGCCATAACAGTGTCGAAGCCAACTACCGAATGACACGGAAATGGCATGCATTGCAGACTTGTCAGGTAGTTGGGTCACTCCGCGACAAATCAAACAACGTTCTTTTTTTTTCGAACATTGTGCGCATAGCTGAAAGAAATTTACACATGTTTGCTGGGGCACAAGACTTGTTCCATGTGTTTATTTTTCTTTCCAAATGTTTTGTACCATTTTGTCGACAATATACTTTTCCCGGCCAGCCGAGCTAGAAGTCAAAAGGCAATAATTTTTTTAAAGGCGCATTTTTCACTCTGGTCATTCATATGGCGTGTATGGCAAGACAATGAAGGGATGTGATTGCGTCAATAGCCAATTTTGCGAATATTATAACCCTTCAGGTGTTTTGGCAGAGGCAAAAGTGAGTAAAATGGCAAAGTGTGAATTTTTTTCTCGCAACGCCGGAACATCGAGAAGACAGAAATTGAATACCCATAGAAAGGTAGCCTTGTTGACAAAGCATAGTCGAAAAATATTGGAAGCTTTGATGGTTCCACCGACCTCCTAAAAAAATATCTGTAAAATTATAATTTTTTACCAGAAACCTTCGTGTTCAAGGTAAAAAAACGTAGATTCGGTGATCGGCTTAAAAAGAAATACTTGAAAATTTTATTAAGAAGAACAGAAAGGCAGAATGAGTTCTGAACTTCAACAAACACGTTGAAATGAGTGAAATTATATCTGCAATGGCCTGAATTACGCTGGTTGATATGGAGTCAAATGACCCAGTTTCTTCTGGGCAGAAATAACACACACGCGCAAGTGCTGCGCCTTTTCTGTTTTCTGCTAATATACAAGTAATTGACCAGAATGAATAAAAGAACGGAATACAAGTCGGGAAGTGAGGTCTCGAAAGAAAGATAATTTCAAAAAAAGCTTTTTCCAAGATGAAAGTGTTGTTTGTCTGGCTCCAGCTAAAACCTGTTTCATGTACTTGAGTTATGCAATCATCCCCATCACGCAATCGTTTTGTGGCTTTCCCGACAGTGATACTTTGCTACGTGTTGGCAACCTAACGCTTAGAAAGGTAGGTATAGAAAGGTCAGAAAGGTTCTCATTATTGTAGTAAATGTGCTCTTCATAAAGTGTATTTGTTGAAATGAGGACATTTGGGTATCATTTGTTTTATCACCGACTACAAGAAAACAAGGTTGGCAAGCTAGACACCTCAGTGTTTGGAAGTGTCTTTTGCCATCTTGTTCAATCGGCATCTAGGGGCGAAGGCATTCCTGGCGCTTTGTCAGAGCCGATCCCCCCCAACCGGATGATGATAATGATAATGCTTGTAATGACATTTATTTTGATCCCCTTTGAAATGGGCTGGACACCGATAGTCACCAAACCTACTTAATGTAATCACGTTTTCATACATTTATCGCCATCTAGCACCTCGGTTGTCATATCTCATTCTTCAAAATTTCGTGATTAAATGCTCCATCTCTCTATTCTCCCGTTACTTACGCTAGCAACGAATCCCGTCCTACGAATATTACTACTTTACTCTAGCGAGCACAGCGGTGACACCTCCACGTAGCGGATCACGTGACGTGATGGCTGAAGGTTAAACGCTCGCCAAAATTGACCTTGGGAGCGTTACATCGAAGAGTAGAGCTTTCGCTCTAAAACAGCGCGTGAGCTCCACCGCACTTTCTCCAACACGCCCGTGCTGGCCGAGGCCTCTCGTAATCTTTCCTTCCTCCATGGTCTAGTCGAACTGCCGATCGAAACGCACCAAGCATCCCAAAGCGCTGGCTCGCCCACGATAGAGGGTGTTCTACGCCACTTGTCGAAGCATGCGTTCGTGGCGTTCGGCGTCAGAGGCCAGACACGTACGAAAAAGTTCGTGGAGCTCGGCAAACGCCCTTTGCTTTAAAACTCTCGATTGCTCGATTCTTGACGCCTAACCTGTGTTCCATGTACTAGTGTGTGTGTGAATGTAGACATAAATTGCTGCTCGAGCATAATCTTTAGTTAGAAATTTTATCTTAATTAGCGCTTTCATGGCTTGAAAGCGGCACCCATCGCATGCGCTGCAGGAAGGGACTTCACGCGAGGAATGTTGCAGCTAGCTGGCCATTCGATATCGTTTGGGGGTTTTGCAAATTGTTGTTGTAAGGACTGATATGATCGGGTAGGTAATTAAGGGAAAAAAAAACTTTGTGCGTGACATGAGCGTGTTTTGGGTGTGCGTAGGGGGGAAAGGAGGAAGCCGATGAAGATGACATGATGACCATGGCATGATCGCTGGGTTATTGTACTCTGGCGATGAAACGTTACAGATGGTTCCGTTGCGACTTGTAGCGATACCGAAAGCTATACAATGAATGAGAAAACCGACAAGTGTCAGGTTTTATCGGTTTTATTAGGACCTTATTGTTGTACTTGGCGGCAGACGTAAAAGACTGTGTTTTATTTGTGGGTTCCATCGCTTCGTCTGTGGCGCGCGCAGGATCTAGTTATTTTAATGCAAAGCACTCTGTCTCATTCTTGGCAGTTAGCGACAGGGAGATGGGTAGATAGGTGGGTAGTTAGCTAGGTAAATTTCTGTTTCGCCTCGCTTGAATAAAATTCGAAAATAATGCGTGACCCACAGCGGTATCAAACATGCGCGATAGAGCTAGTACAGCAGGCCAGTGTGCAACCCATTATGTAATAATCCTTCAAATCCTTAGGTTAGGTCGCTGCGAACGTCGTCTGGTAATATCAAGCGTGAGCTTAAAGTACGAGTTTATATTGCTTTGAATGTTTCTGTGGGAGACAGAGTGCCCTGATTGAAACAGGACACGATGCCGCATTCAGGGCACATGATATATATTCTGCTAGAGTACCTCTTTCACACCCAATTCCGGGTATCTCATTCATACCCTGCGTCAACATGAGGCAGACTACCCTAAGTATATTTCATCGACTTGCGGCAAATTGCTAGGATGGCTGTGAGAAGGTGGCACATGTTTTTTCACCAACGCACTCTAAGGTATACATACATTCGCTACACAGTACAGAACGTCTGCAGAAAATATCCTTCAAGCAACGTACAAACTTTCTCGAGGGCGCTCACGAGTATAGCGTACTATATCTACGTGATTTTCATCACGGGCTGGTGATATAAGTGTTCATTCAAAAGATTAAAAGCAATCACTAAACATACTGCGAGTTGGGTAAGGTCATGTGGATAAGTTGGAATGGATCGACGGATCTTGAGGCTAGAGAGAAAGGAAATTTTATTTCTAAGGTTTTCGTGATTGGGTGCGTAAGTTGGTGAACTGTTATCATGCATGAACTATACTGGCCCGATTGCTGCTGTTAGAGATGTCGGTAGATGACGTGCGTGCATTCTTTTATTCTTTTTGGAAAGGTGGAGGAGGTGTCAGCTTATTTCCTTTGTAAGCGCGTAGCATGGGCCAGAAGGCTTGCCTTTCGCGCAATAATTGCGCCCATGTGTTGCCTCGCCTTATGCTCTTGATGCGCTGTTCGTGCTTTAGTAAAAACAAATAAAGTGCTATCACTCGAATAATCACGTATTCACATCTTGTCAGGCTATATTCAATACAAGCAGTTCACACGGCTCGCTTTACGGCTGATGTCTGCGCTGCTTTCCTCTAATGGTTATGGAGCACAAGGAGCTAAATACCTCCTTAATGAAAAGCCAGTGAAATTAGGTTTTTAAATACAAACACTGCTTGGCGATTCCATCTCGGCATTGCGAATTTCATTAATATGGCATGTACTGCGCTCGTTTCATGCACCACAGCCTACTTGAGGCTCTTGCAGTCACTAGTACATGCAAAAAAATTTTTTCAGACTTTCTGGTAATGACGTATCTTGTTCGCAAGATCTAGTTACTGCACTCCGCAAAGGATTTCTGCCAAATGAAATGTCTGGAGGTGAAAATATATTCGCACATTAAGCAGCCGGATTAAATGGCAAAGGCGTAGCAACATATTTAGTTAATGTCAAATATGCCGGTCAACAGCTGCCCAAAAAAGGCAGACAAATTTTTTGCAACCAATGAGCATTTGTTTGCTCGGAGGATGCGTCAAAGACAACAGGCAAAAGCTAGGTCTTGGCAAGGAGTATCTAGCAGTAGATGTATGCAGTAGACCTTGTATACATGGCTTGGCACTCGCCGGTACTGGAAAAAGAAAAAAAAAAACAGACCTATCAAGCCAGGACACCGACGCCCACAAATTATTCCCCGGCGTAAACGCATTCCTCCTGCACACAACGTAACATTCGGGAGGGCTTTGTTCTGTCTGCCACGAGAAAGGTATTTTGCGCGGCTTTATTACACGAGGGCCTGGGAAATGATTGCACCTTGTCGGAGATCTTTGGGGCTGGATAGGAATGCGGCGACATAGTTTACCCAGTAGGTAACCACCGCAGCCGTTATGTTTAGAAAGTTACTTTGTTTCGGGTGAAAAAATCTGTGTGACTACGACATAAGCTTGCTGCTATTTACGCATTTCTCAGTACTTTGCGCGTCTCTTCCATTTCAGCATCCTTGAACACGCGCACCCACACGAAAAGGATTGGAAGGCACAAAAACGTAAGAATGAATGGGGCGACATTCCTAACATTGAATCAACGCTTTTGTCGCAATGACTGCCATTGTGTTCGCAAGCTCGGGAGTGTTCTGTGTTACTAATAATAATTTGCGCAATCCTCGATGAAGCGCGAACCGTTATAGTGTACTCTCAGGATAACTTTGCTATACGCAATCGTAACGCAATGTACGACCGCGCTCAGTATGAGCTAATATGCGGCATAGCTTCTCCACGTGCTTTCGCGTTCCCGCTCATACTGGGCACCGCGATACAAGCTCACAGCATTGCATGGGGTGTCTGTATGACTTGCCGTGCTTTGAAGCCGAAGTTTGCTCCACAGCTATAGAAAAAGTAGTGCTGTTGCCGAAGCGTCATCAAGGCGTGCAAACCTTCTGCATTGGTCTAGCATGTTAACAGTTTCCCACCCAATTTTTACGCCGATTAGTATACGCAAATTAGAACAAATATTTCAGAAAGCCACCGTAGAGCTAGTTCATGGAGGGGTAGTAAACAAAAAGGATGTGTGCTTCTAATTCTAATTCTTCTTCTACTAATACTACTACTACTAGTACTACTACTACTGCTACTACTACTACTACTACTACTACTACTACTACTACTACTACTACTACTACTAATGCTACTACTACTACTACTACTACTACTACTACTACTATTACTACTACTACTACTTTAACTACTCCAAAGTCCAGGTAACCGGGGGAGAGAAAGGGGGGTGACACTTCGGAAATGTCCGGCTTTTTATCTAGTTCCGTGCCAGTAAGCCTTTTCACTCCCTTAGTACATTTAACTACGCGTGTTGCGCATATCTGTATACGCCACGTTCAGTTCGAACATAGCTTTATTAGAACAACAGCACACTAAAAAAAAGGCTTTGTAATATTTAGCTCATAGAAAAGGTTTTCTTACGCCAACCGAGCTCATTCGTATTCAAAATTTTTTTTATTATGAGTTCATGTTCCTTTTTTTACTTATTTGCACAGCAGCATGGTTCTGCTCAAGGTGCGTAATTTTTAATCTCAACATTTTATTCTCTGCCATAGCAGTTATACCACTTATACACGCAGGGGAAAAAAAACCAAGAAGGAATACGAATGAGCGTGTTTTTTGTCGCGAGGATTTGGTTTCACGATGGCGCCATGGGTTTCAACATCCCTTGCGCAACAGCTGCAGCAGCATGCACGTGCATTGGTCGAGGTTAAGGCATTTTCGGTGCGGTACTAGTTTTTGTACAGGAGTGAACAACTTAGTTAAGAATTCGGTGCCACTACCAACCCCATTTAAACCTTATGAGAGCGAAGAACTTCATGACAAACTTGGGGTTGGACCTCATATCGCGCTGATTTGCCATGCGACATCCAGACACCATTGAAGTAAGGATCCCCAGCTTTGAGGTTTTGTTATACGACTGTGCCCCTGGAAGTTAGGGCAGCTGTATCTGTTTGCTTCGCGGCTGGTCAGTAGGCTTGCCGCAGTGACAGTGGAGGCTGCGCTGTGGTGCAAATCAATCGAATCTTTTCACTGTTATCGAGTTATCAAAATTATTGGCATAGACACTTGGAACCAGCTTGACGCAGACGAATTGTTAAACGTTTGGCTGACAAAGATAAGGAGTGCGTTTGCATCACGATGTCCACAAATCTTTTCGGCATACTTTCCACAGTCTTTCAGGATTGCAATCGGGAATGCAGTGGAAAAGTGAGAAATATGAAATACTGAAAAAAATCGATGGGTTCGATTTACCCCACAGTGGTAGACCTATTGCAATGAATTGAGGTAGTAATTCGGTACATAATTATAAGCTGTGCAAATACTAACTCTTAAATGGCAGAAATGAAGAGATTCATGCATATGACTTGTCCGAAGAATTCGTAACCGTTTTCAAGATATAAATGTTTACGTAATTGCACGGATGGCTTCGCTGTGAGCTGCTTATAGCCGTACTAGATAATTGCGCTGTGGTCATTTCTTTAGGAAGGTAGGTGGCGCGGGGAGAGCGCCTATGTGCCCAATTTGATTGTCTTATGCCGCGGAAAATATGGGCGAGGCTCTCTTGATAAAACCATGCGCGAGAAATAAAGCCCCAGCAGACTTCACACTTGCTCTTTACTCGAACTATGGCCAGTCCTGTCATTGGATAGGCAAATGTGTCATGTAGAAAAGCGAAGTCGCGAATAAGAAAAAAAAAACCTTGCATTACACACTGACGCTGGTAATTTCGTGGACGGAATAATAAAGACTGACAAATTTCAATAAGAAAGGCGAGATTTAAATACCGGAAAACAACTGCCATACCCCTAAGAGAGTCCCACGAGTGACGACGCTTTCACCTCCTCTTCCAGGGAAAAATATGAATGAAGCTAGGGAGGTCGTGGCCGGGTACGGACGTTCGCGCGTGCTATACTTGACGGTGAGGGGGCAAACAATAGGCAGCTGAGTGGCTAGAGTGGTGACTCCACCTGATGACGTCACGCCTCCAGCCACTAAGGTTTACACCCCCACTCACCCGCCAATCTGGAGAAACCGGCCGCGTTGACCGCAATCAAGATGAGCTAAGTGCCTCCAATAACGTCGTTCACTTGGGTGTGTGCAGCTAAGGGCAGAAGTGCCGACTCAAGGTAGCGATGGATTACAAGGTGTGGGTCCGGCCAAACGTTAACGGTAAATAACATTCAACTCACGACGCAAATTTGCGTTTGAAGCTTACTTAGTGAGCTATTTACTTATCACCAGCTTTCCTCACTTTGCTCCCTTCGCAGAATGAGCCTCCAGTATATTTGTTTATTTGTGTTCATACGTGTAATTGGAACTTTTTGTAGCACGACGGCTTCGGTGCTCATTCAGTGGTTAAACTTACTTAAAACGACGTTTTTGCAATGTTTGCCCAACGTTTTCTAGCCGAAGACCGAAATTATCTTAGCACAGACCTGCCGCGGCGGCGTAGTTGCTTTTGCGTTGCGCTGTTAAGCTCGAGGGTGCGGGGTCGAATTCCGGCCGCGGCTGCGGAATTTCAGTGAGGGCGAAATGCAAGAACACTCGTGGTGCCGTGCATCTGGTGCACGTTAAAAACCCCCGGAGATCGAAATTCATCCGCAGTGATACCGGGTGAATAGCGAGTGTCATGAGTGTGATATCTCCAACCTGCAAAAAAAAAGAAAACGTAATTTGCGATGTTCAGGCATTTGATCGCTCCTAGTGCAAATGTAGATCATCAGTAGCTTCAGAAGCGAAACTCACCCAATTGAAACCAGAAAGTGACCGTGATGTTTCATGAACACGACTTAAGCGCAAGCGCATGGACGACGCTAACATGCACCGCGGCCACCGCGGCGTGGAAACACAAACAGAAATGTCGCTAACGCGGCGATTCTCTTTTTCACTACCAGGCCCTTTCCTCCCCCGGCACTCGCTTCCCTCGCGGCTTCAAACATAATCTCGCCGATTTCACAGACACGCCATGTACCCTTGCACGTAAAAAAAGAAATAAAATTGATCAGACAGAAAACCGATCTCGTCAGGCTACGTTGTAAGCTTGTAAGCAATATATATATATATAATTGAGCAATGTTATTTTACCGTCATACGCATTTCGAGAAATAGTTGTTTGGCAGTGATAGGTCATTTAGCTCAGAACGTGCGAAGCAGGTTTTTTTCTGAAGCCCTTGCATTCCTCGTACGCTTTGTGGTCTTTGCTAACAAGTGAACGTATTTTACGAGCCGGCCAATTGCCTGTTGGCGTTAGATGGTATTGTTTCACACGCACACAAACAGCCAAACAGCTCTGATGAGTTCATCAACCTGCACTTGTTCCATTTAGCAGTATTTGCACGCGACCTCTACAAGCGTGCCGACTCAGCACGTTAACAAGGTCCCGCCATCGCTTTACAAACAAGCCTGCATCGATTATCTGATTTACGGTGGCCCATGCACCGCCTGATTTGTCGAGGCGGAACCTAATTATGGGCAAACTGGCGCCCCGTCCTCCGTATCGTTAATGCAATAATAGGAATGCTGAATTGCGTTGCAAAGCACCGGCTGGTTAGCGACCCGTAAACATCGTTCAGAAACTTTGTACTCTCGCCTAAGCTCGCTAGCAAGGAGACAGCATGGTTGAGGCTGGCCTGTTAAACAAAGCTTTTCACGCTGGAAACTTCCAGCCGTTCTAGTTGATATAAAAGGAGGATAGGACGAAGGAGAAGCTGAGTAGCTAGTTGTGTAGGGTTTTATGTTGCAAAATCAACTTAGGCCAAATGAGCATGAGTGGTTAAAGAATTTTTGAAAATGACATCATTGTTACTGTGCGATCTACTACGGGTCACGCGCCTTGTCACTTAGCTATTATTCATTTTTCACTAAGTGTGTGGTAATGCGTTTAGAGTTCTTAGGTATGAAGAATAAAACATCGGCTAGTTAAAATGACGCGTATTGTTCATTTTATTTATACGATGTCAACGGACAAACGTTTAGCACCAACGAGTGTTTCAATACAAGTCGAGTTCAGCTGCAGTGCCTGGCTACCGACGGTGCCCAGTGAAACCGGCTCGGCTGTGCTCGCATTTCAGCTACCGGCACCGCAAATATCAGCATGTTGTGTTCCTCGTGTAAAATTATTGCGAGAAGAGGGTAAAGCGGCAACAACGGTAACAAAACATTGCTGCTTGGGTGCGCCGGTGGTTCGTTCTGGAGAGCGGTCGGCTACAGATTCGAAGTGAATCGTAAAAGGCCCAGTGACGACATCGGGGGCGAGCGATAAGTGGTGGTGAGGCTGCCGGCGAGGCCAGAGCGTAGCCGACACCACTCCTCTGTCGCTGAAAGGCCACATCGCTGTGCCGCATGGAGATCTAGCAGGGGAGTAATTTGTGTGACAGGGAGATCTCGCCGTTTGTCAGCAAGAGCGTCGTCGACAGGCTGTTCGCGAACTGCTAACGGCGTGCAACCGGTTGCGGTGCCGCTAATTTGGACGCGTCTTCAATTCCGGCGTCGGGTACACCATAAGCGGCTTCAAGAAAATAAACATCCCTCCGATGTGCGATGGCGGGTCGAGCCACTCCTGCAGGGTGCCAGGTCGGTTACCACCCAGGGAGGGACAAGGAAGGGCCTGGCTGCCTCTTTGCAGAGCCGACCTCGGGACCACTCCACCTCGAGGAAGAAGAGAGCACCGGTCCCCCTCACCCTCCTCCATACAGCACTCCTTTTCTGCCGCAAGGCTTCGCCTATTAAACGCAAAAATAAAGACGTATTAAAAAAAAACATCTCTCCGCTTACGAAATAACCGTCTCTATTTGCGTCTAGAATATGCAGAAATGGAACAAGCGATCGCTCATTTGAAGTCCGTCGGCGTTTCTAGCTTCTTCACTCCTAAATTGTATTTCGTTGAAACGCTGAACTGTCGTTGTCAGGTATCGGTTTTTTAAGCAAGAAACCAATTCGCTGCATGCAGTCCACGCCTTTCTCGAGTTGCTTTGCGTCAAAGAGCTTTTACAGTGCAGCCGATACCTTTGAAACCATACCGCAACACGATCGGTGGTATATTCATCCTTGCAGAAAGCTGTTGGTGCATGGCTCTCGCTCTAGTTTCTTTGCAAGGCACTTCTAAAGCGTTTTTCGCAAGGAAATTCGTCCCCAATGATCGGAGCCTCTTCATTCTTCTCCATATACACACTGATAGAGAGAGAGAGAGAGAAAACAAGGATAGGAGAGGCAGTGAGGTCAACCAGAAACGCATCTGGTTTGCTACCCTACACTGGGGGTGGGGGGAAGGGGAATAGAGAGAGGAAGAAAGGGAGAGAGTAAGCACTGAGTACGTGTGCGAGGGACACCATACGCAAGGACACTACTATAAACGGTCTCTTAAGCCGGTGCACTTAAAGTAATGCACTAGTGCAGGAATCGCTTTTCGAGCCAGTGACGGGTGTTGCCACGGTCCGAGTATCTTTTTTTGGTGAACGGTCTCGAGTCCAGTCGGCAGAAACGACAAAGAAAGAATAGGCCGAGTTCACTAAGGTTACAGTTTCGTAAAACTGAAAGACCACGTGCCCCCAGCGTACCTCGCGTAACTTCGAGAGAATTAAGCAGCAACGCTTTCTCACTTACGCTGCTGAAGGGCGATTTTCAAGAGCGCCCCATGGAAATACTGGTTTCCCGTGCACATAAATGTCATTGAGTTCATTATATGCAATATGGCTCAGGAATGCTCTTCCGGATTACGGATAACGCTGCTGAAAGCAGATGCTTGTTTACAAAAAAAACTTATTGTGTGCAAACAACCAGGGACGAAGAATAGAAGAAACACAAGGACGAGCGCTTTCCTTGTGCTTCGTCCTTGTGCTCGTCCTTGTGTTTCTTCTATTCTTCGTCCCTGTTTGTTTGCGCAGAATAAGTTTTAAGATGAATTTAAGATGAAGGCCGATTCGCAGTCTTGCTTGTTTACAAGTTTTTTTTTATGCGAGTTTAATATGGTTGGTGGGGGACGCATGTGCCCTATAGCAATGAGTACGCTGCTGCACGCTATCTAATACAAATATTTTACCTAATCATTGCGTGGACACCTCCGATTGATATTTGTTACTCGGCCCCGTGTTTATTTGCTTTATTTTGCAATAAAGGCATGAACTTATCAAATATAGCCACCTTGAGCGCTCAGATGACGTTTGTCAAATATCAGAAAAAAATTTCAGATAACTGCGAAATGAAGGCGAAAGTCTCCGCAGCACTATGCTAAGCACAAGATTCCAAAGAAAGAGCCTACGCGAAAAAAAAGCGCGCTCGGCAGCTGTCTCTCGCGTGCGCAAAGAAATACTAGACATATATTTTAACGTAAGCATGCAACGGCCTGGCTTCCGCAAGTCAATTGCGTGCAAGAAGTGCGCATGCGTAAGACACAAGCGCTACTTCTGGGGTTACCTGCGATCGCACATATCTCCACTTGCTGCTCCCTATTTTTGAAGGCTCTGTAATGCTTCTAGAAATCGCGCGGTGGAACCCTTTCGAAGTAAGCAATTCATCTTTTTTTTTTGCTAGGGTCGCCTACATGGTGACGCATACGTACCACGCTCCTACGAGAGGTGTGTTGAAACATTTACTTCACGCTGAGGCTGCGGCCATGAAAGTCTGTTCACAAGCAGTTGACAATTGGGAGCTGGCTAAGCGGTAGACCTTTCGAAAGAAGCAACTCTCGAAAAGACCTCGCACCACTACGCACTTCGTCCTCCTCATTCTGCTGAATTTCAGTAACACTTCATTTGGGCCTAGTTGGTAAATAATTCTCAACTTAACGTTACAGCGCAAACACCTAAGATGATCTACAAAAAGAAAGACACGACGCACACTGGCGCTGACTAATAACTTTTTTTTCCTTTCGTCGCCGATGCATATATATACCCTAGGCCACACAACCGCGCAGGCGCAGAGAATACATTGCTGGCATCTGCCAACTTATCGTATATGCAAACGTAGCAATTCAAATTCTGATTGGTGCAGGGACAAAGATGCGTCACTGATGCAATTATTGCCTTGTCTTTTTATGTGGTAGGCCTCTAAGGCAAGCCGCGCATGTTCGTTCTTGCTTTTTCCAAGAATGAACGTCCGATCAAGTCGCGCCTCACAATTTGCAAGTGGTCGATGTCAGTACTTGGAAGATCACCCTGTGTCATTGTTCCCGCTTAAAGATCGACCGTTCGAGTCAGCCGTTGTAGACAGTATATAAGCGTAAAGTTATTACAGCGCAGTGAGTAATGTGGGAGAGAGTAAAAGTGGTGGTGTGAGCTTTCCGTGATCCCCTGGTTGTGTAACGCTTTCTGTATTACGTGTTTTTATTGGTATTCTTAAGCTTCTGATGTTCCTTAAAAATGCGGATACTCTCATTTTTTTAAAGAACGTGCGTTTGTAGCCCGAAAGGTTACGCTTAATTCAGTATTATCCATAAAACCAGTATCTGTTGGCCAGAGATAAGTTTAACCCAAAAGCACGGCCGTGTTATTAGCAGACCATATGCGAAAAAAACATTAAAAGAAAGAAATAAGAAAATAAGAAACGAAAAAAGTATCTTTGAGCGAAAGCAAAATGAAAAGGTTTATAAAACAAGGTACACTGACGAATAAAAAGGTGACAGAAATTAAGGCACGATGAATGGATCCTACTGAGGAAGACCTTGCTAGATAAGTTTTCTATATACATTCTTCAAAAGACACTCTCCAGGGAATAAGTCGGCGCATAGGCCATCGCCGACGTGTAAAGTGCACTGCCGTGTGAGAAAGCCATTCGTTGCCCGGAAGTGATCGATGCAGGCTTGAATCCTCAGACGCGGTAGGACGGAAAATCGCAGTCTGCGTATTCTTCTTCGGACGACGGGCACATAAAAATACTAACACAACAGCACAGAATAGAAGGTACGTGCGATAAATTGACATAGGGCAAGGGTAAAACGGTGATACAGAAAACAAAGTGGGGCACTGCAATATTATATAGCTCTCTAAGGTGCTATTCGTCTTCCTTCAGTTGGCTGTTTCCTGTTTTTCGATGGAATACTCTATACCGCATGGCTGGGTGAATGCGCCATCCTCGTGAAATGCCCTTCGGCACTGTTGTCTCGAAACGGGATGCCTTCTATGTCATTTAGCTCCAACAATTCAGCCGAAAGAACAGTCCGGTCGTTGTGCTACCCCGGCCCAGTCATGTTTATGGATACGTTATATAGGAGCGATCGTTGAAACAGCGGCGTTCGCAGACATACACGTTTAGGTCACTGATTGCTTCCTGTATTCACCACAAGACCAAACGATTTAATGCTTTGTGTTTTTGCGCAAGTTCTCAGCCAAGAGGAAACCGCCGAAGGCGAGGGGACAAATTAATCTCATAATAGGTGTCTAGGTATTCGGTTTAGATCCGAACTTTGCTTGTTATTTTCTCAGCACTGCTCAGGAAAAAAAAGAAAGATATTTTCATTAAATACAACAAGAAAAAGGATTCCAAAATCAAGAAAGAGGCTGGCAGATGGAATAGCACACTGTGGTATAACGGTTATAAACCAGGATTTTTATGAGATAGAAAAAGAAAAGGGATTCCAAAATCAAGAAACTGGCTGACAGATGGAATAGTACACTGTAGTATAACGGTTATAAAGAAGGTTATAAACAAGGTTATAAACAAGGGTGGTCAGCCTTTCTGGGCCACTTTATCCCTTTTTATAGCCTTTATACCACAACAAGAAAAGGGAAGGAAGTGTTTACTGTAGCCGGCATTCCATTTGAATCCATTAAAACAAGGCTTGTTTCAAAGCAAATAATCTGGTTGCAGCTACGCTTTCGTTTGTGTGCTCGTTGTGATGGTACTTGCGAGCCCTACATTTAGGGTGAAGGCTTCATTACCTGCACAAAATTTAGAGATTGTGTTTGTTACACCGCTCAAGGCAACAAAAAATTATTTGTTTCCCTAAATAAGTGCAACATAACAGTGGTAGGGAGACACTGAGCGATAATATTCGCTCGAGTTAGAATAAAAGGTGGTTCAAGGTAACGAATTAATCCCTCGTTGCGAGGACCTCTACTCTCCCGAATTTGACCACAGTGGGGGCCTCCGCTAGTGCTGGCAGCAGTAAGCTCAGCTCAGAGGTCAAGAAAAACCCACCAACTACCAGGATGGTGGGCTCCAAGGCCTTGTCTTCTGAGACAAGGCTTTCACGGAAAACACACCGCTTGCAAGAGCGGCTGTCCAGTGCCTCTGAAGAGGCCATGGACACAACACCCAGTGAGAAGGCGCAGTTGACGCCTAAGGAGCGGCTCGATTTTGCCGATCGCTCCAAAAAAAAAAAAAAAACTCCAATTACAGGGCCCCAAAAGGGCAACATAAGCTAAACCAAGTTCATTCTCTTTGACACATAGCACAACATTTATTTTAATATGGATACACTGATTATTCAGTGGAATATCAGAGGCCTGCTTTGCAACCTCGATGATATCCACGAACTCCTTAATCAACTAACTCCTAAAGTGCTGTGTGTCCAAGAGACTCATTTGAAATCTAAACACAAACACTTCCTACGTCAGTATAATATTTTTCGGAAGGATCGCGATGATGCGCTCGCATCATCCGGCGGCTTAGCCATCATGGCTGACAAATCTATAGCCTGTCAACCCTTACGGCTACAACCACCCCTTGAGGCAGTGGCCGTTCGTGCTGTACTTTTAAATAAACTGATAACCATTTGCTCTTTATACATACCGCCGCATTTTCAGCTTTACAAACAAGAATTCCAAACATTAATAGATCAGTTACCCGAACCATATCTTGTGCTTGGAGATTTAAATGCGCACAGCAACCTATGGGGCGACTCGCGCTGCGACGCGAGAGGTCGCCTGATTGAGCAGTTCCTTTTTTCTTCAGGTGCATGTCTTTTGAATGGGAAGGAGCCCACGTATTACAATCCGGCAAACAAAACATACTCCTCAATAGATCTTAGCATTGCATCTCCTATTCTTCTACAATACTTTAAATGGAAAGTTATTAAAAACACTTACGGGAGTGACCATTTCCCTGTAGCACTAGGCACACCAATGTCTAATGAATGTCCCCCACAATTACCTTGCTGGAAAACTGACTCAGCTGACAGGGAAAAGTTCTAAAAACTTGCTTCTTTATCCTGGGACGACATGAGTGCTTTAAGCATAGATGCTGCGATTAAATATTTTATGGGTTTTCTCCTTGACACCTCCACCAAATGTATCGCTGTAACAAGTGGATTGTCCACAAAACGCCGTCTTCCGTGGTGGAATGATGAGTGTCGAATAGCGCGTAAGAAGCAGAACAAGGCATGGCGTTTACTTCGGGATTCTCCGACAGCAGAAAATCTAGTAAATTTCAAGCTGGTCAAATCCCAGGGTCGGAGAACGCGGCGACAAGCTAGAAGAGAGAGTTGGAGAAAGTGTATATCGGGCATTAACTCATACACTGATGAAACAAAGGTTTGGAATAGAGTGAATAGAATAAACGGTTGACAGCTTTACTCGCTGCCTTTGGTGCATACTCAAGGTGACAGCATGGAAGATCAGTCGAACTTTCTTGGCGCACATTTCGAACAGATATCCAGCTCGTCGCACTACTCTGAAATATTCCAGAGGTACAAAAGTCAAATAGAAGGAAAACCACTAGACCAGAAAAGCACAAAATGCGAGGCATAGAATAGACCTTTTTGCATGGCAGAGCTTCAGGCAGCCCTAAACAGCTGCAACAAATCTGCCCCCGGTTCTGACCGCATCCTATATGAAATGCTAAAACACCTGCCTTCTCAAACACAAAAACCCTTCTTTGTCTTTACAACTCTATATTGTCGTCCGGCCACATTCCCTCTGCTTGGAAAGAGGCCATCATAATTCCTATTTTGAAGCAGGGTAAGGACCCTTCTTTGGGAAATAGTTATAGGCCTATAGCATTGACGAGCTGCATATGCAAAGTTTTTGAAAAGATGGTAAACAGTCGCCTGGTCCGCTATCTAGACATAAACAAGGAAGTAGGACCATATCAATGTGGCTGTAGAGAAGGCAGATCGACGACGGATCAGTTGGTACGCAAGGAAATGTACATCAGGGATGCGTTTGTCTACAAACAGCTTGCGTTATCAGTGTTTCTTGACATGGAGAAGCCGTATGATACTACGTGGTGCTTAGGGATCCTTCAGGATCTGTCTCCAATGGGTATTCGCGGCAACCTGCTGAGAATTGAAGTTATCTCTCTGACAGGACATTTCGTGTTAGAGTTGGCAACGTGCAGTCTCGACCATTCATACAGGAGACAGGTGTACCGCAGGGTAAAGTACTGAGCTGTACGCAATTTATTGTTAAAATGAACTCTCTCCACACCGTATTACCTCGCACACTCTACTCCGTCTATGTAGACGATGTACAGATAGGGTTCAGGTCATGCAATCTTAGCATTTGCGAGAGGCAGCTACAGCTCGGCTTGAATAGACTGTCAAATTGGGCGGACGAGAATGGTTTTAAATTGAACCCCAAAAAAGCACATGCGTCCTGTTTTCAAATAAGAGAGGTGTACTACCACAACCAGACATTAACCTTAATGGAGACAGACTAACTGTTAGTACTGAACACAAAGCTTAACTTCATTTCCCAGCTAAAATATCTTAAAGAAAAATGCCTGAAGACCATGAACGTCCTCAAGCTGCTCTCTCGAACAACTTGGGGCAGTGACAGAAAGTGTCTGCTTAGCCTGTATAGGAGTCTCGTACAATCACGCCTCGACTACGGAGCCGTGGTGTACCACTCCGAAACAGAGACTGCGCTAAGGATTCTTGACCCAATCCACAACCAAGGTATACGACTGGCCACAGGCGCCTTTAGAACGAGCCCTGTCGAAAGTCTCTATGTTGAGTCTAACGAATGGACCTTACATCTACGCAGAACATTCCTAAGTTTATCATACTACACTAAGGTAAAATCAGACACCGAACATCCATGCCATTCCATCGTTAGCGACCTCCCCGCTGCCAGACTTTACCGTAACTCCGCTAAAGATTCTTCCACTTATTCGCCCACTTATTAGAACTCCTTTGAGCCTGCGCTTGGAAGCAATGGCAGAAAAAACAGACACACTTCCCAGAAAATATTCTAATGCCGCCCCACTCGCCTTCCACCACCTTGGGAATGGCAGACCATGGAGTGCGATATCTCTTTTGTTGCAATAACGAAACATGCACCTGAGGCACACATACTATCACACTTCCTCGAACTCCAAGCGAAGTTCTGCTGTGCCGAGTATTATACAGATGCTTCGAAATCATCTGCTGGTGTCGCGTTTGCAGCTCTTGGGCCAGTTTTTTCCACCTCCGG
The DNA here is from genome assembly GCF_038994185.2 of Dermacentor albipictus. Classification (NCBI taxonomy): domain Eukaryota; kingdom Metazoa; phylum Arthropoda; class Arachnida; order Ixodida; family Ixodidae; genus Dermacentor; species Dermacentor albipictus. The sequence continues at coordinate 61,511,083 of NC_091826.1, read as the reverse complement.
TACTTTAAATCCTAACACAAGTATTTTTACGGCTGCAGCGTACGCAATACTCTCAGCTGTAAAGTACATCAGACAAACAAATCTGAATAAGGCCATCAACATCACAGATTCATTAAGCGTAGTAAGAGCCTTAATGAGTTTTCGAAAACATAAGAACCCTGTTTTTAATGAACTATACAGAGAACTATGCTTAGCATTAATATACAATTAAAACATCGTCCTATGCTGGGTAGCTGGCCATAGGGGCATAAAAAGTAATGTAGCTGCTGACGAAAGAGCAACGTCAGTCGCCTTTAAAGAAACGGATAAGAGCAAACCTATATCAGCAAAAGAACTTAAGCCCTTCTTACGCCACAAAGTGAGGAAGTACTGGCAGGACCAATGGGATAATGCAGTAGAGAATAAGCTACACGTTATCAAGCCAAAATTAGAGAACTGGATAACTGAAAGAACAGCGAGACATAAGGAAGTGCTTCTGTGTAGATTAAGAATAGGACATACGTGCGCCACTCACTCCTACTTTTTGACGGGAAGTGAACCTCCGACATGTAGCAAATGTGGCAACAGGCTTGCAGTTATCCATGTTCTTATCCAATGCACTGAAATAGAGGCAGAAAGGAAAAAGTACGTCCCCTCCGCTTATCTCCATCAGATACCGTTATACCCAGCATTCTTTCTGAGCAATGAACCCCTTTTTACTTTTCGAACAGTATTAAACTTTTTAACTGAAACTGATACCTTAAATGTAATTTGGCCAAGCTACTTGTAGCACGGCCTCCACCTGGAGGTCGTAGCTGCAATGAAACCATTTTCTAGAGCACGTGCCTCCCAGCCCTTACTTTCAAGGCCTTGCTGAGGCACTAGTGCTAGAGCCATTACATATTTTACCGATCATCCATATCTCTTGAAACATCTATTTTCATAGCAGACACAATGAATCACTGCCATTTTTATACTTGTATTTACGCACTTCAGAGCGAATAAATTTTAGGCCCTTTTACAGCCACATTGCACCATATGTATGTTTTCTACTTTTAGGGAATATTTTTAGGCAAATATGCAGCCGTCATTCGTATACTCCCCACAATCAACACTCACATATCACTGACAGGCACGGATCATCGACTTGGCGTTCTTTGGCCACATCTGGCCCTTGCGCCAATAAACTCTAACAATCAATCAATCAATCAATCAATCAATCAATCAATCAATCAATCAATCAATCAATCAATCAATCAATCAATCAATCAACCTAACATTTGCATCCGAAATCTTCCGAAAATTTTCCGAAAACTTCCGAAAATTTCATCCGAAATTTTTTTCAGAAATCAAAATAAGTAAAACTGTATTAGCAGCTCACGGTTCTATTGTAACAAAGCGGCTATTTAACCCCTGGTTTGGCAAGTCTGAAAAGATGCTAATTATTCGGCAGAACGCATCTCACGTTAACCATCGACGATAATGCGCTTGGAATTGCATTAATATAGCGGCACAACGGACTACCGCCATTGAACTGAGTTAGGTATGATGCGTCTACTGCAAGTGGGATACCTCCTTCCCGCTTCCCGAAGAACGCTGGGCGCCATCTGGCAGTACCGCCGCTAAACCTGTGCATGACCTCCGAAATTCGCGGCGTACCAGTGCGTGCGAATGCTGAGAAACGCGTCACGCGCCAACTGGGCTCCTCTCTCGTGCTTGTTTCTGGGCACGCTGCGCAATTTAGTAGCCCCTCACCGAAAAGTATATGCACGGTCTCTGAGAGTGCAAACGATCAGTTCGTATTGGTGCCGGCGAACGCCGAGAACGCGCAACTCCAGGGTACATTACCTGTGGTGGCAACACTGTTTAAGTAAACTAAGATTACAATGAAATCCAGGTTCACGACGGCTATTTTGCTTGGTGCTTTGTCTGCTGTGCTAAGGTTTCTCGTGTGCGGCTAAAAATCGAGCTGCTTCGTCGTAGGCGCCGCCCGTAGGAATTCCCAAATCCCGGTGAAACGTAGGCAGTAATATAACCAATCGGACCAAGCTGCGTTCCATTTTTTTTTCAAGAGGTTTCCCAAATTTGCCGATGGTTTCCTTTTCAGCAATGCCACTTGTATAAATACACTTGCCTAGAAACGAATCGAGTCATTTGTATTAAATTAAAACTGTGTACTTCTACATATCTTGCAAGCGAATAAACTGACCGCGTTTAATGTTATCAAAACAATATGTCGCCTCACGGCATAACATGTGTTTTAATCAACATCAGACCTTCCGTGCTAGTTATCGCTCCTGCAGCGGATGCCTGCAGACCAAGATAAAAAGAGAGAGAGAGAGAGAGAGGGGGATGAACGGGATGGAAAAGGCAGGGAGGTTAACTAGATAATATTCTGGTTTGCTACCCTGAACCGTGCTAAGGGTGAAGGGAAATGAAAAATGGAAAAAACAGCGGAGAGAAAAGAAACGCAAAGAAAAACAAATGCAAGAAAAAACAAAAGAACGAGAAAAATAACAAGGTAGAGGAGGTGGTGAACATCCATGAGAATTACTGTCCCTCCAATACTGGTATAAATTTTGGGAACAGGGATAAGGTGCCTCAGAAAGGCTGGCCAACGTTTCGATAGGAGGACCTATCTTCGTCAAAGGCGGCCTCATCATCCTCGGCATATCAGTTTTAAAGGGTTATTGCAGGGACGTCACGTGAGGGTGTTGTCGCTGGCGGCTGGGGCACGCACTTGACATCACTGAAATAACCCTTTAAAACTAACATGCCGAGGATGACGAGGCCGCGTTTGACGAAGATAGGTTCTCCTATCGAAGCGTTGGCCAGCTTTTCTGGGGCGCCTTATCTCTGTTTACAAATTTTATACCACAGTGTGCTATCCCATCTGTCAGCCCCTTTCTTGATTTTATTTCTCTGCAATAGGTCAGTCGAACGTCAAAATTTCAAGAGTGCGATCCCTGTCTGGTGGGGTGACGACTGTAGCAGTCGGCGTTCCAGAACAGTCTGCTCCGAAAATGACCGGTCGTCCAAACGCGCCAGCGCGGTCGCAAATGGCTGCCTGTGTGCGCTTTATCGGAGTTTCCTCGTCGCCGCGAGGGTCACAAAAAGAAGTAGACCAGCCAGAGCATCCTTGCTGCTTAAGGCATCAGCAACGCTGCTGCAGGAGCAGGAAACTAAACTAACAAAACAAGATTAAGGTTATGCGTACATCACTAATTTATGATAGCACCGGCCTAAGCAAACTACACTCCGTGATTTAAAAGGCCAGCAACAAACGCCAGAAACAACGCAGAAGATATAAAGACCATAGAACAAGGGGCAGGACGATTTTGTGGATGCTGCCTTTTCTGTATAGCTGCGACACATCATCATGATTTGTACAACACTATGGCTACGAGAAGGATTGTTTAAGGCTTGTGAATAATGCCAGCATGCTAATTTATCTGTGCCAAACTTCTTTATCAGTCGTTCCTGCAAAAAGAACTATTTGAAATATGTTTTTGGTACAGCTTCCCACAGCTTCTACTACCATCCCAAAGAAGTTAATTAACCGAAGAAACGTTAGTAATTAGTGGTAACAGCTAACCGAAATAAAATGGAGTGGAGAAGGGGAGCGATACAAATGCAAATCTTCTCGTGGCTGCAAAAAGTAGCGAAATACCGCCCAAACGACAGCAAAGACGACAGCAACGACAACTGGGATGTGACAAATACGACACCATGATAATGAGAGGAAGACGACAAGGAGAACGACAGCCCAAATATCGCTGACTGTGGTTGAAATTTTACGGAGAAGCAAGTGAGATTTCTTCACGTGATTGATTATCTGTAAGATATATGATAATGACTTCACACATATACTTCAGGCACAATTATTAGCGATTATATTAGCATTACGAAAACTAGCCCCAAAAGACCCGTTAGATGTTAGTGTGACCGACTCGCTATCTGTATGCACAGCACTAACTGCATCTTTAAGCTCCGCAATTCAAAGAGCAGTGCGTTCGATGGTACATCCGTACTTACGAAAAGTAAGTTTGCTTTGGGTACCGGGACATCGTGGGTTGCACCTGAATAAAATGGCTGATTCACTCAAACGAGCATCCCTCAATGGCCCTATCATATCTGTTTTGCCGACATCAGCTTATGTCACCGCGGCTACCTACAGAAATTTCGCTATATCTCAAAACTCTGCAATATCCATGCTAACACCGTCTTCTGAATTCCACCATCTTCGCTCCCAATGGAATATTAACTGCGGTCCTTCAAGGCCATTGGAAGTTTCTTTTACAAAATTAAGATGTCGTATACCTCCTCTAAATTTTTACTTACACAGATCTGGTCTAGCTACGTCCCATCTGTTGTTTTTGCAGTGCACCTGAAACTATCGAACATTATTTTCTCTCGTGCCACCGCTTTCTAAGAGAAAGAAAACCATTAGAATACTCATTTACCAAACTTGGCCTATCGCTGACCTCACCAAGCATTCTTACTTTTGGGGCGACTTCACCGGGATCCAGCCACAGGAATGCTTTTCTTGCAGTTTACAACTTTATTGGAGAGACAAAAAGAATACCTTGGTGAATTTGTAAAATTATCCATAGTTTCTATTATTTAATTGCTTTGCGTTAACTTATTTTATCAAACTTCTTCACACTATTTTCACAACACTTCTAAATTACACTTCAATCGTCCCGCGCTCCACTATTCAAATCTAGTTTCTCTCTACTTCTAACCATACGGAAAACCGCCTGCTTCTTGGCCAATTCCCCATAGTGGGTATGCGCCACTGTTGAGGACACAAGACCCAAGACAAGACAAGCTTGGGCGAAAGACAAGAAGTCTTCGGATGCGGCACTCCATAGCCAGCGACCAAAGCATCAAAATTTGGGATGCCGAAAAGTGACTTTCGCCAACGAGCGTGCCCATTTTACTATAAAGCCATGAGAAATAAGGAAACAAAGCTGTTTGTTTTAAAACTGTAGAAAAAAGAAAATTGGCAGTGGCTTAGCGCGGCTATGCCAGAATATACGTAGCGAAAGCTAAGGCATAGCATGGTTAGCCTGGGTAATCTTGATTGCCAGTCCAGGTTAGTCTGGTTGTCTCATTTAGCCAGTCGTTCGGCGCGCTGTTCGTCTGTTTCCTGGACGATTCGTTTCCTCTTCATCTCGTTCCGATGTCGATTTCAGGCCTGCTCCTGCTTATCAAAATTGTCGCCGTCCATACTGCCGCCTCAACTGTGGTTGCGGCGCACGCGAGCTCTCCTTGTCAATCCTCCGACATGTTATGAGACTTGCGACGCAGCTGGCGAAGTGAGCGGAGGCGAGCGCAACGACGAGAAACGCGGCGTGACATCATACCAAACGGCGGCAGCGGAAAGGTGCGGCGCTGCGCAGCGGCGGAACACCTGTGGCTCGGTGTTACTAGTGGCGCATGCGCAGTAGTGACTAGGGAGCGAGAGAGATAGAAATATCCGCGGCGAGTTGCGCGTTGTGACGTCATGTGCCTCCTCGGGGCACCGCCACTGCGAAATCACAAGTTCGCGGCAAGCAAAGCTTTCGCTTTAAATAAAATGCTTTCGTAGTCAGACTCTCTCGAAACGTGGCGACGGCATCGTGCGCCGCTGCAGGTAGCCCCATGCATTGAATCAATGCGGCACTTTTAAGCAATACGTTGCGGGTTTCCTGTTAATATTTTAATGCTTCCGTTGTGGTCGTATATGGGCATGATATTGCAAAGCATAAGAAAACGGAGTGGTTTATATAAAAAGAAGCAACATTTTAAAGGGCAAGGGTAGACAGGCTGTGATCCTTGGTATTGCGGCTGTGGCGAAAGAATGTGAACTCTCAGAGGAAGATAAAGAGAACTGAACACGGGAGTGATCGACGGCGGTAACGAGGGCGCGTGGACGGAATTAAAAAAAAACAACGCAATTTCTGGCGCATAAAAGGACGGATCCCCGCTGCCACTCTGATTCTGACGACGACGGGGAATTTGAGTGCGGCAGCTGGGATGCGTGGAACCAACGGTATAGGGACGGGAACATGCGTGTTTCACGCTCGAGAAGCGGCACATATGTGCCGCAGCGCGCTAACCTGTCTTGCGTATAGCGGTGAGTGCTCTTTAGATCTGCTTTTCTCACCGAGATAACGGCGTTACTTCTTTGCCTACGCGCTCTTGATCGTTCTTCTGTGGATTTTCTTTTTTCTTTTCCTCACGCCAACACACTGTACGTTCCATTTCCTCAGTTCCGCATGTGGAGAAGCGCGGCGCAAGAATGGTGGCTGTGTCCTGTACTTACACCTATTGTTAGGTAGGTTAGTTGCTTCTTTACAGAGTGGCGTAACGAAAAAAAAAAGAACTTCGGAAGAAGGGAAAGGACAATTCACTTAGGCTGGGCTAGACTGGTCTTATCCTGTGGATGGAATGAAAATGGCATTTTTGACAAGGATGCAGTATTCCTATCCCCGACCCGTTAAAAAGAATTACAACATGTACTTATAAAAAGTGTTTTTAGGCTAGAACTTTTCTTTAGGACATATATTGACCAATCGAAATGTTAGACATTGATTTTCGGTGCTGCCAGGCTAACAGAAAACAGCTCGAGCGAAATCAGTTATTACTAAGTTTTGGACTTGTTCTGCCGAATACATTTCGAAATTTGTCAGCGTAGGCTGACATGGATGCAGAACGGTATTCAAGAAACAACAATATAAAAATAAGTGTTCTAGCATTTTGTTCTCGTCTACGAGTACTGCTGGTGTTCAAACCAATGAGGAAACGAAAAAAAAAGTTCAGCGATTTCTTCGACTCTATATTCACTTACTCCTGCAGCAGCCCCTGCTCCCATAGTGAAGACCAACATCTTTTTGCTTGCCTTCTTTTCTGATTAATGCCGCTCGCCCACTAACCGGGAATGGGCATGAAGGTAGCGGCTGCCGGGTGGGTGATCGAGGAAGGAAGGGTGGAGCGGTGTTCCTTTGAGCTAGCGCCGCTTTAATCAAGAGCATGACCACAATAAGTTGCGCATCATGCTGCCACCCCCTCAAAAACAATTTCCATTGATGCACATATTCTCATTCTGTTCCAGTGCAGTAACAATTTTCCTGTCCCCCAAAATACGCCACGCCATTGATTTTCCAAATTTTGTGTTTTTTCTCCTCTTATCTGCTGCTGATGCACTGATGCGCCTGCGCAGGCATGAACTGATATTTAAGCGTTTCCCTCGAATAAACGTAAGTTGCTAGTTTGCGCCTGTCCCGTCTTCGTCCTTGTGATCGTCTACGAAGCGCATCCAATCTTTCGAAATGTTTATGTAAGACGAACACCTGGGTCTTCTACGCGAGCGTGTGGGCCAGGACAAAAGCAAGACCATGGTGCCGACCATTGTGTGACGCCGAAGGCACGACTTCTGCTCGGGTCATTCGATGTGAGCTTAGGACATGGCGATTTTTCCGTTCTGCTGAGGCACTGAATGAGCGAAACCGAGAGGTATGCGGATTGTGGCGCCATGAATCGGACATACCTATTACTGTTTTATGTGGTGCATGGTAAAACGACGATCGCATTTGCAGTCTGGCTATGAAACGTTAAAATCTATTTTACCTAGGCCGTTCATAAAGGGGGTAGTGTCGCGCGGTTCCTACGTATAACGTTACCTGCTACGAAGAACGTACTCTGGAATGTGGGCGATGCCGAAGATGGGGATGGATTCGAATGGTATCTTTGACTGGTCGTCTCTATCTTCCGAAGCAGAGTCGGACAGATCCGGCGTTCCCCGACTTCGGAGGTAGAGGGCAAGCGCGCAAGATGAGCGTGTGATTCGCTTTCGGAGGAGGAAATGGCAGGTGCGAAACTACGTGACTATTGCCGACGTCCGATATTTCGCCTATACAAAGCACGCGGCGCTTCCGGCAAGGCCGGTGAACCGCCCGTGGTTCGAGCGTTCGTTGAGACGCCAGCATGCAGTGGCCTAGATTGCCTAGGTTACGGTCGACCATCGCCAACAGGGGCGACGCTGTGCTGTGATGACATCGTCGCAAACGCTCTAAATTTCGACCACTGCTCCGACGACAGGGCTCGGATCACCTCAGAGCGCTCGGATATGGAGGAGAGCGATCGAAAAGATCATGAACAGCAGGTTGCCATTATCCCTCAAGAGAAAAGTATATAATAGCTGTGTCTTACCAGTACTTACCTACGGGGCACAAACCTGGAGGCTTACGAAAAGAGTTCTACTCAAATTGAGGACGACGCGACGAGCTATAGAAAGAAGAATGATAGGTATAACGTTAAGGGATAAGAAAAGAGCAGATTGGGTCAGGGAACAAACGCGCGTTAATTACATCTTAGTTGAAATCAAGAAAAAGAAATGGGCATGGGCAGGACATGTAATGAGGAGGGAAGATAACCGATGGTCATTAAGGGTTATGGACTGGATCCCAAGGGAAGGGAAGCGTAGCAGGGGGCGGCAGAAAGTTAGGTGGGCGGATGAGATTAAGAAGTTTGCAGGGACGGCATGGCCACAATTAGTACATGACCGGGGTTGTTGGAGAAATATGGGAGAGGCCTTTGCCCTGCAGTGGGCGTAACAAGGCTGATGATGATGATGATGGTGATGATGATCGAAAAGAACCAGCCGAATGCAAGACGCACACCCTCTTTCAACCAGCCGCAGACAGTGCCGTTCGCGAGAGAGGTCTAGAGCGCTCCGAAATGGCCAGCCGAAGATGCCATAACCCGGTATCTCAAAGCACTTGTGGCGGCGAGGAAAGAGCAGGAGACACTGGCGCATGCGGTAAGCGCCAAACGTCTCTCGAACAGCTAGTCAGCTTCTGAAAAAATGGGCTACGCGTGGGATCATGGCCATGTGTTAAGAGCATTCGGCTGCTCTGCTAGAAAGCAGATGTTCGGTCGCACTTGAGGCGAATAATTTACTTTGTTTACAGAGCTCAGAAACGAGGCGAGATAGGAAATGCCTTCGTGCGTACCAACCGACCGTTAATTCCCTGGGCTGACGCAAAGAATAAAATATTGCTTGGCATTAAAACAATATACGGGCGCACAGTATACACGCCACAGGCGAGAGTGCAATGTCTTCTCATTGTACAAATTAAAGAATTTTTCGACGCTCCCGCTTGACGTTTAGATGACCAGGAAACAACGCGCACACGAACAATGTAAAACAAAGAAATTCGTATAGACCACACGCTTATAAGTCCGTAAAAAAATAAGAGAAATTACAGGCAGAGTATGGCGTCAGCTGGCGCACCACAAGAATAACTGGAGCTCTCTGAGAAACATATTCATCCTCCACATAAAATGGCCGGCTGCTGCTGATAACGATGATGATGATGATGATGATGATGATGATGATGATGGTAATTTTGCGCGGGCACTTGGATTTTGTGACTCACATCACTGCACCATATCCCCCGTCATTTCTACGCTGCACATCGAGTTAGGAACACACATGGAAGAACTAAAGAGGGAGGGCTGTGTACCACTAACTGGTTTCACCATATCTCGCACTCCTGTGCATCACCCTGCAGGCTGTTTTGATATTTATGGCACGTCGGTGTGCCAGTGAGAGCTACAGATATTGAGCACTTCAGTTGACCAAGGAGTCAAAGACATCTGGACGTGATTTCGAATGTTGTTCTAGTAGTTAGAAAGTAAGTAACAATGTAAACATGTGTGTCAAGCTTTCCCAACAACTAACATTTATGAAAGGCATAAAGATAGGAAGAACGTATACAATACAATTCTTGAGCACTGTAGACAAATATGGTAGTTTGTATCCTCCCATTAAGAGGAAACTTTAGCTCAGGGGCTCTTACGAAAATACATGGGAAAGCACGCAACCACTGCACCAAACTTGACGTGGTTGGCTGCATTTGAAGGAAAAGCTTAAAATGTAGTCACTGTTGGTTGCAATTTATTTATTTAGTTTGTCAATTTTTATTATAAATTGACAAAAAAGTGCCATTTTTCAGAAAACGATACTATAAAGTTTACAACTCTGTAACTCGGCAATGGAAAAGATATCACAATTCTGTAAATGGCACCTAACATTAAATCTAAAGCAAAGAGAAAGGATATATTACACATGGATCTCAAAGAAACGATTGATATGTAAGTGGAACGTTTGGAAAACCTTTGTAAACACTAACAAATTCACGTAACCTATGAATTGACATATCGAATTTGTCCGCTTTAGATGCCATTACGGATGCAGCTTTCACAACTGAGACAACTATTCCTGGTGAAGATCTGCAAATTTGTAAACGTCTCGCTTCTCTTTTCTTCAAACTTAGCAATTTTAGAAAATTGCCTTTAGACAATTCTGGCCCTAAACAGAAATTACGCTTTCAATGGTCACCACAATTTACATTTCTTTCTCAAATGCAACCAAATTCGTTGAAGTCAAAGAAGTGGGTATCTCACAAAAGCGTTTCGGCGTTTTGCATGTACTGAAGTAGGCGGCACCGAAGCTGCCCTCGAACTAAAGCTTCCTCTTATTGTATGCTATGCATTTTGTGTCCTCACCATCATTATTTGTTATGCGTCATACGATACTTTATTCTCTTTCATGTACAAGGCGTTGACTGTTCGCAGCTAATTCAAAAGTGAACCTGCAGTTTGCCATAATGCACAAACAAGGGTTATGGGGATAGATTATAATACATAAAAGTTAGTAGTCGTGTTTATAGTTCGAAACTCCGCTCTTTAACGTTCAGTGCATTTTTTTTTCTGAAGTGACATTTCATAAAAAAAACATAGTATATTCGCTTTTAAAAACGTCTTGCTCAACACGTTCGTTTGCAGGACGAAATTTTCACGAGGTACTTATCAATAAACGCAGAAAAACCTATGACGACTATTTTTTTCTGGCTTTGGTTTGCTTCTATTGACGTTCACGTTAAGGCCATATTTATTAGAAGCATTATGTTTTCTATATTAGATCGAATCTGATCACGATGAAGTTGAGTGGCTTTATGACAAGCTCTTTGTTTCTTTTCAAAAGCGCTGAAGTGTACAGCCTTTGTCTCTTTCATATAAGCACGTGCCCTGCCGTCAGTTTGATTAATCACGCGTCTATTCAGAAGCTCGTAAAAAGGTCAGCGTTCTGTTCAATAGGCAATGCGTCATTCCGGCTTTAATAAAGCTTTACATTGATAATATTTACGAAGCTTAATAGCGTGAAAAGAATGCAGGGTTGGGCATTCATTTTACATTCATCGCATGCTTTGTATGCCCTGGCTGCTGCGAAGACTTAACCTTTTGTATATCGAGTAAGCTGAAGAGATATCTCCTGTTGGCAAAACATTATTTCAGTAATTTTTAAACCTGTCGTATCATTGTGTAAGACAGTGTCTCATCTTAAAGGTTGGACGAGCTCTCTTAATAACGAGTGCTGCTCTAATTATGTGTCACGTCTTTAGTAAATCTTTGCGCGGTTACGTGTCAGGTGTTCGCAAAATTTGACACTTGCAGCAACTGATGGCTCGCTCGAAGGCTTACCTAGTAAGAGCAGTAAATACCCGCAAGTGTGTTTCCCGGCATAACGAGTACGTTAAGTAGTATCCCCAAGTATCCCCAATGATACTTGGGGACTCCACTTAATTTTATTTTCTAAGGACCACGCATAGATGATTTACATAAGCGGTAGGTATACAATAAATACATAAAAAAGTGGTACAACAGATTTGAAAAGCAAAAATTAGGTTGTGACACTCTGAACTAATATTGATGAAAAGACGATGGCAGCGACTTAATGAGAAAGTGCAGCCTTCTTTTTTTCTGCGCGGCAGAAAAACGAGACTGAAAATGTTTTTTTTTTGCGTAGAGATTTCCGACAGGCAGAGCTTTTGTAGTCCCCTAATTAAACACAGGGAGCTTTTTCCAGTAATTAGCAGGGAAAAAGTTCGGAAGAAATTACACGTGCACATCAAGGCCGAACAAGACACTCTATGAATAATGAATTATTGGGTTTATTTAAAAAAAAAGCGACAAGTATGCGCGGCACACGCATCACGGCCACAGCATTAACTGGGGCAGCGGATCCATAGGAGCGCCATTTTCGGCACCAGGCAACGCCGGGTCTTCGCGGCGAAGTCAGTTTTCGTCGTTTTCACGAGAACGCGACCCGAACTGTCCGCCCAGTGTCGACGGCGAGCTGCGGCTTGCGCAGCTTTCTGCACAGTGGTCTGCTGAGCCCGACGCTGCCTGGTTGCAGCCGCGCGTAGCTCTAGCATTGGCTTCTTCAGCAGAGGTTCGTACCTTGCGAGGAGGCGCCCTAAGGTGTACAGAACAGTAAACACAGGTACTCGGACTACCTGGCGCATATGTCGCATCCCTTGACCCGCGTGGCATGGTAGGTTGCTGTTGATGATGATCATAATAATAATGATAGTTTATTGGCATCCCCTTTCGAAAGGGGCTGGCGAGAAAATGTATCGTTCCCTGCTTGAGTTGACCAGGTCCAGTTACATGTACCAGTTTACCAGGTCCAGTTGCATATAGCAGCCTCCAACTGCTATATGCAACTGTCACATGTCGGGACACCTGGTGGAATATAATGTAACTGCAATGCGAAGTTTGTACGTATAGATTCTACGCTGCACGCATGTCACATCACGTGTCAAATGACTTGACACGATGCTAATGATGACCCCGCAGGGGCGTCTGCGCAAGCAGGCGTTTGGTGTGTTGCGACACCACGGACCCGAGCACACGAGGGTTGGGCCCTCCCGCGTGTAGCCGTGCGCGGCTTAGCCGTGTCCGGGGAAAAGGGGATCCTGGGGGTTGAGCCAATGCCGGGTGTTTGGACCTTTACGGCCCCTCGGCGGCGGCAACACACCCCTTTGGCCTCAGCTTCACGTAGACGGCACCCCCGGACTGACCCACCCGGGGGAAATCGGCAGTCGCCTTTTCCTGTCCTCCTCTCCAATCTTCGTCTTTCTCTCTCACTTTCAATCTTTCCTGTCTTCTCTTCGCTTCTTATTACTTCCAGACTTCCCGGTGGCGAGGGTTAACCTGGTGTAGTTATCCAACCTTGGGTATCGTATATTAGGTTATAGCGGCGATGCATGGCTGGCGTCTGCAGGCATTTTCCCGACCTTGTAGCGTCCCCTTGTTGGGCTCGGTGGTGGGTGGCCACCATCGCCGCCGAATTTTCCAATTTTTATGGCTGAAGCTTTTCCCCTATTACCTGATCGCTCCCTGAAGAGGGGGCGCACCGATGAACCTTTCAGCTTTTTTATGCAACCAAAAGAGTCCTTCCCGAAATACCACGTCGTTCACAGTCAACACGAAACTAAGACTGTCCGTATGATATCACCTTTCCTTGTAGCGAAATCCCTTACTGAAGCAATAGGCCCAGGATATAAAGTAACAAAGATGGGAAGTGGTGATCTTCTTCTCGAAGTTCGCGACAAGCCACAGTACGACAGACTCTCAAAACTTGTAGCGTTTGGGGACATTCCCGTCTCAGTAGGCCCACACAGGACAATGAATACAGTGCGCGGGGTCATCTCGGAAGATGACCTTCTGGAACTTAGTGAAAGTGAATTACTAGAAGGATGGCAAGAGCAGAACGTTGTCAAGGTGCAAAGGATTAAAATACGAAGAGATGACAAGGAAATACTAACTAGGCACATTATCATAACTTTTGGAACCAGCATTCTTCCTGAATCAATCGAGACCGGTTACTGCAAGCTACGTGTCAGGCCATACATACCAAACCCACGTCGATGTTTTAAGTGTCAACGTTTTGGGCACGGGTCCCAAACCTGCAGAGGGCGTGCTACTTGTGCCAAGTGTAGCTCCATCGAACACTCTTCTGACGTTTGCAGTTCAGCAACCCACTGTGCCAACTGTGAAGGAGACCACCCTGCTTACTCGCGATCCTGCCCTTCGTGGAAAAAAGAAAAACAAATAATAGAACTCAAAGTAAAACTAAATCTGACTTTCCCAGAGGCACGCAAGCGTTTCCATTCCAACAATCAGACCAGTCCTTCTTACACCGAGGTGGCACGCCGGGGGGCAGCGCCACATCGTTCGGCGGCCGCCCAAGTCACTCGGAGAGTGACGGCGGTCACGCCATCCGCCCCCCTGACTGGAACAGCCAACGCTGTTCCGTCACCCGCAAATGAGGGTCAGCAGGCCTCCGGGCCTGTTGTACCCCGGGCCACTGCTCGTACAGATCGGCCCACTACTCTCGCGAAAGTGCCTGCTCCGCGGGCAGTATCCACCGCGTCAGACGAGGTGATGGATACAAGCACAAATCTGGCGTCTCAAACGCCCAAGGAACGGCGCAGCTCCCTCGAGCGCGCCGGGAAGAAAGAGAGAGCTCGTATCAAGGGGCCTGAAAAGGTCTCGTGAGCTTATATAATCTATATTTCTTAGACACACAGCACACAACACACACATTATGGATACGCAGATAATACAATGGAACGTCAGGGGTTTACTCCACAACCTAGACGACATTAAGGAACTCCTAAATAACTATAATCCAAAGATGCTGTGTGTCCAAGAAACACATCTTAATTCTTCACACACGAACTTTCTCCGGCAGTATGCCATATACCGAAAAGACCGCAACGACGCTTTTGCCTCGTCTGGCGGCGTGGCAATAATTGTAGATAAGAGTGTTGCTTGCCGACAATTACAACTTAAAACACCCCTAGAGGCAGTTGCAGTTCGTGCGATACTGTTTAATAAACTAGTAACGATTGCCTCAGTATACATCCCTCCGAACTGCCATCTTTCAAAAACAGAATTCCAAAGCTTTATCAATGAACTGGTGGAACCTTATATTGTCGTCGGAGATTTCAATGCACACCACACCCTTTGGGGAGGTTGTCGTTGTGATGCCAGGGGACGCCTAGTAGAAAGCCTCCTCTTCACTACAGGTGCATGTTTGCTAAATAATAAAGAGCCTACATTCTATAGCGTGGCAAACAAAACATTTTCATCGATCGATTTGAGTATTGCATCTGGTACACTCGTACCGTATCTAGAGTGGAACGTGCTTAAGAATCCATATGGCAGCGACCATTTTCCAATCGTCATAAAATCAACAAAACGTGATGAATGCTCTCCATATGTCCCCCACTGGAAAACCAAGTCAGCCGACTGGAAACGTTATAAAGAACTCACCCGCATGACTTGGGAAGACATCTCTGACCTTTCTATTGATGACGCCGTGGCATATCTGACAGCATTTATTGTTGATGCGGCGTCACTATGTATCCCTGAATCAAATAGATCGCTCTTCAAACAACGTGTTCCCTGGTGGAATGCGGAGTGCAAAGAAGCTCGTAAGAATCAAAATAAGGCGTGGAGTCACCTTCGCGAATCTCCAACTGCTGAGAATCTGATCAATTTCAAGAAAATAAAGTCACTAGGCAGAAGAACACGCCGCCGTGCCAAACGGGAAAGTTGGCAAAAATACATTAGTAGCATCAACTCATATACAGACGAGCGGAAAGCCTGGAATAGGGTCAACAGAATAAAAGGCCGCGAAACTCATCCTCTACCTTTGGTAAACACTCAAGGAGACACTATTGAGGACCAGGCTGATTCGCTAGGAGCACATTTTCAGTACATCTCCAGTTCATCTCATTACTCAGATACATTTCTAAGATATCAGCGACAAGCGGAACGGCAGCCTCTGAATCAGAGAGGAAATAAAAACGAACCTTACAACCGGCCATTTAACATGGTGGAATTTCAGGCTGCACTGAAGTGCTGCAACAAATCAGCTCCTGGTGGCGATCGAATAGTTTATGAGATGATCGAACACCTACACGCCGAAACACACAAAACACTACTATCACTCTTTAATTCCATATTCACCGCCAGTTATATTCCATCTGTCTGGAAGCAAGCAGTCGTAATTCCTATTCTCAAAGAGGGCAAGGATCCAACTTCGGTCAGTAGCTACAGGCCTATAGCCCTGACAAGCTGCCTATGCAAACTATTTGAGAAAATGGTAAATAGACGCCTAATTCATTATCTTGAAAGCAACACAATACTCGACCCCTTGCAGTGTGGTTTTAGGGAGGGTAGATCTACGACAGATCACCTTGTCCGTATGGAGGCGAATATCCGAGATGCGTTCGTGCACAAGCAGTTTTTATTAGCGGTATTTTTAGACATGGAAAAGGCATACGACACAGCCTGGCGTTTTGGAATTCTTCGTGATCTGGCTAGTATGGGTGTCAGAGGCAATCTGTTGAACCTGATCCAAAGCTACCTCTCTAATCGTACGTTCCGTGTGAGGATCGGTGAAGTGCAGTCTCGTCAATTTACGCAGGAAACAGGTGTTCCACAAGGTGGTGTACTGAGCTGCACGCTCTTCATCGTAAAAATGAATTCCCTCTACAGTGTAATACCACGAACAATGTTTTATTCAGTGTATGTGGATGATGTACAGATATGATTTAAATCATGCAACATTTCTATCTGTGAGCGACATATACAGCTTGGCCTAAACAAAATATCTAAGTGGGCTGACGAGAATGGATTCAAGTTAAACCCCCAAAAAAGCACATGCCTTCTATTTTCGAAAAAGAGAGGTATATTACCTGACCCTGCTATCTATATTAATGGACAACGGCTATCTGTCAGCCACGAACATAAATTTTTAGGAATCATCTTAGACTCCAAACTAACATTTGTCCCTCACCTGAAATATCTGAGAGCGAGATGTCTGAAGACAATGAATTTGCTAAAGCTCTTGTCCCGCACATCTTGGGGAAGTGACAGGAGATGCCTTTTGAGCCACTACAAAAGCCTTATACGGTCCCGTCTCGACTATGGAGCAATAGTATATAGCTCTGCTGCACCTAGTGCTTTAAAGATGCTAGATCCCGTTCACCACTTGGGTATACGCCTGGCTACAGGCGCTTTTAGGACAAGTCCCGTAGAAAGCCTGTATGTGGAGTGTAATGAATGGTCATTACATCTCCAAAGGACATATTTAACCTTTTCCTATGCCCTCAAGGTCAAATCAGATGTTCAGCATCCATGTCGCTCACTTATTCATGAAGAGTCTACAGCCAGATTATTTCGTAAGCGCCCAGCTATTAGACCTCCGTTGAGCCTTCGCTTGACAACACTGGCAGAAGAAACAGGTGTCTTAATCCCAGAGAATGTCCAAATGGCACCCACTCGCCTGCTCCCACCATGGGAATGGCAGACCATTGAATGTGACGTCTCCTTCGTAGAAATAACCAAGAGGGCACCAGAAGCACATATACAATTCCATTTTCGTGAACTTCAGGAGAAGTACTCCTGTACAGAATACTATACAGACGCTTCCAAGTCCTCTAAAGGAGTTTCCTACGCAGCTCTGGGACCTTCATTTTCAGTATCCGGGGCACTAAATCCACACACAAGTATATTTACAGCTGAAGCCTACGCTATACTATCGGCTATTCAAAACATAAGGCTCACAAAACTTTCTAGGGCTATTGTGTTTACAGATTCATTGAGTGTAGTCAGAGCCCTACTTAGTCCAAGAAAATACAAGAACTCAGTTTTTAGTGAGCTGTACAGTCTGTTGTGCTCCCTATATATGTGCAATCAAGTGATTGTCATATGCTGGGTACCTGGCCACAAAGATATAAAAGGCAACGAAGCTGCTGACGAAAGCGCTTGGTCAGTAATTTTTAGTCATGCAGATTCAAATATCCCCATCCCTGCCACAGACCTAAAGCCCTTTCTGCGCAGTAAATTGAGGAATCACTGGCAGGGCGAATGGGACACACAGGCAATGAATAAGCTTCACATAATAAAACCAGAACTGGGGAACTGGATAAATGGGAAAATAGCAAGGTACAAGGAAGTACTCCTTTGCCGTTTAAGGATAGGCCACACATACGGTACCCACTCTCATCTCTTGACTGGGGGCGATCCTCCAACCTGCGTTAAGTGTGGCAATAGTCTTACAGTCCTCCATGTTCTTATTCAGTGCCGTGCAATAGAAACAGACAGGAAAAAGTATTTCGCTGCTGCATACCGCGAGAATTTACCCCTTCACCCTGCATTTTTTCTTAGCGATGAACCTCTTTTTAATCTGCAAACAGTTTTAGAGTTTTTAGCCGAAACGGACTCCCTGAAAATCATCTGGCCAGGCAACTTTTAGCACACGACTAACAGCCCTAATTTTCAAGGGCTCTCTTGAAACTCTGTTGTCAATGTTAAGTTTTATTGCATCATGTTTAAACGAAAGCCGATTGCCATAGCCCACATCACATCCTAGTCACCGTCATTATTTTAGCACCTATGTATTCTACTCCACTTACAGCGGAAGTTTTTAGGCCCTTTTACAGCCATATCTCATTTACCATGATGAGATCATTGTGCACGTCATCCACAACACATCGTCAACATTACCACCTGTCATGGCGCTCTTTGGCCAAACCTGGCCCTTGCGCCATAAAACACTACACATCATCATGCTAATGATGATGATGATGTAATGGTATTCCCTTTCAAACGGGGCGGTGACAAACAGTGACCTAGCTTGCTTGAAATAATCAGGTATGCCATACATATTTTTCATTACATGAATATTTATACACCTCCATAATCTTTTTCTTCTTCCTCCAGACTTCTTTTAACTTTTACCACTGCCTATGCAACTGCTATGTGGGGTGCCACCTGGTGCAATAATACGGAACTGTAATGCAAAGGCCGCACGTATAGACGCTACACGGCGCGCTTCTCACATTGCAAGACAAGTAGCACGATACAGTGCTAATGATGATGATGATGATGATGACGACATTTGCATCCCCTTTGAAACGCGGCGGTGACGTAGTCGCCTAGCCAGCTTCATTTAAACAAGTATACAATATATTTTTTCTAGCGTTCTTGTATACATATCGTTCGATTTTTCTTCCTTAAACCATCTTTAACTGCCTTGTACCGCTACCTGTGCATCTGCTACATGGCATTCTACATGGCGTTGTAATATTCAACTGCAATGGCAAATGTGCACGTATTCACGCTAGGCGGCACGCAAGTCGCATCGACTGTCTCCTCGCGCGCTAGGACGCGTTTATGGGGCGTTTTTCCACTGCATGTTAGCAAGTGCGGGCGGGGCATAAACAGTAGAAGTTACATAAAAGAACAACACTACGGTCACAATCCAGTAAAGGAGCTGGAGTTTCAAATAAATCTATCCTCCTTTAGGAATCATTGCATGCATAAGCGTTAGCGATGCTCCATGGTACACGGCGCAACAAAATATCGCAACATACTAACCACCCTTCAATGTCTACATTTATTACGCAATCCCCATAGGGACAAAAGTAGTGAAGTGCTCTTTACCATCACGGAAAATGCGGGGTTCATAGATATAGGAGTATCGAGGCAAATATCTTGCTCCTATATAGCAGACATATATATTGTTTATTGATTTAACTCAAATGTACAACAATACTGTTATTCAGAACCTTTTCGGAATCACAAAATTACGTAACAGCTGTTAAGAGTCCAGGTACTTACGACGATGCTGCATGACGACATTGCGAAAGCGAAAGCAACTTATTTTTTACTGCTTTTTAAACGAGATTCTAAATTTTGCGCTGCCTGCGTAGCCGTAATATTTTGCTCGCTTGCTCACAGGAGCCTCGTTAACAGATTAACAACGTTTTGTTGCTATGTTCGAAGAGTGTTCCAGTGCTCTTTAAAATAAATGCACAGCAGCTAGGCAATGTATTTTAGCGCTTTACATGTATGTTTCATCAGCATACCCCATCCTTCACCGTTACTACAATTCGACGATGAGAAACAGCTCCAGAGGGGTAACGTCTGTGGGCGTGTTGCTATTGTCTACGTGGACGACTAAATAGACCGCCAAGTGCCCATCAACCATCTTCAGTCTCCTTTCGATTCTGACAAGGTTGGCAAATAATGCAGCTTCAGAAGGTAGCATCAATGTCAAAAAGAGGCAGATACTTTGTGATCCGAACAAGATAGCTGCTTCCAGGAAGTACAGAATTGGAAGCTTGGCGAATAACACGCCTCCACACACGAGAACGTACTCATTCCTTGTTACGTACGTAAACTGAGCCACGGTGTGCGCGTATGCGTTTGTGTGCGCGTGCCCGTGTGTGTGTGTTTCAGAATAATTGTTCCGATGAGACCGGCGTGTGCATAGCATGTAGAAATACCGCGTGGACAGTGAAGCTTAATACGCTTGAATGTCGCAGTATTCATCCAGAGTTAACTTTAAAGCAATGGATCTAACCGAGGCGTCACACTTTAAAGGATAGCACTGAAAATATAAATGAGAGTGCTGCGTAGAATGGTTGTAAAAGTGGCGGAGCATAGTACAGAATAAGATACGTTTTTGCAGTGAATAATGTGGGTTAGTGAATATATATTTCATTAGAAATTACAAAATAGCAGAACGTTTTAAAGAGCGATCTCGGGGACGTATGGCAGCAACCCGTTTCATGAGTTGCCGACTGCTAACATGAGCCTAATTAAAGATATCGTGTTGCATGCTTTCCCATACTTTAGCACGGCGCTATCGTAGTTATAGTGTTTAGGGCAGGGAGTTAGGCTAGTTGGAACTTAGACAAAGACCAGTTCGAGGGCGTAATAAAAAATGAAAAGAGGTGCAGACACAAGCGAATGACAGAAAGGACAGAAGACTGGCCTTCAACTCTATTAACCCTGAAACGAATGACAGCAAGTCACGCGGTTAAAGAAAAGTCTGCATCTTGACGCATGCCTACAAAGCAAGGCAAAAAAACTTGGCACAATTCGACTAATGCCACCATTAATTCCGCAGAGCACGAAACCACTTGTCAGGATAATCGAGTCTTTGTTTTTTCACCAAAGCAATTAAAAGAACACTTACGTACTTGTCGGTCTCATTTGTTACGCAAAATGCTTCCTTTATTAAGGTACACATTTCCGCTTTGTATTTCTGCAAAACACGTGAGTTATTAATAGAGGGGTGCTATGGCGTCTTCTGCAGAGGGTAGCAAGATTAGCTGATCACAGGATAACCAATACCACATATGCTGCAAAATTATATATAGTAAGGCGGGTAAAATGACGCAGAAATTTGCCGAATATCCCCTTTTCTTTAAAGTGGTGATTACTGTTTCAAAGTGCAATGAGAACCTTCCTTTGCACATGTTTTTTTCGTTTTTCAAAATAATGACAGAGGAATTATCTTAAATAATAAAGAAATCCGCTTTGTATTTCTGCGAAACACGTGAGTTATTAATAGAGGGGTGCTATGGCGTCTTCTGCAGAGGGTAGCAAGATTAGCTGATCACAGGATAACCAATACCACATATGCTGCAAAATTATATATAGTAAGGCGGATAAAATGACGCAGAAATTTGCCGAATGCCCCTTTTCTTTAAAGTGGTGATTACTGTTTCAAAGTGCAATGAGAACCTTCCTTTGCACATGTTTTCTTCGTTTTTCAAAATAATGACAGAGGAATTATCTTAAATAATAAAGAAATATTGTTTCATATAGGAATATAAAGGATCATGTATTTACACAAGATACAAGATTTATCGATCTTCGTGCAGAAGTACGATATGTCTCGTTTCAACCCGACCACCGTGGCAAAAGCAGACGAAGACCAGAATGCGACAAGTCTAAAATAAACCCAATTTATCGCTTGCAGACAGAGAAGCTGAATGGGACCCGCGCGTTAACAAACAGACATCGTGGGCCCACTCGCTGCAACTTCTGCATTCAATTCAAACATAGCATGGTGCTCTCTTGCCGCAGAACATCCTGGAAATGAACGCTTCTTCAGAGTCCATTGTGAACTCGATAATTAAACTAGTGCTCCGTTTAATGGACAAAATGCTTTGTCTTTTTTACTTGCCTGCATGCTCAATGAAACCACAAATACATTAGCCTTCGCATCTTTATCGTTTCCTTGCAATTTCTACACATTGAGCAAGACTGGGAGCCTTCAGGCAGCTTTTCCCAACACTTCCGGGAGGTGAGAATTGACCTCAGGAGGCCAAGTGCCCGGATACACAAGTGTGCAGATTTCTGCCTGTTTTTGTCAGGCCGTCAACTGCAGCACCTACGCTGTCCCGCCTCAACAATAACTGATTTTGGTGTGAAAGCATTTCGTTGAAAAGCGGCACATATGTGCGTTTTGCCATGTGCTCAGTGACTAAAATTTGTGTCACGGTTGCTTTTTAAAGCCATTCCCTCCGCAAAACATCCCTGTGTGCTACCCATTCGACCATATCCCCAGTGAGCTACTTAGGCGGGTAAGTGGTTACGTACATACATACATACATACATACATACATACATACATACATACATACATACATGCATGCATGCATACATGCATACTTACATACATACATCCATGCATACATACATACATACATACATACATACATACATACATACATACATACATACATACATACATACATACATATATGCATACATGCATGCATGCACACCTGCATGCACACATGCATGCATACATACATGCATACATGCATACACGCATACATGCATATATGCATACATACGTGCATACATATATGCATACATGCATGCATACATGCATGCATACATACATACATACATACATACATGTTTATTGCCATATCTCCCACTTTCTTCATTAACACGAGTACCTCTTCTCCAACGGTAGTAACCCACCATGATTTCTTAGTGGCTATGGCGTTGGGCTGCTCAGCATGAGCTGGCGGAATCGAATCCCTGCCACGGCGGCTGCATTTCGATGCTGGCGAAAGGGGAAAACACCCGTGTACATAGATTTAGGTGCATGGTAAAGAACCCTAGGTGGTCAGAATTTCCGGAGCCCCCACTACGGCGTGCCTCATAATCAAAAAGTGGTTTTGGCACGTAAAACCGCATAATTTTTCTGCATCGGTAGCACAACTCCTCTCCTACCGACGCTAACTACGTAGTTATCTCATAACCGTGCCAAGGGCGACAGCTTTGTAGCGTCTGAAGGTTCACATGATATGGTCAATCTTGGCAATGTGACGCGTCTCACCTCCGTCTCCCGAAGCACCTCCTCTATTATTATTGCGAGAGAAATTATATGGGCACTCCAGACACATTTCTGCCGTCGCCGTCGCCGTGAGGTTCCGTATGAGTGAAAACGTGTGAGGTTGAGCCGGCGAACGCGGTTCAATCTCGCGTGCGCGAGCGAGGAACGCATCGCGGACGCGTGTCCCCTCCAGGGGCGCTCGAGGCAATGGGGGGACAGGCGAGGGAGGAGGGGCGTTCCTTTCCGGCACGAGACGTTCATTTGAGTGATCGCCAGCCGCTTGCGCGCAGGCGTGATTAAAAAATTGGAGCACGCTTAAGCTTCGCCTTCAAGAGTGGAACGCGACAGCGTTCCCGTCGACCCGCCAAGGGGTGTAAGACAATGGGCTGCGGCGCAGCGACTACGCGCCCCGCAGCAGACGCGGTGAGCGTCGAGCAACGCAGCGTTGGGCGCGACAACGAAATGTACGCCTGAGCAAGCGACGAACGCCTGAGCCTTAGAAACAGCTTGTTTCTAAGGCAACACCGCGTTCACTAGAGGCGCTTTTGTACCGCTTTGAAGCATCGAACTCGTGGTTCAGTGGTAACGTCTCCGTCTTATACTCCGGAGACCCTGGTTCGATTCCCACCCAGCCCATCTTGCAAGTTGTTTTTTATTCGTGAAGTGCCTGCTGGGATTTATCGCTCACGGCCAACGCCGCCGACACCGACACCGAGGCCGACGCCGACGACACCGGCTTTTCTGCGACACGAGCTCCTTAACGCTGTCGCGTTAAAACGGGCGCGAGAAACTCTGGTGGCTTCTGCTCCTTGAATTTATCACTCTGCCTAGGCGCTACGGAGGAGGTATCTTAGCGCGTGTGGCGTGCCTTTGTCCCCTAGACATACCGGAATTGCAGAGTGGGGTCGAGTTGACGCTGCGACGCTGGCTGCGCACGCTGTGAGGCAGTGGGCACGGTCGCCCCGTTTCGTCATCGCTGTGTCTGAAGGTACGTCGGACGGACTTTCTCGTGCCTGTGACACTGAGTCTTAGACCTCTCTCACCCCTCGCGATGCTGTACCTTCAGTAAAACATCACTGACTTTTCCGGGGCAATAGTAGGGGCCGTTGTTGTTACCTTTCATCAATTAGGAATCAATATCAATTAGCGATTACAGTTACCCTTCAGCTTGGCTGCTAAGCACGAGGCCGCGGGATCTAATCCATGGGGGTGAAATGCAAATACACCCGTGTACTTCGTTTTAGGTGCACGTTAAAGAGCCCCGGGTGGTCCGAATTTCCGCAGTTCCCCGCTACTGCGTGTCTCAATCAGACAGTGGGTTTGGCACGTAAAACCCTGTAACTTCATTTTTTTTACCTTTCACATTATATAAAAGCGGTTTTCTTAAATTATTACTTTAAAATAAAAGTGCTCACAGAACGACTATTTACCCCCTTCGCAAACGACCCTATAACATCTGGGTTCCTGTCCCTGTCCTCGTCGTTAGTGCGGCAATTCATTGAGGAAACTGTTTAAACAAATATGCTGGACTTCATTGTGGGAGAATGCTGCTGTCGCAGTAAATAATTTCAGAGCAGGAGGAATCGACAAAATTTTATGTACTCTACTTATTTCAGCCCATATAAATAAAACAATTATTTCTTCATCGAAACCAACGTAATATTTGCCTTAGAAGCATTTTCGAGTGCAAAAATTGGAACCAAGGCTAGGTGGAAAACGTGGCCTACTTCGGCAGGAAGTCCCTACTTTGAAAGAACGCTGAAAATAAAATTATTTTCTTACATTTGTTCCGCGCTGTAGTGAGGCAAAGTTCATGATACAATTAAAATTAACTTAATGTTTTGACAAAACAAACAATTACATGTTTTGGCTATCGAGCGAGGTGCCCAAAATGGAGCAAAATGGGCGGTATTTGTGAGTTCTTATATCACATATTTCACAACGCTTTTCTTCTTTGTATACTTTGCTATATTATGAACGCGCAACAAAACATATTTCCACGACTCCATCTAATTTTGGCGTGAAGGCTGTGCACATCAAAAAACGCCTCAAATTGAAAGTTAGCGGGCGCAAAAAAAAGGAAGGAAACCAAAAGAAAAAAACTACTAAACTATTCCCTTTATTTCGGTGAAGTCTATGCAACTTCCAAGACATATTGCCTTCCTTTGTTCCGAGTGCAAAAGACACCAATGGAAATTGATGCATAAACTGGTGCTGTTGGCGCCCGACGGCCTGTATTCCATAGCGACGCTGCGCACGGAAAGTAAATATTTTTATGGTTTTCGCTTTTCGTAAGGAACAAAAAACTTGCTGCTCCACGGAAAGCTCATTGGAGGTTCTTATGAAATAAATTATGGAAACTTCCTGCCAGTTCAAAATGTGGTAGCTCAGTTCATACCTTGTTCTAAGGCCGAGCATGAAAACAGGTTGCGGCTTCTGTTTTTTTGTTGTTGTAGTGGTCGCTTTCCAATTGCTGACGGGGGGGGGGTCGTATGCAAAGGCGCATTTGCACTTTATATAGGGCGATTCCTTTAATGAATCAATGACGTCAAAAATTATTGCTAGATGCTGCGCTATGGCGTTTATGTTAGCTCCTGTTTTAGTTTAGGTTGATGAACATGGCCTATATCAACCACACGATTAAAAACCCACGAATATACAGTTGGCTTAATATGTTTTTCACATTAAATCGAACGTGAAAGCAAGCACTTCTCGTTCATCTTAAAAAAATCGTATATATCTATTTTATTTTGTCAACGAGATGATCCAAACATTGCGGAATTAGTTTCGTACCACAAGACCTTCATTTCTTCACAAACGTATTATTTTACCTAATGTAGCACTGTTTTCTACTTTATATCGGTTATGCACCTTTTTGACATTTGTGCGTATGTACAAGATTCGAAGGAAGGAACAGCGGTGTTTTCTTGGCGGTCACCTTGCTTAAACTGAGGAACTTAGTTTGGTATCACTGATTAGGTTATTAGTGAACGTTAAGGTAACATATTTGTTATGTGCATGTGTAATTGCATAACCTCAACTCTCAAGTTGCGCACTGCAGTAGGAAAGTTAATTTGGCAATATTTCTAGCTTGGGGCACTTTCCCTACATATACGTCCTGCGTTTGAAATGTGTAAAGCCAAACGCTAAAGAGCATGCGAAGCGAGCGCTGCCCCCTCCCCCCCCCCCCCGCGCGACAACTGCGCTTTCTCACGGGATTTCTAGGAACTAACATACTGACTTGCTTCATCACCACGTAAGAGGGACAAGAGGGGGCCGTGAAACAGCACCAATAAACCTAGAATAAAAGCACTTTCTCTTTCTTTTTTTTTTCTGCGTTTTGGTCGTACTCCTCATTCCGCCCTAAGTCAGTTCGGCTATAGCTCTAGGATGCAGAGTAACTGGACTGCTTACCTATAGCGTCAGCCAAAAGGTACAACGTCGCATAGTTCTTGTTTCATGGCACACAATTCAGCCATTGCTAGTTGGTTTCCGAATGCCTTTGTTTCGCACGCGTGGTGCATGGGCGCATGCTCACGTTGCATGGTTGTTCGCGTTAACCATGCAACATTATGTAACTAGAACAAACTGCGAAGGTTATGGCTTCGGTTCCCACCGGTGACAAGGCATGTTTTCTTCCACTCTCATTTTTTTTCTTCGTTGTTTTCTACAATTCAATTTCAACCACAACTAATTACCTCCATGCTTCCCGTGCCTTTACTGCCTTTCGGCTTTATATGGTCGTGATTTTGAAACATAGAGTCGGCTAGAAACTGTTCATTACGATTTTTTTTAATGTGAATTGATGTTCGAGCTAACGCAGTTATGAGTAATCGTAAAGCGATCCAATTGAAATTTAATAATGAGAAAATCAATGGTTAAAGAAATATTCTGAACTTTGCGCGAGGCGACTCCTTGAAAAACACTGTTGCACCATTCCCAGTATTTCATAGCCTTCAATAAAAAAATACATATAGTTGGACCCACGTTAGCTGATGCACCCTGTAGCACCGCTTCTAGGTTTATGCGGGTGCCTGGAAATAACGGAAGAAACTATAGGACAACGAGGATGTCGGGATGTGTTAGGAGGAAAGTGCGTACAAGCCCCACAACAGATGAGCAGCGACAGAAATTGGATCGTCCTCTCGGGAGCTGCGCGTTTTTGCGTCGCTTGATGGGCACCAAGTAGTACGACTGCCACAGCTCGAAAACATCATGGCGTGTGTTCCTTCAGCTGTGGTCGGGGAGCTGCTAAGCGGATCTGTCTCGCCAGGGGTCTCACTTAGCTATTACCTCCTAATCCTAAACCTGTCTTGATCCTGTTAGGATGTTCTTTCTCCCTTACTTCTTGGGAGTGGCAGACAACTGCAGAAATGTGCGTGAAGGTATGACACTTTCGAAGCATGCAGCTTAGGTTAGCTTTCCATAAGATATATATGTCTGTAATAGTCTTTCATCAAAAAAATAACTCGAGGAACAGTTTTCGCTGTCGTCTACGATAACTGAAAGCACGGTGGTACATCCAGCATGCGAATGATTGTTACAACACAAATTATGGTGTTTTCACGTTTTACCAGCACCATGATCTGGTTAAGAGTCACGCGGTACGCTTTGCCAACGTACCAGGTGCTATTCAGAAATTGCAAAATGTGCCGCAAATTAAGTAATCTAAACCTGAAATAAATAATTGTCAATTACCGATAAGTCGTTTCGATTTTTTAGGCATGTAATGTCCGTCGCATTGAGTATTCAAGCTCTATAGGACTACAATTACGCTATCTGCAGCAGGTGATGTTTAAAGAGACTGTTAGATAGAGACATTTAGATAGACAAGCGCACAGCAGAGACGTTAAGAAGACTACTCAGGTCTCTACTTATACAGATATAAATAAGCTCTCTCTCTCTCTCTCTCTCTCTATATATATATATATATATATATATATATATATATATATATATATATATATATATATATATATATATATATATTTCATATTTATTATGTTGGGCGTGGTGGTCAAACGTTTGCCGATTAATGCGTTATCTTGCAAAATTCTACAAGATTGAAAGGAAACAGAGGCAGCAATTGATGGGCTCTTGTTCAACAACTAATTCGCAGAAATGCATAAATAAAGAAGTCACCTCCCAAGCTCTCCGTACAAATGGTTAACCAGCGAAGCTGCAACTTGCGGCTTCGGTTTTTATCACAGCGTTAAACCCGATGGTTCAATAAACGAGGGCTTGGTAGGCTGGCGGATACTCGGCACGCAGTGGCTGCTTGCGCTCGGCTGCAAGAACCTGTTCTTGTGCCCGGGCTGGTGCAGAGACACGGAAAAGACGAGCTCGCTCATGTTTCGGCTCGCGGCGTTGCTGATCGAAAGCTGCCTGCTCCTAAGGAGTTCGTATGACCCGTGGCCTACCCATTTCGGAGTCAGAGAGAAACTGCTGTGCGCGCGCTCGGCTGCGACGGTGAGCAATTACGTCACGACTGGCGCAGCTAATCCACCCCCACCTAGATAACACAGGGCCTTCTCACTCCGATATATGACGTCATGTTATCTGGCGCGACTGCCATAGTATAAATGGGGTTGCTCCCGAGTAGGCAACAGTGATGTTGCAACAGTGAGTAGGCAACACGATGCCATGGATACGAGTAAAGAGCCTTTGTGCTATCTAGGTAATATTGGCTAATCACGCGCATACCTTTCTTTTATTGCCACGCATGCGCATGGCGCTGCGCCGGAAGAGTTTTCGGCATACAGCCGAGCGAAATAAAATTATGGGGTTTTACGTGCCAAAAGCACTTTCTGATTATGAGGCACGCCGTAGTGGAGGACTCCGGAAATTTCGACCACCAGGGGTTCTTTAACGTGCACCCAAATCTAAGTACAGGGATGTTTTCGCATTTCGCCCCCATCTAAATGCGGCCGCCGTGGCCGGGATTGGATCCCGCGGACACCATCACCATACCCAACACCATAGCCACTGAGCAACCACGGCGAGTAGCCGACAGAAATAGTGACGGATGGACGCATCGGCTAGTCTTATACAGCTTTGCTTTACGAAATTAAATAAAATGGGCCAAAATTATGATCTGATAAGGAGCACGTCGTAGAGGGAGACTCCGAAAATTTCGACCTCCTGGGGCGCTTTAACGTGCACTAAATCTAAGTACGCAGGCGTTTTCGCACTTCCCCGTCATCAAAATGCGGCTGCCATGGCCGGGATTCAATCACGCAACAATGTGCTCAGCAGATTGATGCCATACCCACTAAGCAACCACGGCGGGTTGCATAAGTTACACTTTTATATATTGCTTGAAATAACAAGTCTTGCTATTCAAAATACATTGCCAGAGGAAGATTAAAGGCCTGGCTTACCGCCGTCAACTTTCTTTTCTTTACGGTAATGGAAATGCGCAAAAGGTTAAAAAAAGTATATCACATATGTCCATACTTCGTGCCGTGGGTTACCAGTGCTCAGATGTTTTTCTTCCTCATTTTGTTTTGTTCGCAATTTGAAATAACACGTTTGTGTCGCGGATCGATATTACATGCGTCAGCAGGGGCACATGCGTCTGGATTCCCAGAGATCAGGACATAAGCTAGTCGTTAGCCATAACGCAAAAAAAAAGAAAAGCCCATTAAAATGCTTAGAAAACAGATAGATTAGTATGAAAGGGCAGAAAAAAGTAAAAGGTAAGTACTGACGGCGGCATGTCACAAGGGAGTTCACCGCTATACGGGCTTACAAGAGGTACTTATACACGAGGATAGCTGGCCGTAATGCTGCATTAACTATTGGCGAAGTCTGGGATGCAGAGGACATGAACGCTCGGGTCACGTCAGGTCAGGCACGTGCATGACTAGGCACCCAATGAGAAAGCTTGGTGCATACCAGAAAGCTGTTTTATTGGTCAATGAAGAAATGAGAAGGCTTTCCAACCAAGTTCGGATCATGTGGGTATAAATGATGGCACAATCAAGCTGTTTAAAGGTTGAGACTGGGCTATTCTTTAGCTTTTCTGGGGCATTTGATGCAGTTCCGGCGAACTGCTGCAACGCAGCACGACTTCTTTTTCAGGCAACTAGCTCTAGAAGATTAATGCTGTTACAACGACCTGCAGTTTCGTTCACTTTTTTAATATTACTGAAAAAAAAGTAAATGCGAAAGTAGACAGTTGGACGTTTTCTTGAAAAAAGTCATCAATAGCAGTCGACGCCGAATAGTCACAGGAGTTGCCGCCACTTCTACTACTGCTAGCCTGGCTACTTGGGTCCTTATTTATTCACAAAAATTGCGTAGCACTGGAGTAGATGTCGCCAATTGTGACACCAAATGTAATATTAACAAAAAGGATCGCCCAATGGGAAGCAGCCAGTAGACTAAAAAAAACACCTTTCTGAATTCTGCCCATTGTAAAGAGACAACCGCTACAAGATGGCATTAAGTCGGTTTACGCAGAATGAGAGGTTAGACGTATGCAATACGACTTAAGCCTTGCTATCTGAAGATAAGAGATTCTGCATGTCGGAAATGTGAGAAATAAGGATGCCCGAAAATGACGTCATCTGCGCACCATCGAGGCGGCGTCCAGATATCGCAGACTAAATTACGAGGTGCACCTAGAGATTGCATGATCTAGAAAGTGGCCTGATGGACAAAAACAGCAATTTGTACTGCGTATAGATGAGGATAGCTTATTCCTGCATATTGTAATATTCTGGAGTAATAATCTCAGCTACAGGCACCTGAGTGCTGCTTTAAGTTTCTCGGCATTTTAATCATCGCTCACTGCGCGCCAAAAATATTTTGACAGCTTAACCTGAAGGGAAACGCGTTGACAGTGATCAGATGATTTAACGTTTTGCTTAGGCTTTTCGGACGGCGTCCTACATAACAACCCACTTTCATCATCGTGTCGCGACGCGGAACCGAAGGGAATCTCTCCTAGGTAGAAGAAACAGCGCCCTTGGTGACTACCAAGCATCTCACAACGCAGGCATGTTGAGACACGTCGTCAGTGGGACTCGCACTAGTACTCGTTCAGTGGGAGTACTAGTGTGCGCATAGTGGCGCGCCCAGTACGCGACCCCGCAGCCTTTAACGATTGCGGCAGCTGCCGTTCCTAGATAATGGCGCTAGCGAAGTAGCTGGAGTAGCCGCTAGCGGAGTAATAATAATATTTGGGGTTTTACGTGCCAAAACCACTTTCTGATTATGAGGCACGCCGTAGTGGAGGACTCCGGAAATTTCGACCACCTGGGGTTCTTTAACGTGCACCTAAATCTAAGCACACGGGTGTTTTCGCATTTCGCCCCCATCGAAATGCGGCCGCCGTGGCCGGGATTCGATCCCGCGACCTCGTGCTCAGCAGCCCAACACCATAGCCACTGAGCAACCACGGCGGGTGCTAGCGGAGTCACTTGCGTGTGTAATGGTGAAATAGACGAGCGGGAATGATCCTTTGCTGCGCTACGCATATAATGTGAATGCCGATTGCCAAGTACTGCAAGTTTTATCGAAATCGAGGGAAACAACTTGCACGGCACACCTCGCTGTCATATCTTGATTTCGCTAGCCGACAGGGGAAGGGGAACGGCTATTACCTTTGTCTACACTCTAAGAACAGTTTACACCCTTTGGCTTGCCCCTTCTGCCACACAAAAATAATCGTCATCTGCCTTGATGCGTTTCCTTTCTTTATCGCTGCGAGCCTGGAACTTTCCAGTAACGAACGGCACGCGCGTTATCAGCATAGAACAGTTTACACCCTTTGGAGTGCCTCTTCTGATAACGCGCGTGCCGTTCGTCACTGGAAAGTTCCGGGCTTGCAGCGATAAAGAAAGGAAACGCATGAAGGCAGATGACGATTATTTTTGTGTGGCAGAAGGGGCAAGCCAAAGGGTGTAAACTGTTCTTAGAGTGTATGCCTCCGCCCTGTTGTCAGACTGAACGCCGCACACAATAGTCACGTCACATCAGTGCTTTGCGCCGATCTTCATCCTTTTGCACGTGTAACGAAGCGAAGAACTAACATTTGGAGTCGGATATTTTCAGGACCCAGACATGGCAGAAGAACTCTTTAAAGTGAAACTGTGTAGAAACACGACTGCCCCTAACTTTCGAATACAAACACACACACATGATGCAGTCTATAAAAAATTTATTATTCAATTTTATGTAACTGGGCTGCGGACAGTGATAATTAACATCTCACTTTGTGTCCCACTGGCCGCATAACTACATTAAACCATAAAGCTTAATTTAAAGCAGCCGCTGTAACCCATTTCGATTGTATAATATATATTTATCCAAAAATATGTCACCCGCGATACCAGTCAACCCAATAGGACGGAACACCCAGCGGCCAGGCCACCACGCCAAACCTGGGACTGAAGGCCAAGAAACTTTCGCTGTAATATTCAAAGAAACAGAAAAGAATGATATGTGCGTATCACAAACAGCAACAGCCAGGTGGGAACCCTTCAGTATTGTCCTTGATCCCATGAACTCTCAGCCAACGAATAAAAAAGCATTTTCAAATTTTCTCATTGGTGTCTTCCTTTCTCCTTTGTTCCTTCTTACCTTTTCCCCCATTTTTTCCCTTTTCTTCCGCTTTCGTTATCTTTTTTTTCTTTTTGATTTATTTGTCTCGAGACGTGGAGGAATCTTTCCGCTGAATGATGCTGCAGCTAAAGGAGAACCACCTTTCGGTGGTCCCGTGGCACTTCGAGCAAGACGAAAATAGTCGCCGCGCTTTTATGCGTAACGAACAGGAATGGCTAGAAATTGATGAGCGCCTGGAAAGTGCGTATTGGGTTTATTTGGACCGTCCCTAAGGGCCCGTTTTTCTTCATTCAGCCGTTAGTTTCCCGTTTCTTAAGGGGACTTCCGCATTCCATGTATACACCTTCGTTTCACCGACCCTATAATTCTTGCTCTATGTGACACGTTCTTCTACGAAACAATACAAAATGCTCACTTTAAGTTGAGTGTTCGGCACTTCTGCTTAGTACGGAAAAAGGAAAAAGTCTGATGGCAAGCGTACACTTGGATTGCTGCACGGAAGAGCGTGACGCCCTTTTCATGAATGTGGTGGCAAGGAACACTCGCACAGGTGATTTGGGGAGTGCGCTAGCGCCTGCAATCGACACTGCTCACGCGTAGTCAAAGTTGAATGCAGTCTTCATCAACTAAGTACGTTTGCCTATAAAGGTTGTTGCCAGTTTTTCACCATAACCATGCCGAAAACTTGTATTACACGAACCTATCTCAAAATTAGCGCATTTCTTGGAATAGATCCCTACAGTGAGAATAACTGGGGCCCAAGCGGCAAGTTAGAGACTCCTCTTACTATAACCAGAATATTGGGCTAGGTAATTTTTGTCGAGTCGCTCGTCATGTTTTATATATATATATATATATATATATATATATATATATATATATATATATATATATATATATATATATATAGCAAAACCTTCTTAGCGAACTCACCCGGAGTTTCCTGACCGGGGATTACTGAACAGAGCTGCTGTCTTGCCCGATAGTTGACACACAGTGCCAGATTGGGATCTCCGTCCTTCGGCACAGCAGTTCGATGTATTAGCCACGATGCGTCGTGCGCACCAACACTTTCATCGTGCCGGCGCAACCTAACATGGTTGTTATAGAGCGGAAACATTGTAGCTAGGAAACATTGTTGTAGGGTTTAGGTAGACGTGTTTGTGTACCCGCCTGATTTCTTTACGCCAGAGACGAATGCAAGGAATGCGCAATGATACATGTGAAGTGATTAATCAAACGCTATATTTCAAGGTGTAATTTGGATTTGCATATTTTTCTTGCTGTGTTTTCTTTGTTTTCTTGCTAGGAAACATTGTCGTAGGGTTTAGGTACACGTGTTCAAGAGTCTTTCAACGTCGTCCTGTTTCCATTTTGCGCGTGTTGCAGTGATCAGGAGCAGCAGCTGTGGTCAGAACCGAAAGTGGTTATCCAAAATTGATAGCCATAACTGCTCAATGTAGAGGGCGCTGCAGTAATGACACCGAGGTCGGGTATGAATCGGAATTTGTGAAGTATATATATTGTACTAAATCATTATCGTAGGTATACGCTGAGAACAACAAATAATGGGCTGTGCCGGACAAGTGAGTGGCGCTTTTCCTTGCTTTGTCCTAAGAGAAACAATTGTTGTTGTTATTTCTAAGGAATTAACGGAAGTGATATTGAAAGTACACTTTAAAAATATAATGTACCGTTACAACTGTGTCATGACTTTCTCAATCCTCACAACAATATTCTCGAAAGCATGCTGGTACCACGAACTGAAGAAGAAATGCTAAACGTAAATAGAAAAAAATATGCCGTAAGTAGTTTGGAGCACATTGGATGGAGTCGCATGTGGAGCTAACTTTCCAATAAGTTCTTGTCAACTGTCATTTGTGAGAGTGAAAAGCAGCTTAACGAAATTTGCAGATGTCAGCCCTGCTATAAGAAGGGCTTGTTGCTTCGCGTAAGGCATTTAAGTAGACTCGAACGGTAGACTACAAAGAAAGTAAACAAAAATACGCATACAAAAGTGATGATTCAGCAAACAAATGAAGTCAGCATGATTAACAACAACAACCAAAAACTAATCTATAAGACCTGACTTGCGTGAGTAGAACAGCACGGCCTTTTCGAACTCCATTGCCTCCCCATGCACTTCTCAGCTAAGGCTTGAGAATATCGCTAGTCCCTACTTGCACTTGTGTATTCAGTGAAGTATTTTCCTGTAAAGGGCACGGTGATGTCGCGATGAAAGTGACAGCGCACATGCTGAATCTCACTGGGTATATTGCACTGCATGCACAGCAATGAATTGAGTTGTCCCGTCGTAAAATTATTAACTAAACTTTGTAAAGCGTCGCGAAACCACTAGCTATAACACTTCGTCCATTGTTGATCAACTATTGCTTCAACGAACTTATCAACAAGCTTCGTTCTTGCACCAGTAATAACTCGGGACTTGCAGTGCGTTCGCTGTAATTTTCGTATAAATTAGTTTGTGTACTTCGGTAGGACAGTACAAATCATATCTGGTGCTTCTTGTGCAACGGCCATTTGTGAAGTAAATTCAAAAGAAATCATCTCGGGTGATACACATTCGTAGCAATTGACGACTGGCATCATGGCAGTCGTCGATTGCTACGAATGTGTATCACCCAAGAAACTCATCGATAGCGACACATTGGCAACTTTGCTAGCCCTTATTTTAGAACTAAACTTCGAATATGAAGGACAGCACTATGAGCAAGTTAGTGGGACGTCTATGGCTACGCGAATTGGCCCGAACTACGCCATTATATTTATAGGTCAGCTAGAAGATAAATTTTTGCTAACCAGGACGTTAAAACCTTTTTATTACAAACGTTACATTGACGATGTGTTTCTGATTTGGCCTCATGGGGAACAGGAACTGCTTTCTTTCATATCTGACTTTAACAATGCCCATCCATCCATATCATTTTCTCACACGTATTCTGCATCGACGATTAACTTCCTTGACGTCAGCGTTTCAGTTCTAAATGATAAACTATCTACTGCCCTATAGAAAAAGCCGACACGTAGATGTCAATATTTGCACTTCGATAGCAGTCACGTTAAACATTGCAAGACTAGCATTTCTTATAGCCAAGCCTTACGTTTTAAAACAATTTGTTCTGAGCAATCACAGTTGCCAAAGAATTGGGGTACCCTAAAAAACGCTTTAGCCAAACAAAATTACCCAGCCCAATTAATTGACGATGCAATAAAACGCGCAGACATGCATGACCGAAGGACGCTTCTTTGCATTAAGAACAAACCCACTCCCTCACCCCAGACAAATGTTGTCCTAACCCACACAGCGTCAGTATTAAGTGTTTCGCATGTAATAAAGAAACACCACAATATTCTAATGCAAAGTGGACGCCTCAAAAACATATTCTCTGATCCGCCTAAAGCAGTATACCGTAAAGCTAAAAATATTCGAGATATACTAGCATCATCATCTAAGACTGACTGCTCTAATGCCATCGGATGCCATCCGTGTCGAAAACCGTGATATAAAGTATGCCCCTACATGGTCACATCGCGACAGGTTACTAGTACGTCTTCAAACTTTTGTTTAAAAATCAAGGGCGATTTCAACTGCGACACAAAAAACGTAATATACATGCTTGAATGCACGCTCTGCAAAAAACGGTACATCGGTCAAACAGAAAGGCCTTTCAGATTCCGCTTTAACAATCATAAATCCCACGCTATCACGTTGCCCAACCTGCCCATCTCAAGACACGTGCATCTTCCTGACCACTCATTTGATAAACTGAGAGTCACGTTGCTTGAATTTGGACTTCGTTCAAATTATGACGGAGAAGCCCGCGAATCCTTCCTTATATATAAGTTTGATAACGTCGCGTGTGGTATGAATGAATGTGTAGGAAAATTGAGTTGCCTGTCTTTGTAGCCCATCATTTGTCCCTTCTGCTACCAGTACGTTGCTATTCCCCTATTTCTCTGTGTATATATATATATATATATATATATATATATATATATATATATGTCTATATATGATTTGTAACCGAGAAGAAAGGGGTTGGCCGATGGCCCGGATTTTTATTAGTCATATCATAAGAAGCCAACAAACACTGACACCATCGGTAGAGCATGGCAGGTGAAATGCGAAGGTTACGGGCTCGGTTCTTACCTGCGGCAACTTGCTTTTTCATCCACTTTACTTTCTATTAATTTAGCGTTGCTTTATTTCATTTATTAAGCACGAGTAATTTCCCCTATGTTGTCCTTGGTGTCAGTGTTTGTTGGCTTCTTATAATATATATATATATATATATAGGGGGGTACATGAACTAGACACATCTTGGAATGGCTTGCGCAAATTAACCAGTGAGCTAGCATGTACGTGATGCTTAGTGAAATTTCTTTCCAGAATTTTTCTCACTCCCGAGTGGGGGTGTGGGCCGTACAAGAGGGCGGGCTTTACACGAGTAAATACAGTATAAATCTCGGAGATTCTCTGAGGTAATATGTTGTGGGTAGCTTTACCCTACTAATTTATTATTTCTCCGCTTACCGATTTATGCATCCACCGGTTCGTTTCAGGAAGCACCGAATTCTCTGTCGCAAGTGGTCACGGGATACAGCCACTTTCGCAATTTCTGTACAGGAATCAAATAACCGGCCGTGAAAATCACACCGAAGAGCAAAAGATAATTGGAGGAAGAACAGCATATTCCAGCCGATTCGTAGTCATAATGCTGTCAGTTTTGATTTCCGAAAGGAAAATACAGACAAAGAAATACACCGAGATTAATTAGATGATCGATACTGGAAGGACTGAGCTCTTATGCCGGGCCGCAGTGCTAGTTTGTGCGAAGCCGAGAGCATCAGTTTTTTCGCTCACAAATCCAATTATTTTTCACTAACGAGTTCCGACCGTTAAGGTTACAAAGGAGCACCAATTAGCTGGTGTAAGTGGTTTCCAAGGGTCGTGTAATACTAACGTTCAATTTTATTTCCCCTCTTTTCACTCTTCGTCATTGGCTCTGTAGGACGCTGCCGCTCTGCCGATACCACTAGGATGAGCCCACTCCACTCTATGCATTATAAGAAAAAATGGAAAATAAAACAGAACATCGCGAGAAGCGGGGCCTAGATGTTGTTTTAAGCCTCAAGTACTGCCTGCGGATAGTTCTGAGGACAAAATGTTTCTTTGACGATTTCTTATCGCTGTAAAGCTCGCTGGATAGGGGAATGTTACCGCGTTCACCTCATACAATTAAGAATTTGTGGTCTCTTAGAGCACGGAATAACAACGAAAATTACATCAAAATGAATGCTCTCGGAACAAAAAAGGCGCAACGAAATGAAACCCACATGCGCTCGTTAAATCTGCGTTCGCTTCTGATGGAAGGTGAAGTGTGGCTTTACTGAACAACAACAACAACAAAAAAAAAACTGTGGGCCGATGCCGCAAATCACGTAGTCTAAGAATGTTGCTCGACCCCGAATAATTCAGTCCAAAAAGAAAGATGGTAAAGCAAAAAAATTAAAGGTCGGTAAAGGGCTCTCTCTATGCAAGAATAAGATATTACTAAAGCAGGGTGAGGTGACGCAGGCTAGCTAAAAGCCACTGAACAGCGCTTGACATCGTAGAACGACAAGATTCTCTGGGAGGGGGGAAGGGGGCGTGCTTCTTTTTTCTCCCGAGAACGGGAACAACCAACGTCACTGTACACTAATGGTTCCTGGAAGATCTTGTCTGCCTGGCTTGTCAACCACTGTTGCCTGGCCATTTTTTTTCTTGATTTCTACCTTCGCTTTCATTAAATAATTATGAGCTTCAAACTGTTCGCTTTAAAGTGAGCCTCTCCGAATGGAAATTTCTTCAGTCTCCAAGTGACGTTTACAGCAGCAGAGAACGGTTGGTGGCTTATTACGATGACCTAGTATTCTGACTTTATGAATATGATAGGGATTATAAATGTACAACAGCGCAAAACATTTACTTCTGCGATACTCTGCTCGTAAATTATTGGACTTACTAATGTTATAAAAATTAGTTTAAAGTTCAGCTTGCTAACAGTAGGAGTAAGCGTATAAAAGGAAATATGTGTTTTGGCATTCCGTGCGCTCCCTGTTCGACGTCCCACAGTTATAAAAATTTTGTTCAGACGTTAGTTCTTTCTTTGTCTGCAGACGTATAGAACTGAGAGAAAATGATAGAAAGTCTGTTCTCACAATATAAATATGTGTGCCACATAACGATGCCAGTGTCGTGGTAAATATTCGGAACCCCATGAAATAAACAAAGCAAAGAAATGAGACATCAGACAAAAAGAAATCAGCAGAATAATAGAATTAACCTCTCAAATGTATGCTTCAGGCATATAGTTAAACAAAAGTCTTTTATGAAAGGATACTGATTTTTTTATTGAGTCATACGTATTCAAGCGATGAGTAAAGAATAGCTCCAGTTTGTAAGTTTCACTGCAGGTTAAAGCACGTGTAGCCGTAGCCGTAAATATGGTATGTCGAATTTTGTCCTCTCGCTTATAGGGCGTCCGATATTTATTCAACACCCCGCAGCCCGCCGGGGGTCTGAAGCTCAACATCAGAACAGGTATGGCCGTTTAACTCTAGCCGAAGACCAGCGGCAGGTACGAGCTTGTGCTCTGAAAGAGCGATGTTCGTCTTTAGGCCCCTTTAGGCAGTGTTTCAATTGTGGAGCACGTGGGTCGTGCTTTTTACGAGCGATGACTGTAAGCCTTGACGCAGGAAACTGTGATACAGAGGAGTACCAGGGTCATTTTTTGCAATATGAGGAACTGGCGCTATAACTGCGCGTGCCAGAGCAGCGCCAAAGCACAGAGCCTATTGAGCGGATGAAGCCTTTTTTCAGAATAGCATGCTGCGATTTCACGCCATAAAATTCATCGCTCAGTTTTGGGACACACGTGTCCACTTCGTGATCTGAAGGGAATCCGGCGTGCTAGAACGCAGACGCATGTACTTCTCGCCAGAAAATATGGCCATAGACACCACGGAGCTTGGCTGTACACATTAATTAAAAGCACACGTTTATGCAAGCGAGCCTGTTATCGTTCGAAATGTCGCGATATTTTCTCCGCAGGGGCCTTTGCGCCAGCAGATGTTCGGTGTGTTGCGACACTACAGACCTAAGCACATGGGGATCGAACCTTGCCGCGCCTAGCCGTGTGCTGCTTAGCATTACCCCGGCAAAAAGGGGATCCTGGAGGTTGAACTGCTGCTGTGCATTCCAACCTTTACGGCCCCTTGGTGGAGGCAACACACCTCCTTGGCCTCCACTTCATGTAGACAGCACCCCCGGACAGACCGTACCGGGGAGGTACCGGCTGTCACCCTATTACTGTCCCCCTCTCCAACCTTTTTCTTGCTCTCTTTCTTTGCCTTTCCTGTGTTCTATTCCCTTCTTCTCATCTCCGAATTTCCAGGTGCAAGCGTTAACCTTCTGTGTCATAACCAACCTTAACGATACCTATTGGGTTAAAGTCGCTGCGTATAGCTGGAAATGGCAGGCGTTAGTTGGACTCCATGGTGGGCGGCTGGCACCACTGCCGAAATCAGTAAAAAACTTGATGGCTTCGTCACTCCCCCGACTCGAAGATCGTCCTCCCACAAAATGAGGGCGATCTTTGAAGGCAATAAATATTTCCACGTTCTCATGTGGTTAATATTCTGGGCCCTGAAAAGAGCGTCAGGGCAATATCACCTTTCAGTGTTGCTAAATGTCTCAACGACGCACTGGCCACAGGTTATAATATGACCAAAATGATCAGCATCGGCCTGCTCCTCGAGGTTCGCTATAAGGACTACGACGATAAGCTCTCAAATTTAGAGGTATTCGGCAATCTACAAATGACTGTGACGCCACATGAGTGAATTAGCACAATCTACAAATGACTGTG
Organism: Dermacentor albipictus; assembly: GCF_038994185.2. Lineage (NCBI taxonomy): Eukaryota > Metazoa > Arthropoda > Arachnida > Ixodida > Ixodidae > Dermacentor > Dermacentor albipictus. Next base: position 61,470,544 of record NC_091826.1, on the reverse strand, counting down.
ACCCCACATGAGTGAATTAGCACAAGCAAAGGAGTGACCTCCATAGTTTACTTTTCGAACCTGCAAGATCTCTGGAGTTCAGGTGCCTTCAACTGCCGATTATATAAACTGGACCCCACGTTACGGCTACAAGTGCCATCGAGCCTTTCCCGCGGTGAAGCAACCTTGCTGTACCTGCTTGTGGCTGGGAGTAGCATTCACAAACTCATATTCCTTTCGTTTGGGAATGGCCGAGAGCCCGATGTGCGAACCCTGTGGGTGCGAGGAGACCATCGAGCACCTATTGTGTACCTGCCCCCGCTACGATGTACAACGCCTCTCTCTGCAGGAAACTTCACACCGACTAGACTTACGACCTTTCACCGAGTCAAAGATACTCGGACCGTGGCCACACCCCTCACTGGCATGAAAAGCGAATAGTGCATTACTGCAATATTTGAGGTACACCGGTTTAAGAGACCGTTTATAGTGTCCCTGTGCATAGTGTCCCTCCCACACGTATTCTGTGCTTACTCTCTCCCTTTCTTCTTTTTTACTATTCTCCTTTCCCCCACCCCCAGTGTAGGGTAGCAAACCGGATACTCTTCTGGTTGACCTCCCTGCCTTTCCTGTCCTTGCTTTCTCTCTCTCTCTGAGTGAAGAATAGCTCTTGTAAGCTGGAAAGAAGGCAACGTGACTCGAGTGCAAGTAATAAAAATGGCTGTGGCTTAGCTAAGGTTAAGCCCAGGATGCGAAGCATACTAGCCTTTATTTTAGTTGTTGAACCACTGTTTAGCCTAATAAACGAATAAACAACTCATGCGTTACTCTGCTTATTCCTTTATTTTCAAACCAATAAATACGCTGTGGTGATCAGTAAAGTAGTGGCTCTTTGTTTGAACATCGCTTATCTCGTATTTTCTCGCCACATTTCTGTGAAGGATCAAGTCTTTTCGGGGCCAATCATCGGAGTCAACACTTTAGTACAGGGCATCGGCCATAAAGGGTAGTTAAACCTACACCTTTTAACACATTTTTTGGTATTTTGGCAAGTACCTGCGCCTGGCCTGGCGTCCATCCACAGTCGACGCCCCCCGCGCGACTCCTGCACAGAGACGCAGCGACGAGCGTGCGGATCCAGACGCGGCCAGCAGTGAAAACGACGGCGCCGTCTACGAACGCACGCGGCCCATGCCAGCGCGAACGCTCGGCGAGCATCGGGAATATGGTAGCTACGCGGCCGCGCGCGGCGCAGCAAGGAAGAGCGTGGTTGTGCGGCTAGTATGCTTCGCATAAAAATTAAGCGCCACAATCAAGCAATTCCTCCTGAGCATTTCAGCCTCTCCTTTTCTACGAGCGACCTGTCAGAATCCCTTGAAACAGGATATAAACAGATAAGAGTAAGACCACGCTTCCCGAATTCGCGTCAATGTTTGAAGTGCCGAATATTCGGCCGTGGCTCTCAAAGCTGCCGTGGTGGACTGATCACGGCAAAATGCGGTGACCATCAACACGCTTCTTTGTGACAGCTGTAGTACTGCGCTCCACTGTCCTAACTGCGACGGTGGCCATGCAGCATATCCACGATCAAGTCCTACGTGGAAGGGAGAGAAAAATATGATTACTATCAAAGCAAAAGAAAATAGCTCTTTATAAGAAGCGCGAAATCTCGTACCTTTCCTCCATGCCGCAGTGTGTGCTGATGCGGCGTTTAATGGGGCGACGCCGAAGCAGACTCTGGGACCTTTTGCGTGGCCCACAAAGAGTGTGGCCGCGGTCGTGCCACAAGCTCTCTTGGCGACAGCAGCTAGCGCTCCTTCGCCATCCCTGAAGGAGGGCTCATAAACCTCCGGGTTGTTGGGCTCGAAGGTCCTGTCTTTCGAGGCGAGGCCCTCACGGCAAACATAGCGCTCCCGAGGGCCTGTGTCCAACACCTCGCTAGAGGCGATGAACACAACACGCAGATAAACAGCGCAGCTAGCGCCTATCGAGATACGCTAATCTCTAGACTACTCTAAAGAAAGAGAAAACTCGCATCACGGCGCCTTGAGTGGGCTCTGTGAGCTAATTTGTCTCCATAAACACAAAGCGAAAAAACCACTTTCATCATAGATATGAAAATGTGACACTGGATGTCGGAAGTCTCCTCCACAATCTAGATGACGTTAAAAACTCATAGATAGGTAGAATCCAAAGGTGCTGTGTTCTCAAGAGGCCCAATTAGAACCCAAGCAAACAAACTTTCTCCGGGAATATGCCATTTTCCCGAAAGCTCGTGACGATGCTAAGCCCCCGTCCGGCGGCATAGCAATATCTGTCGACAAGTGCGTAAGGAATAATCACTGCGAACAGGCGCGAAAAATACAATATGCAGCACGGAACATATTGTGCCCATTTACAAATGCGGGAAAATCTCGCTTAGTTTAAACGCATCAGGTCACAGGGAAGGCGGAAGCGGAAGACGGGCAAGAAGGCCAAGCTGGGATAGGTTTGTCTCGAGTATAAACTCATACACGCAGGAGGCGAAAGTTTGGAATGGTCTAAGCAGACTTAATGGGCAGCAATCTGCCGCAAGGGTAGACATACCGAACGTTATAGCCTTCTTTTTACCATCAGCGAGCTGAGAGCTTACCCTTACTGCTTGTCTTAGCTCTGCACCCGGACCTGACAGAATCATGTACGAGACAATTAAACGCCGTCACAATGATACTACGATGGCACAACTTGCACTTTGCAAAGCTAGGTGGTCTGCTCGATCGCTTCAATATGCATGAAAAGAAGACATTGTCGTTCCGGCTTCAAAACAGGGGAAATAACTCTCCTCTACGACAAGTAATTGTCTGATTTCGCTCATGGGTTGTCTTTGTAAGTTGTTCAAAAGATGAATAATAGTCATCTTCAAGTAGTTTGTTAGATTACAGAAAATGTTGATCCCCATCAATGTTGTTTCAGGGAAGGTCAGTTTCCAACCAACCATCTAGCGCGCACCGAAACAAAGGAGGGAAAGAGATAAGAAGGCAGGGAGGTTAACCAGAATCACGTCCGGCTGGCTACCCTACACCGGGGGAACGGGAAAGGGGGAAAACAAAGATAACAGGGAGAGAGCGGAGGGAAGGAAAGAAGGAAATCGCAGTGAGTTCGCTGACGTGTGTGGCCTTACAGAAATTGCAATTATAGTCACAAATGGTCGCACAAGCCCGTCGTCCTTAAGAAGCACAAAAGTACCTTCACCGCTTTATGGGCCGACGGGCGATGGGGGCGGTGTTCCAGCAGCACCTGCACAGAAAGCGGCCGATAGTCCAGTTTTTGAAAAGCTTTGGCAAGTTCTTGTCTCTCAGGGGTGTATCGTGGACAGTGGCACAGCAGGTGGTCGATGTTTTCTTCCGTGCCACAGACCTCGCATGCTCCACTGTCAGTCACTCCAATTATTGTAGAGTATGCCTTTGTGAAGGCAACTCCTAACCAAAGGCGACAGAGAAGCGTAGCTTCACGTCGAGGAAGTCCGAGTGGAGGCCGGAGTTGCAGGGAGGGGTTTAGTCGATGCAGTCGTGTAAGTCGTAAGTTTGGCGAGTTCCACTCGGTCAGTGTGAGACTGCGTGCCAAGTGTCGAAGCTGCCTAGCGGCGTCTGTCCTCGAAAGCGGAATTGGAACGCTCTGCTCTTCATGATGTGCTGTACGAGCAGCGTTATCGGCGGAATCATTGCCACTGATTCCACAATGGCCAGGTACCCATTGAAAAACGACCTCGTGACCTTTTTGTTGGACATCATGGTAAAGTTTTGCGATTTCGTATGTCAGTTGGTCATGGCATCCGTGTCGAAGAACTGACTGCGTGCACTGTAATGCCGGTTTTGAATCACAGAACACAGCCCATTTTCTAGCTCTTTCAGATTCAATGAATTCCAGTGCTCGGCTCAGGGCCGTTAGTTCTGCTGCCGTTGAGGTCGGGACATGCGATGTCTTGAAGCGCAGTGTCATTCCTCGCGTTGGTACCACCACGGCACCACCGGAACTGCACGACGTAGTTGATCCATCGGTATAGATGTGCACGTGGTTGCTGTACTTTTCATGCAGAAGAAGTAAGCTCAGCTGTTTTAGAGCAGGGGCCGGTAGATCTGTCTTCTTCTGTAGTCTTGGAATCATTAGATGTACTTGTGGACGGCTCAAACACCACGGAGGAAACACTGGCTTGGCCCCAGGTGCGTACCCTGAAGTAAACGAGGCACGATGTGCACTGACAATGCCGCTAAATGTCGAGCAGGGCCTTGCAGCAGTGAGGCTCGCCAAGTGGTGAGAAGGGGTCCTAGCATAATGCCTGATATGCATACGCATTGTCTCAACGGTAATGTGCGCCTTGATTGGGTAATCCTGCGCAAGGGCAATGGTTTCAGCTGTTGACGCACTGCGTGCATCAACAAAGATTCGTCATGCGCTCATTCATATAGAGCTCTTTTATTCTATTCCTATGATATGATAAAGGCGTGTGACACAACGTGGCGTTACGGAATTTTACGAGACCTGTCGGCAATGGGCAACCGCGGCAACGTGATAAATGGTATAGAACGCTGCTTCCATAATCCTGCTTTCCGAGTCAAAATGGGTAATGCACTGTCCCGCCACTCATACAGGAAATTGGAGTACCAGAAGGAGGCGTGCTCAGCTTGTGCGCTCGTTTAGTAAAGGTTGATTTACTCCGCACATCATTGCATCGGCCACACATTATTCCCTGTACGTCGGCCATGACAATTATGTTACAAACCCTGTAACCTTACAGGGTGCGAGTGACAAGTTCAACTAGCCCTGAATAATGTGTCCAAATAGACCACTGAAAAAGCCTTGAAACAAATCCGAAGAAAAGCTAATGCGTTCTATTCACACGCTAGAGAACGCTGGTAGTGGTTCCTGGGGAACTACTTGTATAGCGCAAACTGGAGCACACATTACACAAATTTTTAGACACCATTCTCAACTGTAAGGGAACTTTCATTCCCCGCATAAATACTGAATAGGATTTTTAGATTTTGTCGCATGAGTGCGCTCTTGTGATCGGATCTTGGTGGCTCCTGCATATGGTGCTCACCGCGCATGTTCCTCTAGTTTCGGCTGGCTATAAAGGAGCGACGCAATAAAATGATGTCAGTTGAGAATAGCGCCTTGGCCTGGGTCACCTTTCTTGTGCCCATTGTTTTGCGCTAAACAAAGTATATATAGGTGGAGTATTTGCGCCATTGTCTGAGCCTCGATCACTTCGTCGATGTTGTTTTGCATGCTTAGCTGATCTACCTTTGATGTACTTGCTCTTTGTGGAATGCCCAAGACTTGTTTGATGCGCTTGCGCATGAGTGTGTTTAGTTTCGTCTTTTCTATTTACGTCCACTTGGGGGCAGAGGCGACGTAATTAATGTGGATCATAAGGAAAGCGTGGTATGCGCGCAGAAGGTTATCTTCGCAGAGACTTTTCCTGCGCCCTGTGACTCTGTGGATTAGTCTTATCATGTTTTCGGTTTTGGCGGTTAAGTCTTTGATCGTGTGTCCGTGTGTTCGTGGCATCCGGTGGCTTCGATTAGGAGCCCAACAATGCGTAAGTGGTTGACTCGCGGAATCCGTTGTCCGTCTCCTGTGTGTAGTGCGATCGGAAGTTGGTCTAGAGGAGGGCACCAATCAAGGACACGACGTCTGAAGATACATTGTTTGAATCTTCAGACGTGGTGTCCTCGAATGCGCTCGCATTGCGTGATTAGCCCCGGCATCCTCAGCCAGAAAACTCATTTACGTATAAGCGATGAAAAGCAGCGAGTTTACAGTCAACGTCATGCATAAAGCTCAGCTGAAGTAAGTGATTCTACTAAAAACTCGTTTGCTTCGAAAATACAGCGCCGCTTTGTTCTAGTCTTTAAGAAGGGAGATAGTATAATATGGGAGGACCTTTATCGGGAAGCTGTGCATATCTCAGTAATTAGTTTAAATTTCAATATAGCACGTACCATCTACGTATTACTTGAGGCAGCAGCGTTCAATTTTTACATGGCAGTGTGATCTCTTACCCCGTTAGAGCATTGTCCTTCTTCGTTGCGTAACGGAGGAAACTGTAATTATTTGAACGCAGAAGAACTCGCTGCTGTAACGTGACCGGTGGGCATCAATATTCATCCCTATAACCCGTGCAAATGTGCTGAAGGATCCTCATCCATAGTTATATTGTTTTCGGGATTCCTTTTTTTATTCGCCGCTTTAGAGTTTTCTCTCCTTCTTACGGTAGATAATGATTTAATGAGGAATGTTTTGTGGGGTTGCAGCTAAATATGACTGGGTGTAACGCGAGAACGCCAGGAGAAAAAAAAAACGTGAGAAGGCAAGTATTGTGGTTTGTTATTACTTTCGTCATCGTACTTTCATGATGGTCTTTAAAATCGAGGTCATGCGTTAATGTGGTGCTTACGAAGCGCGTATTTAATTAGGTGGGACACATTTTTTATTGTTCACCTTTGTGACGGTGACAAAACACAGTCGACATGATTTTTCGTAATGTATATTTCTTTGCCCTTTTGTGCACAGTTAGAGCGCTAAACTTTTGCAGTGCGGGCGTAGTTTCAGAGCTGTTGCGACAGGGAAAAGAAAACGTGAATCTGATTTTTATCCAGAACTCTGTTAGCTTCTGCATCCTTTCGATAGCCTTATACATACTTAAAGGTAGTTAGCCCTCTTCTATTGTTTCTTAGTGATCGATTGTTTTTACCGGAAAGTATATGACAAGGTCGGTGCAATAAGCCTAAGGCAGTATTTTTATTTTAATTATGGAAAAAGAGTTCCAGAAAATTATAACCTGTGAGTAAATGCACCGCAGAATACAATGCATGCCTAATAGTCCATCTTGGTATGAATAAAATTGTAGTGGAAAATACAAACTTATGAGGACTACTTTATTTAAATAATTGTCGAAGTGGCGGTCCTTTTACCTGGTCGTGCTGAAAGTAAATGAGTGAATATATTATGCCTTAACTCAACCGCGACCAATTCCTAAGATATTCAACGCGTTGATCCGTTTGAGAGTGCAGCTCAATTTACAAAAGTGGCTTACTTCACACTTCAAGCGCACACTAGGGAGTACCCCCATACTTAGTAGCCGGATACAAAGCGGTTCAATTACGCGTCACACTTCCACGTAATTAGGCGCAATCCGAGTTCTGATCAATTATTTTTTATTGGTATTTCAATATACGCTGATGGTACTCTTGTCACAATATTCGGGGACGAACCACTAATAGGTGATTCCTCCGCATTTCGATACATTTTTACTCGAGTACCTCCGTGGGAGCACGCACCGGTGCTTTCCTCTCTGACGCGTTGTGTTTAACCCCTTCGTTCACAGGGTATGATGGGCTTATGCTAAATGTGTCAAAGATGAATAATTTTCTGCTGAGGAGCTACGGACGTAATTCAAAGACAGTCAAGGTGACAGGATGACGCTATGTGCGTTCTTTAGGGAGTACGCAATAGCGGATTACATGAATATTGGCCGATAGTACAGGCGCACATCTTGGATTCTTTGGCAATAAAATTAAACCCCAGGCGCAAAGCAGATACACGATATTATTACTGGCATGAATCAATCTAAAACAACACTATCCTATATGCCTAACTGAAGGAACGAGGCCTATCACATATATCCCATCAAACACGGTTATGTTTTGTGCAAAGTGATCGTATTTAGAAATACTCAGCACAATGAAGTGAAACAGGACGATATTCAGCAGCAAGAGTGTTAAGTTTACAAGCATCACGATGTTGAAGTTTTTTTTTTCTTTTTTTTCTCGCCAGCACTTGACACAACTGGCACAAACAGCTAGCGTTCACTGATATGTGTAACGTGGCTAAAGAGGTCACGCATACTTCGTAGTTCGAAATTAAATGGCATTCCTTGTAGAGGTGTGCGGCGATACGTTTGTTTACATTATGCCTGTGGCCTCTTCTCTCGGTTTATGAGAAATGCGTGTACGCTTCGATTGGTATACACTTGTCCACGAGTTGACTACAGAGTTCCAAGCTCGTCCGGCGCCAGTTACATAAGTGCAGCCGCTGGGCCAAATTAGCCCCTCCGAGAAAGTTGTGCACAAGTGCCGATGTGGTGCAGTTCTTTTGCTGCTGCGTCCTTATGTGACGCCTTGTGTTACTGGCGTTGTCTGTCGTATGGTGACATTGTCTTGCGAATGCCTTTTCTTTGTATGCGTGGCTGCAATGCTGTAAAGGAAACAATGGACAGTCGCTTTCTGTATTTACTCCCGCAGTAAAAATTAGCAATACGACGGCTCAGTTGCAATGTTGGCGTGTCAACAGTGGATACAAAACAAATGGGATAACTCGTTATGTAGACTAAATGGTATGGTATGGCAAAACTTTATTCTAGTTCTTCGGAACATGCGTCAGCACATAGCGGGCCGCTCCCACGTTGGTACAGAAAGGCCGAGCCTCTCTGCCGCGTCGCCGCCCCCATCGACAGCCCATAGATGTGCTTTAATATAGGGGCTGCTTAGGGCAGCCTCCCATGGCGAAAAAGAATTTTGAATTCGAGTCCAAATGGCTTTCTCGCCGCTCTATAGATGTGTATAATAGCCGCCTAGGTGTGCTGGTTTCGGACGAGACATGGGGGCCGTCGTCACCGATTAGCGGCCCAACTCGGCTCATGGTCAGATTTCTCGTAGGGTCCTCGACGGCCATGTCGCTGTAGAAATTACCTGCGGCTTCGTCGCCGCACAACATCCGCACTGACAATCGCAGTGGTGCAGAAAGTTCAGGGAGTGGGCGTGGACTTTACCGGCACTTTTCGAGCCGAACGACTTCCCTTCAGAGGGAAGCTGCATTGTTGCACCGCGGAACCGAACCACAAAGTGCCTGAGCTAGTTCACGAAGTGCAGGCGAATAAAAACCCATCGAGCGTCGCCTAAACTACAAGGAGTCGCTCAATCTGATTCCGGCAGAGATAATCGATCCCGGGGCTGCCTTCTTCGGTGGTGCTGTTTACCGAGATTCCAGAATTCATGAGGGTCTCACTGACTACGTTATGAGTGCCATGTACATCTATAGAAATTCAGCAGCCTGCTCCATGCGCAACCTCGCCTAGCGTGGCTTATGAAAAATTCAGCACTGTGTTGCCGTGATATGGCCAGCATACAGCACGTTAGCAGTGCGACACAGTTTGGCCGCAAAGCTGTGACTGAGGAAGAGGATGCATTACGCATGAGTAGGGATGGGCATGGCGGTTGTGATATATCGTCCTTGACAATGGTGCACGGTCTAAGAAATGGCTGTCTTTTGTCCCTCAAAGAGCACAATGCGGAAACTGTTCACTGTTGTAGTGTTCTCTGGAACTCGATCGTCGTTAGGTGCGTTGCGTTGATGTCACGCAAGTTTTGGGCCATCCTTCACCGCTATTCATAATGCCGCATATGTTGCGTGACTTTGGGAAGCGTTCTGTGAACGGCTCTTGTCACAGCTTGTTGTTCTTTCGTCAACTTTCGGGATGACTATTGGTGCTCATTCGCAGATAGAAAATTCATGCAGAAACTCCTCTGACGGTTGCCTAAGTATGCGTAAGCACTGTGCCATTTCCTCAAATCCATGAAGCTTGCTGTCATTACCAATGTTGTGGAACATGATCCGATCGATATAAACCCGCATCAACCCTAACCGGTCGTTCGCTTATCATGTTCTGTAGCGAACATGATAACCGAGGTTTAAATAAAAGAGTTCATTATGACAATCGGACGAATGACCATTGCTGCTGTGTTAATTAAAGTGAATTTTATTAGAAACATGTAATTAGGATATACTTCATTACGGCATTCGAGCCCTCGACCTTTGGTGGAATTTGAACCCACGAGCTTTGGTGTTAGTTAAGGTGAATTAGGGTTAACTTAGTGAAGCTGCTTCTAAACCACCACTACATTTGTTGAGGGAGGTGTGCAAGGTTTTAATGGTGGTGCCGATGCTTCTTTTGAACTTGTTCTTTATTGAAACATATGCTGTTCTTTGTGTTGCATGGGGGATTTCAATGAATATGTGTACTATTGGCTTCAATTTGCTGAGCGCTTGTAACCTCTAGCTTACACTGGTATGAGCTATTGCATTTTTTTTTGCTTGCTTACGGGTGCACGAACCATTGCTTAAGGGGCTATGAGCCATTCATTGTCTTAGGTGATGGACAAATTTCTCGTTGGGTAGGCATAGAAATGCTTACGCATTTCAAACCTGTAAGTAGGCTACCGCTGGGTGGACTATCCAGCGAGCGACTCGGAAATTTGAAGAAAGAAAAAAGCAGCAAGAACGTGTATTGCTCAGTACATTGACGGCAAACCCGAGCGTCCTTTAATTACTTGTTAATCTTCCTGAGTTGTCAGTATGTTTAGTAGCATCTTCACCACGCACTCTTCAACCGGTTGGTGTAATTCCATTCTCTCAGGCAATAATGCTGGGAACATGGCGTCGTACGTCGTAGGTTCAAGAATCAAGAAGTCTTTATTGAGTAACACAAACAAAATGAATACACAGATATTTGGACCGATAGCCAATGAGGCTAGTAAGCGGTCCAATACAAAATAACATATAGGACAGCAATCACAAACACATTGAAGAAAAACTAACTTTGTAGCCTTGCTTCCATTCCCAAAAAATGTTTCTTGCATGTCAGTTTGAAATTCCTAGCTTGCTTTACTTCAATTGGCAACGAGTTCCAAATTTTCGCTCCTGTAAATTCTATTCGTCTTTCTCCGTACGCATTATGGCAAATAGGAAGGTTAAAATTGCCATTGCTGGCTTGTCTAGTGTTGCGGACGGGAACGGTTCAGAAAAGAACGCGGGAATTGCGGAAAATTGTGAAACTTACTCTATTTACTGGCAGTCTTGTAACTGTTTTGTTACCGCGAGAATTGTGCTCGTTTTTGTTGCTATTGTTTGGCCGTATTGTTTCGTGACGTAAGAGTCGCAACGTATACTGCGATACATAAAATTATAACCTGATCACTGGTGCTTCTATTGGTGGCGTCATTACGTCAGATTTGATGGCGTCAATACTCGCCGTCTTTTGCCGAAAAGCTGCAGCTTCGCAAATGTGACAACAGGTAAGTTCTTGTTCTACAGAGTGCATTCATTTTTACTCTATGCAGTAGGCACCTGGTCTATTTTTTACTGAAATCCTTAGGCTGGCGAAGCAATGGTTGCCAGGTTCAGGGGGCATGCAGGAACATCCTCATACCTGGCTATTGCGTTCGATCAGCTCTTCTGTGGGAACGAGGTGGTGCGTTGAACCGGCGCTGAAGCCTCCACATACTTTGTTCAGTTCCAGTGCAGTGCTGCACAGTAATGCGAAGTGTTGAACAATATGTTGCAGTAATGATTAAGGGCCGTCGCACAGGTGGTGTTCAAAATGTAAGAGGTTAAACATATAGTCATGGTTACGTCAAGTTTCGGTCTGAAATCGAATCCGTTTATCTTATCTGAAAGAAAAACCCAGAAGGCGAAGAAACTTATCAGTAATAGTTTGTATATAAGCTGACGAAGTGCTAATGGACAAAAGCAATCCACGAATCCAATAACTAACACTGATGAGCGTCTGCCGTTGCTTGAGACATCGCTGAAACAGCCTATGCGTCAGGTCGCAATATTGACAACCCGTGAGACGCTACTGAGTCTTCCATGCTACTGTCATTTAAAGACGATGATGCCGAGTCGACCAAAGTGAAAATTTTGTGTATTTCATAGAACAAGACCTCGTAGCACTGGAGGCTAGTTTCGACGACACCTGCAGTCGAATTACTATTTTTTCAGGCTTCCCTATTTGCCAGGAATTGTCAATTTTAACGTAACCTAATGTTCAGTCGTGCTCGCGGACGGTGCATAACGTTGTTAGTAAAATATTTCCAACGGGAATGCTTAACAACGCGTACAAATGCTGTCGATAAAACTGATCGATTTCTATAGGTGCGATAACGAAGGCGCTAACGCGATTTGCAGGCTGACCTATGCGCATACCTACTTTGCTGCGAGCCTTCTTTTTTTGTCGTCGGGAAAAGAGTTGTAGACTTGTGAAAAAGGGTACCTCATTGATCTTACGGTGCGGTTTTAAGATGAGCCGCTGGCGTTAGGTTTAAGCTCAATGATCCTGCGGTGACAGTAGTAGTTCTAGAAGATGAATCTCAATTCATGATTTTGAAGAAATCGCAGCGCATTCCGAAGGCTAATTAGGTCACGGTTGTGAAATACGCACTGATGCCGTAGTTTGGGATGAATGAGGCATATAGGCTAGCAGTTGATTTAGTCAGTTTTTCCGGCGCATGCGGCGAATCGTCTGCTGTAAACATAAAAACGACGCAACCGTGCGCAATTAGAAGAAGATTTAATTATCGACCTCGTGGAGCACGCAGCCTGACATACACTGTACAAGTTGTAATCATGCCTTGTTGCTGTATAGTTTTCGAAACCGGTGATTAACAATCGCGACGGCGATGTGTGCTCAAGCCCGACAGCGTTAGTGTGCCAGATGCGGGTAGAAAGCATGAACTACTTCCTCGTCACTTCCGTCTTTTTTTTATTATTAGTTAGCTTATGGCGGCAAAAGAGGAGCGGTTTCTCGTTCTTCACGCTGAACCCGTATGTTCCTTCCGCTAGAATGGACACGTCAGCCTTTGAAAATATAATCAACCTACGCACCCGATTGCAAGGAGAACTAAAGAGCAGGTTAGGATATATCGCGCTGTGGCTTTGTGCAATCAAAGCTGGATTATTTTCTGGTTCCTGTTGTATTTTGTTACTGTGAACGGCAAGCATCAGTAGTAAACGCAGGCTTGCTCGAATAAGTCGGCAGCCTGGGTCTCGCCACGGTGCAATTCGGCTAGAGGAGCTTCTTTGAGGAATACCTTTTTGATTCGGCGCGCGTTCACAACCATATGGTTAGGCACTTGGTCGCCTTGCAGATGTACTCTGAATAACTTTTTCTTTATGTCCGCCTATACGTAACGATCTAAGACAGCGAATTTTCTTTCCCTACTTTCGCCCATTAGTCTTGGGTGCCTGACTGCTGTTTGTTGGGTCGGATAAAGAGAAGATTGTTAACAGAACACACTTATACTATAGTTACAGAGGTCATAATTTTTCTGACAGTGACTTGGCGACAGACACGTAAAAACAGTCATGAAAAGCTACAATCACAAATGAACATAGAAATATGGGTCCATACTGAACACAAAGATTGGCAAAGCGGTACTGAAAAAAAATGGCTGCGCGTAGAAATTGAATTTTCAACTGCAGTCCACAGAGAATGTGGTGGCCTAACCAAAAATAGATGCTACGGGATGCACACTTGTCACAAATATTGCTGCAGCATTCGCGACCATGCGTCGTTCTTCCTAATTATTACAAAGCACGTTGACAAATATCGAAGAAACTAGTTTTCCCCGATAACCACAAGTGCGCTATTCAAATACCCAGCTGTTGGGTCGGTCCCTATCTGGGTCGATGTATTCAGGCATCCACATTCGATATACAAAAGTACCCGCAAATTTATGCGCACCTGTATTCTGCTTACCAGAAAAATAACTTTCGCTACAAAAGTCCTGGACATGTAATGTTTGTTCGCAGGCACCTTTACCCATATCCAACTGTAATGAAATGGTCAATTTCATTTGCCGATTTCTTTCGTTTATTTATTTTTTATTTAGGTACTCTTTATGTGTCATTGTATGTGTGCCCACTTTTGGCCGATCCTAAAGAATAGGCATGTTGCTTGAAGTTTTTCCTGCATAAAGCCTGAAGATATAATGGGGGGTCACTTTTGTCTATATAGGCCGCCAATTTGTTAAGAGTATGGTGAACTATATTTGACAGATCGGTATATTTACTTCACACTTTAATTTAGACATTCGGCATGGGCTATTGGTGGTAGGGCCTTTCTCAGCCAATCCTCGAGAAGTCCTACTTTGGCACAAGAGGTACAGAATTCCTAAATTTTGCCTGATAGGTGGCATACTTTTCCATGCATGCACCATCCTCACCATTCTTCCGTAAGAAGCACCGCACATCGCCTTCACCCTTGTGATATCACCGCCTGTACGTCTCGCAGTGAACATTGTCTGAATTAGAATTTGAATTTCACTATAGCTTGTAAATGAAGCCGTGCATAAGCTTAACATTGACGTAAAGCTAAAGTTGTGACATTTGTAATGGACAAATTTAAACATCCACGATATTAGACAACTTGCATAATATTAGACTTGGTATTTGACAAGTTGTCAAGCATTTATTTACCCACGTAAGCTTTGCTTCCCATACAGATTATAACATGTGCGTTGGATCTGTACATATACTTTTTTCACAGCGTACTTTGCCGCAAATAATGCAGTACCGGTCAAGTTCGGCCTTCTTACTTTCAAGATAGTAAGATGTAAAGTGACATAGTAAAGTGAGATAGTGCTAATAATAGGCAACAAAACTACGGCGCTTGGGTCATGAAATATGAATGTCATATTAGGCACAGTCTTGCAGAAAGCAAATGAACGACGTTCGTCTCATTTGCCACTGCACTTCGTTTGCACGTCCATGAGCGCAGAAAACGCCCCGGTGAGATGATACTCGTCGCGAAGGCTTTCGCCTGGCACGGTTCCTGTCTTTCTGTGCCCTTGTTTGAGCGACTCGGTGGTGAATGATAATCTGCGAAGATACATGCTGTTCAAGTGCCCGTGAAAAGTTTTGCAATCCCTTTTGCGCTCACATTCACATTCTTCCTTTCTTCAGGGGTTCTAGTTGAAGAGTTTTGTAAGCATGGCATCATCCGGATGCTGCGACAACGCATAATTTATGCTGCATGGTGTAGCTGGAGAATATTTTATGAAATCCTCTGCCCAGTGTTCTGTACATGCGCAATCTCAGTACATCGGATAAAGATATTGCTCTTCCCCGCAGGGGCGTCTGCGTAAGCAGGCGTTTGGTGTGTTGCGACACCACGTACCCGAGCACACGAGGGTTGGACCCTCCCGCGTTTAACCGTGCGTGGCTTAGCCGTGTCCGGGGAAAAGGGGATCCTGGGGGTTGAGCCGATGCTGGGTGTTCGGACATTTAAGGCCCCCTGGCGGAGGCAACACACCCCTTTGGTCTCGGCTTCACGTAGACGGCACCCCCGGACTGACCCACCCGGGGGAAATCGGTAGTTGCCTTTTCCTGTCTCTCTCTCCCTCCAGCCTTCGTCTTTTTCTCACTTTTTCATCTTTCCTGTCTTCTCCTAGCTCCGTTTGCTTCCAATATTTCCAGGCAGCAAGGGTTAACCTTGTGTGAATAACCAACCTAGGTAATCTCATATTTGGTTATAGTAATAACGTACAGCTGGCGTTTGCAGGACCTGTTTTTACAGTCACTTTAACGTCCCCTTGTTGGGCTCCATGGTGGGTGGCTGGCGTTATTGCCGAAAACTAAGTTCTCCTATGGCAAATTCCTTCCCACCCCTCCTTGATCGCCCTCAGAAAAGAGGGCGCACCGAAGATGTTTTCAAGTTCTTTGGTCGTGAAAGACCCAACTTCCCACGATTTCATGTTATTCACTCGGAAAAGTCAGACACACAAGTACGCACAATCTCCCCATTTCTAGTTTCAAAGTCCTTAACTGAGGCTCTTGGTCAAGGTTACAAGGCAACAAGGATGGCAAGTGGAGATCTCCTCTTGGAGCTCCAGAATCTGAAACAATTTGAGAAGTTATCCAGTCTCGTGTCATTTGGAGACGTTCAAGTGACAGTGACTCCGCACCGCACTATGAACACTTCACGCGGCGTTGTCTCAGATGATGACCTGCTTCAGCTGACGCAGGCAGAGCTCCTAGAGGGCTTAAATGAGCAAAATGTGGTTAATGTGAAAAGAATAAAGATGAGGCGCGATGGTAAAGAAATTGCAACCAAACACCTAATTCTCACTTTCAATTCAAGTGTCCTGCCCGAATCGGTCGAGGCTGGCTACATAAAGCTCCGTGTCAGGCCTTACGTGCCTAATCCACTCCGATGTTTCAAATGCCAGCGCTTCGGCCACAGCTCGCAGAGCTGCCGAGGCCACCAAACTTGTGCTAAATGCAGTGCCAAAGAACACACCACTGAAACCTGTGAGAACGCTCTCCGCTGTGTAAACTGCGATGGGGAGCACGCCGCGTACTCGCGGTCGTGCCCATCCTGGAAGAAGGAAAAGGAAATTGTTACAATCAAAGTCAAGGAAAATATCACTTTCAAAGAGGCACGCAGGCGGGTTTCATACCTGCCCAAGAAAAGCTTTGCCGAAGTGGCGCGTCAGGGGGCAGCGTCACAACGGCCTCCGGCGGCTGGCCGACCCACACGCAGTGAGTCGGCAGTTACGCCATCTGCCCCCGCGGCGGTTGCAGCTAGTGCTGCTCCGTCAACCGAGGAGAGGGGACCATCGACCCCGAAGGTGGGCGCAGCCGAGGCTGCCCCAACCTCCCCGGCCCCTTGCAGCGCTGGCAACAGCCGGCGCAGCCAAATCCCGCAGGGTGCCCCACCGACCTCTGGGCTGGTGGGCGCAGGGGTCTTGCCCTCCAAGGCAGGACCCTCTCTTGTAACCTCTCGCTCGCAAGAGCACGTGTCCGGCGCCTCACAAGAGGCAATGGACACTACACCTGCCCTCAAGGCGCACCAACCGCCTAAGGAGCGGCGAGGCTCCCTCGAACGCTCCAGAAAGGGCAGAACTCCCGTTACAGGGCCTCGAAAGGGCTCTGTAATGTAATCTCTGTAATCTCCATAATCACTACTTGTTTCTTTACACACAGCACTTAATAACTTCCAATATGAATACACAAATAATCCAATGGAACGTCAGAGGTCTTCTCAGAAACCTTGGTGATGTGCAAGAACTGATCCACAAACACAATCCAAAAGTGCTGTGTTTACAGGAAACACACTTAAAATCTATACACACAAACTTTCTCCGAAAGTATGTTACGTTTCGCAAAGACCGCGAGGATGCTGTGGCATCATCTGGCGGTGTAGCCATTATTGCTGACAGAACTGTAGCGTGTCAGCATTTAAAGCTCCAAACGGCCCTTGAGGCAGTGGCCGTTCGAGCCGTACTTTCAAATAAACTCATAACCATCTGCTCCTTGTATATATCACCACAATATCACCTTCACAGACGAGACATAGAATCATTAATAGATGAGCTCCCGGAGCCCTATCTGATTCTTGGGGATTTTAATGCACATAGCAGTTTGTGGGGCGATTCACGCTATGATGCGCGAGGCCGCGTCATTGAACAGCTGCTTTTTTCTTCTGGAGCATGTCTCTTAAATACAAAGGAGCCTACGTATTTTAACCTTGCTAACAAGTCATATTCTGCCATAGATCTTAGCATTTTATCGCCGACACTTTTACCTTATTTTAAATGGAGTGTGCTTAATAACCCGTATGGCAGTGACCACTTTCCCATAATCTTAAGTACGACGGAGCAAGATCAACTTATCCCGCAGGTCCCCCGGTGGAAGGTTGAATCAGCCGATTGGGAACGGTACCGAGATCTTACTCATATGACGTGGACTGAGATGTCCGGTATAGCCATAGATGATGCTGTCACATATTTTACAGCTTTTATACTAGATGCCGCCTCTAAGTGTATTACCCAAGCGAGCGGCACTGGTTCTAAGCGGCGTGTTCCCTGGTGGAACGATGTATGTAGGCAAGCGCGGAGGAACCAGAACAAAGCATGGGCGCTGCTTCGAGATTCGCCAACAGCAGAAAACCTGGAAAACTTTAAGCATGTTAAATCACAGGCGAGAAGAACGCGCCGACAAGCAAGACGAGAGAGTTGGGCAAAGTTTATCTCAAGTATTAACTCCTACACAGATGAGAGAAAAGTCGGGAATAGAGTGAAGAAAGTTAACGGGCAACAAACGTATTCCTCACCTTTAGTAAACAGCCACGGAGAAAGCCTGGAAGATCAAGCCAACTCTCTTGGTGCACATTTTGAATACATATCGAGCTCCTCGCACTACTCCGAAACCTTCCTAAAGAACAAAACGCGAATAGAACAGCAAAAGTTACATCGGAAATGTGCTAAACGTGTGGCGTACAACGAATCATTCTCCATAGCAGAACTGCAGGCAGCACTGAACTGTTGTAATACATCCGCCCCAGGTTCAGACCGCATAATATATGAGATGTTGCAACAACTACCCCCCGAAACACAAAAAACCCTCCTTTACCTTTACAACATTATATGGTTTTCCGGCGAGATCCCCTCTGCTTGGAAGGAGGCTATTGTAATCCCAATTCTAAAGCAAGGAAAGGATCCTTCCTCTGTATCAAGCTACAGACCCATAGCACTAACAAGTTGCCTCTGCAAAGTTTTCGAAAAAATGATTAATTGTCGCCTACTACACTTCCTCGAATCAAACAATTCGCTCGATCCATACCAGTGCGGGTTTCGGGAGGGTCGATCTACCAGTGACCATCTTATACGCATAGAGGTATAAACTTTTTTAAACAGGGTTGAAGTACCTCAGACAGGCTGGCCAACGTTTCGATAGGTGGACCTATCTTCGTCAAAGGCGGCCTCGTCATCCTCGGCGTGTTAGTTTTAAAGGGTTAGTGCAGTGACGTCACGTGCGGGTGTTGTCACTGGCGGCTGGTTTTAAAGAGAGAGATTACAAGAGGGAACAGGCGCTGTCGTCCGACGTCTGTGAGCCTCATTCTCAAGACGAAGGGACAAGAGCGTGAGAGTGGGCACGCGGGGAGGAAAGAAAAGAAACAGAAGCAGAAAAAAGGGAAAAAGAAGGAAAAAAA
The DNA here is from genome assembly GCF_038994185.2 of Dermacentor albipictus. Lineage (NCBI taxonomy): Eukaryota > Metazoa > Arthropoda > Arachnida > Ixodida > Ixodidae > Dermacentor > Dermacentor albipictus. The sequence goes on along the minus strand of NC_091826.1, from coordinate 61,451,754 downwards.
AGCAGGGGGGTGCCAGGGCCGTACCAAGACACAACAAGGGGGGGGGGGGGTGAAAGAAAAAGAAAGAGAAAAATGAAATCTTTAAGAAATACGGGGGCTTGGGAGCGTGTTGGGGATGCGAAAGGTTAGGAGGTAATCCGGGGGAGTCGTTGGCGGCATGTTTTTGAGGCATTAGAACGGCCGGTCAAGCAATAGGTCGAGTAATTTTGAAATAGTTAAGGTGGCGACGGGGAGTCTGCGGTGCAATGTGTGGGGTGACTGAAAGGCAGCGGCATGGTCTTTCAAGGGGCACTGCCCCACGCGCTTAACGTAGGTGTCGTTACGGCGGCATCCAGAAGGCGATGGTTGAGGCGCCGAAAAAGGCATATTGACTTCGGAATGTGTTGTCGAGGGGGTTTCAAAAAAAAACGAAGATAGGTCCACGAAGATAGGTCCACCTATCGAAACGTTGGCCAGCCTGTCTGAGGTACTTCAACCCTGTTTAAAAAAGTTTATACCACAGTGTGCCATTCCATCTGCCAGCTCCTTTCTTGTTTTTGGACTTATACGCATAGAGGCACGTATCCGTGAAGCTTTTGTCCATAAGCAGTTTTTCTTATCTGTATTCCTTGATATGGAGAAAGCTTATGATACTACGTGGCGGTTCGGGATATTGAGAGACCTCTCACACTTAGGTATACACGGAAATATGTTCAATGTTATCGAAAGTTATCTGTCAAATCGGACATTCCGTGTTCGAGTGGGCAATGTTTTGTCACGGAAATTTGTACAGGAGACTGGAGTGCCGCAGGGCGGGGTGCTCAGCTGCACGCTCTTTATAGTAAAAATGAATTCTCTCCGTCTACACATACCACATAACATTTTTTATTCAACATATGTTGACGATGTGCAGATAGGATTTCAATCAAGTTCTCTCGCAATCTGTGAGCGACAGGTCCAGCTTGGTCTTAACAAGGTCTCCAAATGGGCTGATGAGAACGGGCTCAGACTGAACCCACAAAAAAGCACCTGTGTTGTTTTCTCTAGAAAAAGAGGACTACATCCTGATCCTGAAATTGTGTTGCATGATGAGCGTCTGCCTGTAAACAAGGAACATAAATTTCTAGGGATAATTTTAGACGCGAAATTAACTTTTATACAGCACATAAAGTATCTTAAAAACAAATGTATGAAAACAATGAATATCTTAAAGGTTCTCTCACGCACAACCTGGGGCAGTGATAGAAAATGTCTCATGAACTTATACAAAAGCCTCATACGCACTCGACTAGACTATGGAGCCATAGTTTACCAGTCGGCTACTCCCACTGCTCTAAAGATGCTAGACCCTGTCCACCACTTAGGAATTCGCCTGTCAACAGGCGCCTTTAGAACAAGCCCAGTGGAAAGTCTGTACGTTGAATCGGATGAATGGTCACTTGAACTGCAGAGAACATACTCCTCTTTCATGTATTTTCTTAGAGTAAACGGAAACAGTCAGCACCCCGCGTATTAGACCATAAACGATCTGTCCAGTTGTCAACTCTTTCGCAACCGGCCCACAGTGGCAAAGCCTTTCTCACTGCGTGTCAGAGAGCTAGCTGAAGTTACAAGAGTTCCCCTGCTTGAATACCACCTTATGTCCCCTGCTATACGGCCCCCACCGTGGCAGTGGCAACCAATAGAGTGTGATACATCCTTCATAACTGTTACAAAGCGCGCTCCTCTCGCGCATATACGAATGTACTTCTTGGAATTACAACACAAATACTCATGTCCTGAATTCTTTACAGACGCATCAAAGTGCAATTCTGGCGTATCTTACGCAGCAGTCGGTCCATCCTTTTCGGATACCGGTGTTCTGCACACGAGCACAAGTATCTTTACAGCAGAGGCCTACGCCATATTGGCTGCCGTTAAATACATTAAAGAAAGTAATATCCCAAAGGCAATTATATACACAGATTCATTGAGCGTTGTAAACGCTTTGAAAACTGTCAAAAAATATAAAAACCCTATCATTGTATCTCTTTACTCAGCATTACTAACCACCTATGCTTCCAAGCAGCAAATCGTGGTATGCTGGGTGCCGGGGCACCGCGAGATTGAAGGAAACGTGTTGGCTGACGAGCTAGCCACATCCATCCACGCGAACGCTGCAGACATTTCCATGACTGTCCCTGTAATGGACCTTAAGCCCTCCATAAGGAAAGCGCTCAGGGCTTTCTGGCAGCGGTTGTGGGATAAAGAAACAGAAAATAAACTCCATGTTATCAAGCCATATCTTGGCAACTGGCCGCCGGTATCAAAGAACCGCCACACGGAAGTAATACTTTGCAGACTTAGAATAGGACATATATACAGTACACACGCATACCTCTTGTCAGGTGGTGATCCACCCATGTGTGATAAGTGTGGTGAGCCACTTACCGTGCTTCACATCCTGATGCAATGCAGAGAATTAGATGCAAATAGGAAAAAGCATTTTCCATTACCTCACCGGCAACAAATTCCACTTCATCCTCAAATGATTGTAGGCATAGAACCTTTCTTCAAACATGAATCCCTGTTTAGATTTTTAAACGATGTAGATAGTTTCCATATTATAGCCCCAGGAAATCCGTAGCACAGCCTCTAACAGAGGTTTCTGCTGCGGTAGGTGCAATAAAAGAGAGCACCTGCCTCTCAGCCTTTGTACTCAAAGGCCCCCGGAGGCATTAGCGCTATTTACATATTCTCGCATTTTAGCTCCATGATCTCTTATCACGCGTACTATATCCAGAGACCACTACATGTATCACTATCAAAATTTTATGCTATATCCTATTTTACGCTTCCATGTCACTGATTGATTTTAGGCCACTTTACAGCCACGTTACATTCCACCATCGCCACTCACAAATCAGTGCTTAACACAACATTATCAGTCATGGCGCTCTTTGGCCATACCTGGCCCTTGCGCCACTAAACAACACACATCCAAAGATATTGCTCTTTAAGGAAGGAATAAAACCAGAAGTGTTTGTGTGAAAGAATGAAGTCGAGACAGCTGCGGGGCAATGATCTCGCATATAAATGTGCTCGGACCCCTAAATGTGGAAAGAAAACTAAGGCGATGCCTTCCATTCGCTATAGACGTTGATCCATCAAATTTATGCATCCTCCATTGTGAGCTTCATACCATTACCAGCAATACTCACTACCTCATTTTTTCTCGACATTCCAACAAGTGGACTCGGAGAAATGTCACCTATTTTTGTACCTCGATGAAAGTTTCAGTCGTTTGAAAGCTAGAGCTAACATGAACTAATGAAAGGCATGCTGCAACATTGCAATGCCAAGTAAGATTTGGGATCAAGACGGGATGAATGGAGGCGCTGTACGCACATGAACTGCATGAAGACATGGCCAAGAGAGAAAATAAGACCACTCGTGTTGGGCCCCGCAGGGGCGTCTGCGTCAGCAGGCGTTTGGTGTGTTGCGACACCACGTACCCGGGCACACGAGGGTTGGCCCCTCCCGCGTGTAGCCGTGCGCGGCTTAGCCGTGTCCGAGGGAAGGGGGATCCTGTAGGTCGAGCCGATGCCGGGTGTTCGGACCTTAAGGCCCCGCGGCGGAGGCAACACACCTCTTTGGCTTCTGCTTCAGGCAGATGGCACCCCCGGACTGACCCAACCGGGGGAAATCGGCAGTCGCCTTTTCCTGTCCTCCTCTCTAATCTTCGTCTTTCTCTCTCGCCTTTTTCATCTTTCCTGTCTTCTCATCACTTCTCCTCACTTCCAAGTTTCCCAGCGGCAAGCGTTAACCTTGTGTAGCTAGCCAGCCTTCGCTTTGCTGTATTTGGTTATAGCAGCGATGTACGGCTGGCGTTGGCAGGGTTTCCCTTGCAGGAACTTCTGTCACGTCCCCCATTTGGGCTCCATGGTGGGTGGGCGGCATCGCGGCCGAAAACCCAGCTGTACTTATGGAAAACGCTTTTCCTAAACTACCTGATCGCCCTCAGAAACGAGGGCGCACCGAAGATTTCTTTCAGTTTTTGGACGACAAGTCCAGAACTTTCCTAGGTATCATGTGATCCACTCAGAAAACCCAGACAAACTAGTAACATTTCACCGTTCCTTGTTTCGAAGTCTCTAACTGAAGTTTTTGGAACAGGATATAAGGCGTCGAGAATGACAAGTGGTGATCTTCTCTTGGAGCTCCACGATAAGAAGCAGTACGAGAAACTGCCGAAACTTGTCTCATTTGGGGAGACCCAAATAACAGTAACCCTGCACCGTACCATGAACACTACCCGCGGCGTTGTCTCGGACGATGACATGCTAGAGCTCACTGAAGCTGAACTCTTGGAGGGCTTCAGTGAACAGAATGTCATAAATGTTAAGCGAATTAAGATGAGGCGAGATGGTAAAGAGATCAAGACGAAACACCTGATACTCACTTTCGGTTCTAGTGTCCTTCCCGAGTCCATCAAGGCCGGTTATATCAAACTCCGTGTTAGGCCATACGTGCCCAATCCTCTTAGATGCTTTAAATGCCAAAGGTTCGAACACAGTTCACAGAACTGTCGAGGCCGGCTGACATGTGCCAAGTGCAGTGACAAAGAACATCCTTCCGAAACGTGCCAGAACACTCCACATTCTATCAACTGTGAGGGCGAGCATGCCGCATACTCGCGGTCCTGCCCGTCCTAGAAAAGAGAAAAAGAGATTGTGACAATCAAAGTCAAAGAAAACATATCTTTCAAAGAGGCACGTAGGCGGGTGTCATACCTGTCTAAGAGCAGCTTTGCCGATGTGGCGCGTAAGGGGACAGCATCACAACGGCCTCCGGTGGCTGTCCGACCCACAGGCAGTGAGTCGGCAGTTACGCCATCTGCCCCCGTGGCGGCTGCAGCTAGCGCTGCTCCGTCAACACAGCCGAGGGAAACATCGATCCCGAATGTGGGCGCAGCCGAGGCTGCCCAACCTCCCAGGTGCCTTCCAGCGCTGGCAACAGCCGGCGCAGCCAAATCCCGCAGGGTGCCCCATCGACCTCTGGGCTGGTGGGCGCAGGAGTCTTGCCCTCCAAGGCAGGACTCTCTCTTGTAACTTCTCGCTCGCAAGAGCACGTGTCCGGCGCTTCACAAGAGGCAATTGACACTACACCTGTCCTCAAGGCGCACCAAACGCCTAAGGAGCGGCGAGGCTCCCTCGAACGCTCCAGAAAGGGCAGAACTCCCGTTACAGGGCCTCGAAAGGGCTCTGTAATTTAATCTCTGTAATTTACATAATCACTACTTCTGTTTCTGCACACACAGCACCTATTAGCTTCCAATATGGATACACAAATAATTCAATGGACCGTCAGACGTCTTCTCAGAAACCTTGATGATGTGCAAGAACTCATCTGCAAACACAATCCAAAAGTGCTGTGTTTGCAGGAAAAACACTTAAAATCTATACACACAAACTTTCTCCGAAAGTATGTTACGTTTCGCAAAGACCGCGAGGATGCTGTCGCATCATCTGGCGGTGCAGCCATTATTGCTGACAGAAGTGTAACATGTCAGCATTTAAAGCTCCAAAGGGCCCTTGAGGCAGTGGCCATTCGATCCGTACTTTCAAATAAACTCATAACCATCTGCTCCTTGTATATACCACCACATTATCACCTTCACAGACCAGACTTAGAATAATTAATAGATGAGATCCCAGAACCCTATATGATTCTCGGTGATTTTAATGCACACAGTAGTTTGTGGGGCGATTCACGCTGTGATGCGCGAGGTCGCGTCATTGGACAGCTGCTTTTTTCTTCTGGAGCATGTCTCTTGAATACAAAGGAGCCTACGTATTTTAATCTGGCTAACAAGTCATATTCTGCCATAGATCCTAGCATTTTATCGTCGACACTTTTACCTTATTTTAAATGGAGTGTGCCTAATAACCCGTATGGCACTGACCACTTTCCAATAATCTTAAGTACGACGAAACAAGATGAACTTCTCCAGCAGGTCCCCCGGTGGAAGGTTGAATCAGCCGATTGGGAACGGTACCGAGCTCTTACTCATATGACGTGGACGGAGATGTCCGGTATAACCATAGATGATGTTGTCACATATTTTACAGCTTTTATACTAGATGCCGACTCTAAGTCTATTACCCAAGTGAGCGGCTCTGGTTCTAAGTGGCGTGTTCCCTGGTGGAACGATGCATGTAGGCAAGCGCGGAGGAACCAGAATAAAGCATGGGCGCTGCTTCGCTATTCGCCGACAGCAGAAAACCTGGAAAACTTTAAGCATGTCAAATAACAGGCGAGGAGAACGCGCCGACAAGCAAGACGAGAGAGTTGGGCAAAGTTTATCTCAAGCATTAACTCTTACACAGATGAGAGAAAAGTCTGGAATAGAGTGAAGAAAGTTAACGGGCAACAAACGTATTCCTTACCTTTAGTAAACAGCCACGGAGAAAGCCTGGAAGATCAAGCGAACTCTCTTGGTGCACATTTTGAATACATATCGAGCTCCTCGCACTACTCCGAAACCTTCCTAAAGAACAAAACACAAATAGAACAGCAAAAGTTACAAAGAAAATGTGCTAAAAGTGTGGCGTACAACGAACCATTCTCCATAGCCGAACTGCAGGCAGCACTGAACTGTTGTAATACATCCGCCCCAAGTTCAGACCGCATAATATATGAGATATGTTGAAACAACTAGCCCCCGAAACACAAGAAACCCTCCTTTACCTTTACAACATTGTATGGTTTTCCGGCGAGATCCCCTCTGTTTGGAAGGAGGCTATTGTAATCCCAATTCTAAAGCAAGGAAAGGATCCTTCCTCTGTATCAAGCTACAAACCCATAGCATTAACAAGTTGCCTCTGCAAAGTTTTCGAAAAATAATTAACTGTCGCCTACTACACTTCCTGGAATGAAACAATTTGCTCGATCCATACCAGTGCGGGTTTCGGGAGGGTAGATCTACCAGTGACCATCTTATACGCATCGAGGCACGTATCCGTAAAGCTTTTGTCCATAAGCAGTTTTTCTTATCTGTATTCCTTGATATGGAGAAAGCTTATGATACTACGTGGCGGTTCGGGATATTGAGAGACCTCTCACACTTAGGTATACACGGAAATATGTTCAATGTTATCGAAAGTTATCTGTCAAATCGGACATTGCGTGTTCGAGTGGGCAATGTTTTGTCACAGAAATTTGTACAGGAGACTGGAGTGCCGCAGGGCGGGGTGCTCAGCTGCACGCTCTTTATAGTAAAAATGAATTCTCTCCGTCTACACATACCACGTAAAATCTTTTATTCAACATATGTTTACGATGTGCAGATAGGATTTCAATCAAGTTCTGTCGCAATCTGTGAGCGACAGGTCCAGCTTGCTCTTAACAAGGTCTCCAAATGGGCTGATGAGAACGGGTTCAGACTGAACCCACAAAAAAGCACCTGTGTCGTTTTCTCGAGAAAAAGAGGCCTGCATCCTGATCCTGAAATTGTGTTGCATGATGAGCGTCTGCCTGTAAACAGGGAACATAAATTTCTAGGCATAATTTTAGACGCGAAATTACCTTTTGTACAGCACATAAAGTATCTTAAAAACAAATGTATGAACACAATGAATATCTTAAAGGTTCTCTCACGCACAACCTGGGGCAGTGATAGAAAATGTCTCATGAACTTGTACAAAAGCCTCATGCGCACACGACTAGACTATGGAGCCATAGTTTACCAGTCGGCTACTCCAACTGCTCTAAAAATGCTAGACCCTGTCCACCACTTAGGAATTCGCCTGTCCACTGGCGCCTTTGGAACAAGCCTAGTGGAAAGCATGTACGTTCAATCGTATGAGTGGTCACTGCATCTGCAGAGAACATATTCGTCTTTCAGGTATTTTCTTAGAGTAAACAGAAACAGTCAGCATCCCGCGTATTACATCATAAACGATTTGTCCAGTTGTCAACTTTTCCGCCACCGGCCCACAGTGGCACAGCCTTTCTCCATGCGTGTTAGAGACATGGCTGAAGAAACAAGGGTTCCACTGCTTGAATACCACCTAATGTCCTCTGCTATACGGCCCCCGCCGTGGCAGTGGCAACCAATAGACTGTGATATATCTTTTGTAACTGTTACAAAGCACGCGCCTGTCGCGCATATACGAATGTACTTCCTCGAATTACAGCACAAATACTCCTCTCCTGAATTCTTTACAGAGTCATCGAAGTGTAATTCTGGCGTATCTTACGCAGCGGTCGGTCCATCCTTTTCGGATGCTGGTGTTCTGCACCCTAACACAAGTATTTTCGC